>NC_083277.1:26548538-26896811 GCF_963506605.1 Zootoca vivipara | reverse complement strand
CTGTTCTGTAAGTCGGAGGGAATTTGGCCACCTCGAGCTTGCTTCTCTCCCTCCCTCCCTCGCCATGTTTGTTCTCTTTCACTCTTTCCACTTTTACTTTCTCGGTTCTTCCTCCAGCTTGCGTCCTGCTGCTTTTCAGAATATGTCTTTTTAGTTTTCACTTTCATTTTATATATATATATATATAAAGCATCCCACTGAACAGATGGGCTTTTGCCTTCCTTTGTAAAATAAGTGCCCTGCTAAAAGCGGTGTCTGCCCTTGGGCGCCTTGCTAATAGGAATGTCAGGCCTTGACAGGTAGGTACAATTGGAGCCTGTGGCTTTGTCCACTGTAGATTTCAAATCAGACTGAAATTATTGCCATCCTTTTTTTAAAAAAAACAAAAAAGGGAAAAATATTAACCCCATTGGCTTTGACTGTATGCCTCTGTATACCATTGCTATTGCTTCCTGAGTTGTTGCTTTTAAAATATATTCATGCTGCAGTTCCCTTTAAATCAAACGCATCTAAGCTGCCTGTCCCTTTAGCCCTGCAGAGTGAGGCTGATCTTAAGCGTTGCCCCTCGTGCCACTGCTTTAGTTGTGCACACCAGAGAGATCACGTCACCTTTTCCTTTCCACAGCAAGTTATGAGGAATATTGCAGGCGGAGCCGAATTGGGATTTCCATCGAAATATTTCAAGCGATCTGTCTCCTGTTCAATGCAGACATGCATCAGCTATGCATGGTTTCAGAAGAAGAATTACAGATTGCCTCTTTTTCATAATCAGTACTCCTATAGTGTGGGGAAGTTTTCAGGGCACTGTTTGTTGGAATGTAACAGACAGGAACGCTTTTTTGCAAAGCCTTTCTAAAAATCCGCCTGCTCCACTTACATTTCCTCTTGTCTCTTCGGCATTGCTTCCCATTCATCTGCCTCAAATCACATTGTGTTTATGTTGCTGAAAAGAACTGTTTGGCCTTCCACCGCTGGCCAAGACTGGGACAGACAGCATCAGGACATTCATTCCCTGAGATGCTGTAGCCTTGAGATGCTGTAGCCAAGCTACTCCTCAAATCACTATACTATCTGCTCTCAGATCCAGCACAAGCTCCCTGTCCTTACCTTCAGAACCCTCCATGGACTTGCCCTCCCCTACTTCCTTTGCTCTTTTATTACATCCCTGTCTTCACTTTTCCAGCTCCACCAACACCTGAAGGTCCCCTCCTTCCTCGTAGACCTGTGTGATGCCACCTCTTCCTGTTTTCAGATCCCTCCTCGAAGTCCACCTTTTCCATGAAGCCTTTGGTACTATCCTTTAGCGCCTCCCATGCCCTCCGGTGACTCAGTGTGCAACTAAGCCTAGGCACATGTTACTGAAACAACTGCATGTTGCTTCCCTGTTCAGCCTTGTCTCTACCAACCTCCCTCCTTCTGTTGTTTCTCCTCTGTGAAATTCTAGATTGTAAGCTCTTCACAGCAGGGACCTGGACTATTCCACTCTATAATGCACATCCATGTACACTGATGGTGCAGTGAAAACTATTCTTATTCTTATATTTGCACCTGCCTTTTCCACCCCTAAAGGCAGCAGTGGACAGCACAGAGGGGTGCTGCTGCTCTGCTTGATGGCAGAATTGCTATGACTTACTAGGATGGGGGCAGGGGCATGGTGAAGGCAAGATCAGAGCTGTGCAGCAGTGGGAGCACCCGATCAGCCCTGCCAGCATGCCTGCACAACCCTGATCTTGCCTCTGCCCCACACCGTCCCAGTCCACAGTGATGCTGCTGTCATTAGGGCAGCAGCAGAGCACCATTCCAGACACCAGTTGCTTCAGGTCTCAAAACACAGTTGCCGCAAGACCTCTCCTCACCTTTATAGTGCAGCGTCCAGATTACAAGACGGGCAGGTGTGGGTGGGGAAGTTTACTTGTAACGACTTCCTTAGATGCTGTTTTTAGAAAGCTAGAGGAAGAGCATGGTTTGGCTAAACCAGGCATCCCCAAACTTCGGCCCTGCAGATGTTTTGGACTACAATTCCCATCATCCCTGACCACTGGTCCTGTTAGCTAGGGATCATGGGAGTTGTAGCCCAAAACATCTGGAGGGCCACAGTTTGGGGTGCCTGGGCTAAACGTTCTTCGCCACAATTGGAGCACTGATGCCACGCCTCTCTCATCCTTCCCCCTATCCTTCAAGGTTCAAGACGGGCTGCCATTAGACTTTCAGGCATTCCCTTCTGGGAAGCATTGTTGACATTGCCATGATAAAATGTTCAGTGGCCATTACTGAATGGGAGTGGCTAATTGCATCCAAGAATTGAAATCTTTATATATCTGGTATGGTGGGGGTGGGGAAATAATACCCCGCCATTGTTGTGACAATCAGACTTCAGAATCCAGTTACAGTGATGCCTTGCAAGACGAATTTAATTCGTTCCGCGAGTCAATTTGTTTTGCAAAAAATTCATCTTGCGAATCGCGGTTTCCCATAGGAATGCATTGAAATTTCTTTTCTTGCCCATAGGAATGCATTAATTAAATTTCAACGCATTAATTAAATTTCAATGCGTTCCTATGGGAAACCGCGATTCTCAAGACGAATTTTTTGCAAGACAAATGCGTCTTGCAGGGCATTCGTCTTGCGAGGTACCACTGTATTTCTAGGCATGTCTTGCATTGTAATTAGGTTCTGTAAGTTGCTCTCCTCTTTCCGACTGATTATTTGAGCAATGGTATCAGTATACAGAAAGCCCACCGTGTTGAAACAAACCCTTACTGTTTCAGGGGCATGGTTTTCTATAAACAAGAAACTGAGTAATAAAAGAAGTTTATTCGAGGTCACTAATGCTTCTGTGGTCAAGTTCAGATGCAGATCTCACACAACTCCTCTGTAAGCATAGCAGGGGAGGCTGTCCGCTCTGCTTAGGACTGACCTGTGTGAACACTTGTTTCCTTTCCATAAGGCAGAAGGATCACACAAACCTTTGCATGTGACTGCAACACACTCGCTGTAGGCATGGTGTAAGCTCGGGTCCTGCTTCCCGGCTTTCCCAGAATCTTGTTGGCCATGGTGAGAACAAAACACTGGACAAGCTGCGACCTTTGACCTGATCCAGAAGGGCTGTTCTTCTACACTCACACTCATATATCAGTGGAGTACCTGCTAGAGACAAGTGATTGACTCAGGTTATGTTGAGTGTGTCTAATGCTTGGCTGTGGTCAATTGTGCATTCTTAATTGTTAGAATTTTGCCCTTGGACCAAAATCTGCTTTAGATTATTCCTTCTTTATTTGCTTAAAAAAGAAAATCAATCATTTCTGTATAAAATACCCAAGGCAGCTAACAAAATAACCACCAAAACAAAAATTAATTAAAACATGACATTAATAAATTTAAAGTGGTGCTTAAAAAAAAAACCATAGCAGCGTAGGGAGTTAAATAAGTAGATAGATAGCAGTAGAAAAGTATAGGTAGCCAAACTGCCATGGCATCATATGGCCACAGAAATGAGGACTAGGTGGGTTCTGAAATTGTCTCTTTTTAAAACGAGGTAATGTTATTTTGAAAGTAGGTTTGAAAAGGCAGGAATAGCGCGGTATCTCTTGCTAACGGAACAGAAGCTTCTACTTATAATATTTAGAATATGGTCAATAATAACATTAGACCTTTAATCAAACCAGCTGATTATTAATAACTCTTTACTTGTCGTATTCAGAGGAGATTATATTGACTGACATTTCTCCAACACTGTAAAATGTTGGCTATTGGCAGCTGTTAGCTTCCATAAATGGAATAATTGATGACAAGCTTAATTTGTTTTCTTCTGCAGCCATGCCTCAGTCCAAACACAGACTGTTGTTTTCTGAATATGGAATAAGCATTTCTTATTCATGTCACTTTTCTTAAGCTTGTTTACTCCTGTCCAACGAATCACTTCTGTCTAAGGCAGCGAAGGTAAAATAATGGCAGGGGAACATCAATGCCATTATGGTGTGTGTGTGTGTGTGTGTGTGTGTGTGTGTGTGTGTGTGTGAATTGGAGATCTTTTGGCTTTCCATTTTCTCAACATCTCAGGCAGTGATCAGAATCCTGAAAAGAAGGTATCATTAAATATTTCTGCTATTTGCTTATTTTCGAAGCTGCCGCGGCTATAAAGATAATACCAGTTGTCCTTTTAAAAAATGCTTTCTTACCACTGCTGTTTTCCTTTTGAAGCAACAATTCTTCTGGATTTCCTTCCCTAAAATTGCAGCCTGTTCTGCAGCATAACGGGCAGCTTTTCTGATTATCAAGCATAACAGAGGTCAAATGGTGGAAGAGGAAATAAATTATATTTAAGATGAATATTGAAACAAAAAAAACAGAAAGTGGAGATAGAGGAGGGAGAAATATACTTTCTTCCTCCTTAATTAATTAATTACATTAATTTTAATGTATTTTAATCATTGTTGGAAGCCGCCCAGAGTGGCTGGGGAAATCCAGCCTGATGGATGGAGTACAAATAATAATAATAATAATAATAATAATAATAATAATAATAATAATAATAATATATTATTATTATTATTATTATCATTATTAAGCACCACAAATAAGTATGCTGTTGCAATTGATGTAGGAGGTGGAAGAACCTGCCCCCACCCCATTTAGAAAACCTCTGGCTTCCATTAAAATACATTAAGCTGCTTGCAATGATGACTTTGGACACTCAGTTTTGTGGGGTGGTAAAGAGAATTGCATTTGAAGAAGGGTTAAACGCCACCTCTTTTAGCGCTGCTATTCCAATCCAGTCTCTGTTAAAAATAGATCCAACCATGGACTCTGCATCTCGCATGTACATTAACGGTACCAATTCCTGACTGAAGCTCATTCTGGCACCGTCTGCAGTAGAAAGAGCTTCGTCCCAAAGTATATTTTCCTCCCCTCCCCAGTGTGGGTGAATCTTCATGGCAGTTCCAACTACTGTTCCTTTTCCGCCAGCGCCAAGCAAGTTGCTTGGCTCAAGGCAATTCGAGGCAGCCTTAAAGAGGGTCCTTCATTACTGCTGCGTTTAAATCAGTCTCTCATAAAAGACTTTTGCATTTCTTGGGCGTAGTCCAGATAAGATAAAAGTGCCTGAGTGCCATTCAAATCAATGAGACTTCAGTCCACATTGAGGCACTTGAGCTGCATTGAATGTAGCTGGGCTGAAGAATGCCTTTGCCTTTTTTATGGATTATGCTTCCTGGCACCCAATGACTCTGTAAAGGCTTCTATTATTTGTTTGTTTTAAGTGGATGCAACACACACACACACACACACACACACACACACACACACACACACCGCTGTCCAGTATACCATTGCTGGCAGACGGTAATGAACGAAGCAAAATGTCAACGGCCTTCCCTTCTAAATGTAACGCAGAATGTCAGGAGTGGATTTATTTGAATTGTCAGATTGCATAAAAAAATTCCTTCAGTAGCACCTTAAAGACCAACTAAGTTTTTATTTTGGTATGAGCTTTCGTGTGCATGCACACTTCTTCAGATACAGTGAAATGGAAGTTTCCAGGCACTTATGTAGAGAAGGGGTGGGGAGGGGTGGGGATGGGGAGGGGGGATCACTCAGAAGGGTGGTGGAAATGGGTGATTGACTGACTGATAGCTGTTGATGACCGCAAACGACTGCAAATGGTTTTGCATGAAAAAGCAAGGGTTGAGATGGCTGAAGATCGCTTATCATGTATAATGAGATAAGAACCCGATATCTCTGTTCAAACCAGGTCCCTCCATGGTTTTGAGCTTGGTGATAAGTTGCAATTCAGCAACTTCTCTTTCCAGTCTATTTCTGAAATTCTTTTGTAGTAAGACAGCTACTTTGAGATCTTGTATAGAATGTCCTGGGAGATTGAAGTGTTCTCCTACTGGTTTTTCTGTCTTCTGGTTCCTGATGTCAGATTTATGTCCATTTATCCTTTGGCGTAGGGTTTGGCCTGTTTGTCCAATATAGAGAGCTGAAGGGCACTGTTGGCATTTGATGGCATACACAATGTTAGAGGATGAGCAATTAAATAGTCCTGAGATGGTATGTTGGATGTTGTTGGGGCCAGTAATGGTGTTGTCTGGGTGTATGTGGCAGCAAAGTTGGCATCTGGGTTTATTGCAGGCTCTGGTACCAGTGTCCATGTTAAGTCTGGTGGTTGTATTATTGTGGGTGAGGAGTTGTTTAAGATTGGGTGGCTGTCTGTAGGCAATGAAAGGTCTTCCTCCCAGAGCTTGAGAAAGGGAGCGGTCATTGTCCAGGAGAGGCTGTAGATCTCTGATGATGCGTTGTACTGTTTTAGCTTGGGAGCTGTATGTGATGACTAGTGGTGTTCTGTTATTTTCTTTTTTGGGTCTGTCTTGCAGCAGGTTCTCTCTAGGTATCTGTCTGGCTCTGTTGATCTGTTGTTTAACTTCATCAGGTGGATATTTTAGTTCTAAAAAGGTTTGCTGTAGATCTCTTAGGTGAGATTCTCTGTCTGTAGAGTTGGAACAGATGCGGTTGTAACGTAAGGCCTGGCTGTATACGATGGATTGTTTGGTATGTTTGGGATGGTAGCTAGAAGCATGTAGATATGTTTGTCGGTCAGTTGGTTTTCTGTATAAGGTGGTGTCTATACGTCCATCCTGTATTTTTATAGTAGTGTCCAAAAAATGTATTTCTTGCATAGATTGGTTCATTGTTAGGTTGATGGTGGGGTGAAAGTCATTGAATGTCTGGTGGAAGGTTTCCAGGGTCTGTTGTCCATGTGTCCAGATAATAAAAATATCGTCAATGTATCGCAGGTACAGGAGAGGTTTGAGTGGGTAGGAGTTAAGGAAACGTTGTTCTAAATCTGCCATGAAGATGTTGGCATACTGTGGGGCCATGCGGGTGCCCATGGCTGTGCCGCTGATCTGGAGGAACAGGTCATCACCAAATTTGAAGTGGTTGTGGGTAAGGACAAAGTGGCAGAGTTTGGTAGCAAAGTCCGCTGTGGTTTTATCTGAAATGGTGTTCCTTATGGCTTGTAAACCATCATTGTGTGGGATGTTGGTATATAGAGATTCCACATCCATAGTGGCTAGTATAGTATTGTTAGGAAGATTGTTCAAATATTGTATTTTCCTCAGAAAATCTGTGGTGTCACGTACGTAGCTGGGAGCACTGATAGCATATGGTTTCAGAACAGAGTCCATATAGCCGGAAACACCCACTGTAATGGTGCCAATACCTGAGATGATGGGGCGTCCTGGGTTTCCTGGTTTGTGTATTTTGGGTAGAAGATAGAAAGTTCCTGGCCGAGGTTCCGCTGGTGTGTTTGTGAGGATCTGTTCTTGGATGTGTAGGGGTAGCTCCTTAATAATCTTGTTCAGTTCTTTTTTGTATGCTTGTGTGGGGTCTGAGTCCAATTTCATGTAAAAGGCAGTATTGGAAAGTTGTCTGTGGGCCTCTTGGATGTAATCAGTTTTGTTCATGATGACGACAGCTCCATGACATGTCAGATTGCATGTCATTAGGTAATAGAGAAGCAACCATATTTTTCTGTGGTCATTAACAAGCCTTTTGCATTCCGATTCAAATAACCATGCATCTTTTACACGCCTCATTGCCCAGTTCTCCTCTGCGCAGCATGAAAACGTCTTTCATTTGTGACTTGCTTCCCCCACCCCCACCCCACCCCCACCCCATGCAAGGAATGCAGTATGAAGTTGCTGGGAAGCTAGAGGAGAGTTGGGGCCAAGAAAAGAAAGTTTATTGCTCAAAAGGCATAGGCAGGGGTCAGCAAACTTTTTCAACAGTGTGCTGGTCCACTGTCCCTCAGACCTTGTGGGGAGCCGGACTATTTTTGGGGGGGGGTGGGGGGGATGAACAAATTCCTATGCCCCACAAATAACCCAGAGGTGCATTTTAAATAAAAGCACACATTCTACTCATGCAAAAATACCAGGCACGCCCCACAAATAACCCAGAGGTGCATTTTAAATAAAAGCACACATTCTACAGTACTCCTGTAAAAACACACTGGTTCCCGGACCGTTCGAGGGCTGGATTGAGAAGGCGATTGGGCTGGATCTTGCCCCCGGGCCTTAGTTTGCCTACCCATGGGCATAGAGCTAATAAGATTAAACTATGACCCACATCACCTGGCCTGCGGAGGGACTTGTGCTTAGGCATGAGGTCACCCTGGGTAGAGCATAATGTCTTGCATGCAGCCCTTAGCATCTCCACTGTCTAAGATGCAAGAGAGCATCCATCCCTGGGCTGGGTGATTCCACATAGTTCTAGGGTTCATAAATTCAAATGGAGATGATACAGATGAGGGATTGGCAACCTTTTGAGGACAGTGGACACACTGGAAATTTTGAGAAAGGGTTGTGGGTGCCAGTAACAAAATGGCTGGCATGGGATGGGTGGCATATCACAAAGTGGCTGCTGTGGACATGCATAGCTGCCAAGTCTCCTGTTTCCCCCGGGAAAACCCATTTTTTCTTACCTTTTCCCGGTGGTCCCCCGTATCACTTCGTCTCCCGTTTTTCTCCATTATTTTCTCCTGCCGGCGGCCATTTTTTTTCTTTCCGATTTGCCCTTCTATGGGCACCAAAAATGGCCGCCGCCAGCTTCAAAAGTCGCATCTACGCATGTCCGGAAGTGCATAGACGTGACTTCCGGTGTTGGCGGCGGCCATTTTGGTGCCCATAGATGGGCGAAGCGACACCGGAAGTTGCGTCGGCACACTTCCTGACATGTGTACAAGCGACTTTTGAAGCCGGTGGCGGCCATTTTGGGTGCCCATAGAAGGGCAAAGCAACACCGGAAGTTACATCGACGCAACTTCCGGTGTAAAATGGCTGCCGGTCCCGGATTCTGCAGTCCGGAACTTGGAAGGTAAGGACATGTGGCATAGCACAAAATGGCTACGACATCCAAAAGGACAGAAAAAGGATAGAATCACACAAAATGGTGTGAGGTGAGCTTTTTGTACCTCCTTTCTGTATGAGGAAGAGGTTGTTCAGCCCTGGAATACAATGAAATACAGCCATGTTTAAGGGTGCAGGTTCACTCTAAGACAGATTGAGCCAGGAACTGAGCAGGAAGAGGAAACAGTCTTTTGTGCATTATGGATTTTTGAGGCAATATTTACTAAGACCTTTCTCAGGTGCCATAGATTGCAGCCCCCCACCCACACACACAAGGCTTTAAGCATAATCATCAAAGGCATATCTGAATACCCAGGGTCCAAACAAACTCCCCCACAAACTCTTGCCCACAAAAGTCTCTCAATGAGAAGAATTCCTGGAAACAGCGAACATCACCCTAGTCTCTCACTCTAGCCTTGCTTTTTATAGGAGGCCCAAGGTGGATGGTCGTTCCTCAGGCTGCCCATAGCTACATTCAGCTGCACTCTGCTCACCTAATTCGGATGGCACTCAATAAAAATACTAATATACAATAGAAAACACTTAGTCTGCGATTGGTTGTTTTACCGGCAACTAACTGGGTGTTCAGGCAAGCGGTTTTCATTTTGTATCGTTGCATTTTGTGCATTTAATTTTCCAGTGTTTTCCTTTCCCAACCCCTCCCTCCTTTTTGGGGAGCAGACGTTTTCTGCCATGATTTAGTGCACTGTCCTTCCTTATTACAAGGTAGAACCTTCATTTGCTGTGTGGGCATTTTTCAAGCCATTGGAAGGAGAAGTGATTTAATACCTTTTTATTTGATGAATGGAGATGTAATGGTTTGCTTAGAGTGGGTGTGTGTGTGTGTGTTAATGGAGGCATTGTCAAACTTAGCCACAAAGTCCTACGCTAGCAGAAGCATGCTAACATGAGGCTTGATGCCAGCAAGGCTTAATTAACCATTAAAATTCTTTACAGGTGCTGAATCCCTTTCATTTTGAAATAGGTATGAACAGCTTAACCACAGAGCATGGATACAGGCCTGTGGGCCTGATTCGGCTTCTAAAACAATTTGGTTTGCTTCCAGACAAGGAATTTAGTGTGGAATTGCTGTTCTGCATTCACACACTTTCTGTGTGCGAATACTTAATATCATCATCATCATCATCCAGTCTTCGTCCTCTTCCACTTTCTTTAGTCTTTACTTAGACTGAAGGAAATCTGTCCTTTTCTGAATTAACAAAATTTGGAGCAGTAGCACATGATCTTCAGGCAAGGGCATCCATGGGCGGTGAGGCGAGAGGAGTATGGGCAGTTGCTCCCATTGAATGAATAATCCCAATTTTTCCAGCAGAAAAATAGAACAAAAACCATCAGTGAAAACGGGAATTGTATTAATGAAGTTCCCTTAATCTGTGTGTATTTTGTTATAAGGTAAAGGGTGGCGCTGTGGGTTAAACCACAGAGCCCAGGGCTTGCCAATCAGAAGGTCGGCGGTTCGAATCCCCACGACGGGGTGAGCTCCCGTTGCTCGGTCCCAGCTCCTACCCAACCTAGCAGTTCGAAAGCACCTCAAAGTGCAAGTAGATAAATAGGTACCCCTACAGTGGGAAGGTAAACGGCGTTTCAGTGCGCTGCTCTGGTTCGCCAGAAGCGGCTTTGTCATGCTGGCCACATGACCTGGAAGCTGTATGCCGGCTCCCTCGGCCAATAAGGCGAAATGAGCGTCGCAACCCCAGAGTCGGTCATGACTGGACCTAATGGTCAGGGGTCCCTTTACCTTTAAAGGTAAAGGATCCCTGAAAGGTTAAGTCCAGTCAAAGGCAACTATGGGGTTGCGACACTCGTCTCGCTTCAGGCCGAGGGAGCTGGTGTTTGTCCACAGACGGCTTTCAGGGTCATGTGGCCAGCATGACTAAACCGCTTATGGCACAGCGGAACACTGTGATGGAAACCAGAGTGCATGGAAATGCTGTATACCTTCCTGCCGCAGCAGTACCTATTTATCTACTTGCACAGGTGTGCTTTCGAAATGCTAGGTTGGCAGAAGCTGGGACAGAGCAACAGGAGCTCACTCATTTGCGTGGATTCGAACCGCCGACCTTCTGATCAGCAAGCCCAAGAGGCTCAGTGGTTTAGACCACGGCGCCACCCGTGTGTTAGGCACCAAGGGCAATGGGGAGGGGAAGTAGGGAGAGTGCTGTTGCACTCAGGTCCTACTTGTGGGTTTCCCATGAACAACTGGCTGGCCACTGTGAGAACAGGATGCTGGACTAGGTGGGTCCCTTGGCCTGATCCAATGGGGGTCTTCTTATGTATTTGATTTTGCCCTTAGCCAACGTCCCTTGCGGTATGTGGCAGTGTGCACAGCAAGGTTGCCACTGAGGAACAGCAAAACATGTTTATGGCAAGGGGATGACAGAGGAGCAAGGGGGGGGGGGTTGAGAAAGATGAGAACCGCATTCGCCTTACATAGGGGAAGTGAGAGCATTTGATTTAGGGGAACGTTTCAGAGCCATGTTATATGAACTGTGTAGTAACTTGAAAATCCATTTCCCTTTTCTACATTTTTCATAAGGATATCAGTACTGGCAACAGTTTTGTTCTAACAAAGCTTGTTTGTTTGTCTGTTTAAAAGCATTTCTGCAACGTTTTCTATTTAAAAATCTCTAAGCCCATATCCAGAGATACAAGCATAAAAGGAAGGAAGGAAGTTTCATAAAAACAGAGATACAACATGAAAGCCAGTAAAGCAGTATTTTACGAAAAGAGAAATTCAGCAATAGCAGAGTCCAATTTTATGGGTCAGGGGAAACCCGGGCAATAGGATGCATCTTTCCAAGACATCTGAAGCAACTCAGGGACGATGCTTTAATTACAGCATTGTATTAGTTGTTATTCACTCTGTGGGAAAAGAAAAGAAAACTTGTTAGGCTGTGTGCTCTGTTCTCCAACAAACAAAAGATCTCTCTGTTTATTAAATTTAAAAAGTGCTCTATGAAGTCGTGGCATCAAATTAGATTCCGTGTGCCTCTAAGTCAGTCTTCCCCAGCCTGGTGCCCTCTAGAGATTTTGGACTTCAACTACCATCAGCCCTGTCTAGCAAGAGAAGTGGTAAGAAGTGGCTGTTAGGAGGGTAGCGGGTTGGGGAAGGGTGCTCAGAGTGATTAAGGATACAACCCTAGAGAAACACGTCTGAGAAAGACATATTGGAATCAAATGGCACAGCCAAGCATAGGTTGCACTGTAAATACCGAACCGGGGGGGGGGGGGAGATGAAGCTTTATTTTCTGTGGCAGGAAAACATAGGTGAATGTTTTTTTAGGGAATTTCACATTTAAGTTCTGACTTACTGCCAGGAGTTGGAGATTTTTTTTGGGGGGGGGGGCTGGCTTGTAGATATAAAGCAGGGATGGGGGGGCCTGTGGCTCTCCAGATGTGGCTGAACTATAATTCCCATCATCCCTGAGCATTGGCCAGCAGAAATTGGCAATGTAACAAAAACGCAAGCTAATGTACAAAAGAGCGACATGGCGGGTCTCAAATCCACCAGGCAATGTTTGTGTGAATTTATTTATTTTCTCTGTGTTGTTGTTAATCTGAATTGTAGTTTATATATTAGCCTTTGCTGTGCGGTGAGACCGTGCTGAGGAAAGGCAGGGGTATAACCATTTAGAAGAGAGTAAAAACACATTTCTTCCCTGCGCCCCCCTTGGTAACTGAATAGTCACTGTGTAAAAAGCATGACTGTATGCAGGTCCTATGCATTTTGATAACGGATGTTCGGGAGACATTTACGGAGCATTTTCAAAATCCCTGTTGCGCAGGAAAGGGAAGGCACATTATCTGAGAGGAAGGTGGTGGCTCTGCAGAAGCCATTTCAGACAATTACTTGGGTGGCAGAGCAATTGAAGTGGTGGCCAAGCAGGCACACAGCCCTCCTTTCCGCGATCCATGCTGAGGCCTGTGTGCGTGAAGGCTTGATTGTGCAATTCTTTCCCCTCAATTAGAATTGAGCTGCGGGCCACCCACACAGAGCGTCCCTGCCTGACTTTGGGAGTGCGGTGGCGGAGATGGGCCGTGCCGTGTCTTCCCACCTCCGTTACAAAAATGGCATCAACAAGCCTGATAAGTTTACCAGCAAGGCTACCGGGTCACGTTTGTCCCAAGGACGGCGTTTGCATTTGCACGATGTTGCGAACATATTGGACCGAGCCAAAGGTCGTTTTACAGAAAAGTAAAATAGTTGCTGAAAGGGGGAGAAGAAAAATCTTTTAATTTGGTTTGCAAGCACATGCCAGATTGAGTTGTGCTCAGAAATGAACTCCAGCTGAGAGTTTTATTAAGCATGAGAGTTTGTGAAGCTTTATTCTTGTTGACAAGGTAATGTCAATTGTACGTCATTAAAGCAAGCACATTAAGACAGAAAACATGTAACAATGATAGATTTCTTAAAATAATCATTTCTCTGAACCAAAAAAAGGGAGCTTGTTAACTAATTGGGTTTTCTAAGTTTGTTTGTTTTGAGAGTATTATTATTATTTACTGATAACATTTTTATTAAGCAAAGTTAATTTTGTTGAAACTAAGTCCCGATTAAGCTATGCCTTCTGGATGCTATTGCAGCCCTCTTCAGAGGCAAGTCTTTGAAAAAAAGAAATCAATTACTGTTAAGAGTAAGTCGTGGAGAGGGTATAGGGAGGGGAACAAATGTGCAGAGTCAATATTTTATAGTAGGTGATGAAACTTGAATGCCTGATGCCCAGAAAATCATTTGATTTAAAGGTTTTGGGACTGCAATGCATGACTTTTCATTGAAGAAATATAAAAGAGCAAATTACTATTTGCTGGAAAGTCACAGAAACCTTACCAGGATTGTTTAGTTCCTCCAGCTCTCTAGAGGTTTTCCTCTTCAGCCCCTGATTGAGTATGTGCTCTGTGGATTGTGAAAGATTTGCCTTTAATCAAAACTTTCATATAGCCTTATATACTTTTTTCGTATTGTGTGTTACTTAGAAGAAAACCTTATTTGGCAGCGGGCTATTTTGTTTTTATCATGAGTCACAGAAGTCCTTTGAACTAATGACAGTTTTTAAAAATTACTAAACCCGAACCATCTACACTGTAAGTTTCACCTGTATATAACCCTTCTTTGTAGGTGGTTAACAAATAATTAATAACATAATTAACAATAACGACTTTTAAAAGGATTTAAGATATATATGGCAATTCATTGAAATGAACTCACTTGCAGGATTTGAGTAATACGCTTACAATGAACAAATACAAATGGTAAATACAAATAGGGAATAAGAGGTTAAGAATACATTAGGAAATAAATTTATTTTACCATGGAAGGTACATAAAATTATATGCAGAACAGAAATAATATACTCTAAACCAGAAAGGGAAGTTGGGGGAAGTCGTGGGGGGGGGGGTTTAAACTGAAAATGTAAAATGTAATTTTCTGAATACTGTATGTTAAAATTGGGTGAAAATTTTCAATAAAATTATTTACAAAAAATAATAATTAACACATGCTTATGAAGAAAGGCATTGTTTGCCACACAATGGGGGATGGAGAAGTACTCAGTTGAGCAGGGCTCCATATATATTGGCACCAAAACCACCAGATCAGGAGAAGAGCCTGATTTCCTAGTATAAAGCGGATCTCCGGAATAATTTTTTCCATGAAACGATTGCTCTCAGTTTACAACTGATTACCCATTTTGTTTTCAAACCAATATACTTCCCAATATACATCTTGTCCTAACTGTGATTTAGGCCTCAGGCACATCAAGCAACAAGATGCTCTGACTGTCCCCATTTTTAACTAGATGCTCTGGAAGAAGCGACTGATGTGGGTCTCCTCAAACCTACAGCCTATGATTGATTGATTTGGTTGGTTGATTTCATTTTGTATCCTGCCTTTCCTTCAATGGGTTCAAGGCAGTGTATGTCGTCTCCTTTTGCCACCATTTCATCCTCACAACAATGCCGTGAGGGTGGATTGCTCGTTGGTGAGTGGTCCAAGGTTACCCAGTGGGCTTCATGGCCGAGTAGGGATCTCCCCATTCCTACTCCTGATGCATTTTAAAGCCCTCTCAGCTGCTTGTCAGGACCTAAAAGCACGGTGGCTTGTCTAAAATGGCCTGTCAGGCCTGATTAGACCCATGAGCCAAATTTTCCCTGCTCTACACAGATGAGCCACAGTCAATACTCACCTCATACTTTGCAAAATGAGTTATCACTATAGAAAGATTGCTGTTACAAAAGCAGGCCCAGGATCTCATGAGAGACGAAAGTAGAATTATAGATAAGCAGATGTACAAAATTATATAGAAAGCAGTAACTATGTACATTCTGTGTAAGCTAAGATGGGAGAACCTGTGGCTCCCCACACTTTCTTGGACTCCCAACTCCCACCAGCTACAGCCAGAATAGTCAGTAGTTAAAGACTATTAAAGTAGCCAAGCAACATCTTCTAGCATAGCCTGAGGAAGTACCATCCACCTTGGGCCTGCCCATAAAAAAACAAGGCTAGAATGAGACACTAGGGTGATGTCCGCGGTTTCTAGAAACTCTTCTCATTGTGAGACTTTTGTGGGTGAGCAGGGAGTTTGTGGGTGAGAACCTGTAAGCTAAGAGAGAGGAAGGAAAATTAATGTGTCAGAAGGAAAGTGAACTTGTGTGTGTGTGTGTGTGTGTGTGTGTGTGTGTGTGTGTGTGTAACTTTGTATTAGTATAACATTTTTATATGTTGCTGTGTATTTTCATAATATTTTGTTCAAGTTGTCTGTTGTTGCTTCAGTTTTTTGTACGCAGGCTAAATATATCTACCTCTCTTTCAAATCTGAACCAGTGAAGGTGGTGAAGGTCCTGTGTGAGTGTCTGGAGGCAGTTGTAGGATGGATGGCAGCTAACAGATTGAGGTTGAATCCTGACAAGACAGAAGTCCTGTTTTTGGGGGACAGGAGGCAGGCAGGTGTGGAGGACTCCTTGGTCCTGAATGGCGTAACTGTGCTCCTGAAGGACCAGGTGCGCAGCCTGGGAGTCATTTTGGACTCACAGCTGTCCATGGAGGCGCAGGTCAATTCTGTGTCCAGGGCAGCTGTTTACCAGCTCCATCTGGTACGCAGGCTGAGACCCTATCTGCCCGCGGACTGTCTTGCCAGAGTGGTGCATGCTCTGGTTATCTCTCGCTTGGACTACTGCAATGCGCTCTATGTGGGGCTACCTTTGAAGGTGACCCGGAAACTACAACTAATCCAGAATGCAGCAGCTAGACTGGTGACTGGGAGTGGCCACCAAGACCACATAACACTGGTCTTGAAAGACCTACATTGACTCCCAGTACGTTTCCGAGCACAATTCAAAGTGTTGGTGCTGACCTTTAAAGCCCTAAATGGCCTTTGTCCCATACACCCGAAGGAGCGTCTCCACACCCATCGTTCTGCCCGGACACTGAGGTCCAGCGCCGAGGGCCTTCTGGCAGTTCCCTCACTGCGAGAAGCCAAGTTACAGGGAACCAGGTAGAGGGCCTTCTTGGTAGTGGCACCCGCCCTCCCACCAGATGTCAAAGAGAACAAAAACTATCAGACTTTTAGAAGACATCTGAAAGCAGCCCAGTTTAGGGAACCTTTTAATGTTTGATGGACGATTGTATATTAATACAGTGGTGCCTCGACTTACGAATTTAATCCGTTCCAAACTTACGACTTACGAATTTAATCCGTTTACGAATTTAATCCGTTCCTTCGTAAGTCAAAAAATTCGTAAGTCGAAAAACGCCATTGGAAACGCGATTTCCCATAGGAATGCATTGGAAACGGAAAAAATCGTAAGTTGAAGCAACCCTATCTAAAATCTAAAACCGCCGCGGGTTTTTTGGGGGGGATGTTGAGACATTCGTAAGCGCGCGGCCATTACCCCCATTCGTAAGTTGAAAAATTCGGTTGTCGAGTCGTTCGTAAGTCGAGGTACCACTGTGTTTTGTTGGAAGCTGCCCAGAGTGGCTGGGGAAACCCAGCCAGATGGGCGGGGTATAAAGAAATTATTATTATTATTATTATTATTATTATTATTATTACAGTGGAACCTCGGTTTATGAACACCTCGGTTTATGAATTTTCAGTTTATGAACGCCGCGGACCCATCTGGAACGGATTAATTCATTTTCCATTACTTTCAATGGGAAAATTTGCTTCAGTTTATGAACGCTTCAGTTTATGAACAGACTTCCGGAACCAATTACACCCATGCTTCAGTTTATGAACGCTTCAGTTTAAGTACTCCGCGGACCCGTCTGGAACGGATTAATCCACTTTCCATTACTTTCAATGGGAAAGTTTGCTTCAGTTTATGAACGCTTACTCCGCAGACCGTCTGGAACGGATTAATTCACTTTCCATTACTTTCAATGGGAAAGTTCGCTTCAGTTTATGAACGCTTCAGTTTATGAACAGACTTCCGGAACCAATTGTGTTCATAAACCGAGGTACCACTGTATTAAATAAGTGGTATAGAAATTAAATAATCAATCATACTTGCTATGCTGAGACACACTATGGTCCATCTATTTCAGCATTCTGTCTTCTGTGGTGTCCAAGAGCATCCATCTGGAGCCCCTGGCTAGCGATGTCCATTTGCTGCTGTTAATCTCGCATCAGTCTGCATCCAGGGGCCATGATGCAAAACAGCCTATCTTAAGCTACTGATTTTAGGGTGCGAATATGCACTAGCAGCATGTTATGATACTTTCAGCTTTTGCCGTGTGTATGCTCGGAGGGCCCCCCCCCAAAGCCTTTGGCAGGGCAGGCACTCCAGGGGAGATGATACTTAGGCTATAAGTAAGGTGCTGATTGCCCAGTCAGTCAGTGCTCTGAGGAATGTAGAACTTCACAGATTGATGCTTGACAGAATAATTAGAAAACTGTCACTTGAAGTAACCACTCCAGTGTTCCCTAAAGAAATGTGGCTAAGCCAAATGTGTGCTGTCCAAATCTAGAGGTTAAATGTTCAGTAAGACAAAACACAGCCTGTCACTCGAGGAAATTGCTTCAAACATGCGGTGAAAGTGATGCCCCCACCCCTCTCAAAAAGAAGTAAAAAAAATATAACCGCACAGCTTATTGAACTTACCTGCTTTGAGATCATGTCCCGGTATCAAAGGGATTCCTGGATCAGCTCCGACTTAGATAAGATGTGAAATAATATGGGTGCTGCGTGGCATTGTTTGCATATTGCAAACAATCATTTAAATGCTTGCGTGTTTATATATCTTCTATCCAGCGGAGGACCTCTAGCTAAGTTCTTGGAGCTCCGCCACTGATTAGAAGCAGGCAACATGAGGATTAGGGATGGGCACTGAAATTCTGTAGTGGGCTATGGAATTTTAAAAAAAGTGTCCTGAATCCATTCTCCAGTCATGCCCTTCACTTGCAGGTGGTAAAGTCAGGGGGCATTAGACCCACCCACCCCCAGCATCAGACAGAAATGTCCTTTCCGTGATGCACTTTCATGTACCAGTTTTGCACCTGGCCGTGTTTGCCCTTTGACGTTCCAGGGCATTCACCAGGTGTATGAGGGCTAGTAGCATTCTTTCATGGCTGCCAGCAATCTGGCGGTTTGAACACTTACTGTAGCATAGATAAGATATTTTCAGGAAGGGAAACCTTTGTCTCAGATGGCAAGGGAGGAAGGAACCCTGAGAGTAAAAAAAAGGGGGGGAGCCGCCGCAGCAGGAAAAATGACACAGAAGAAACAGTATCTGTAAAATATTTTGAAGATGTAGGAAAGCATAAAATTGTTGCTACTTGTGCAGAGAAAATCTACATAGTTTTCATCTGTATGGACACCCTTGGGCTTAGAAGTCATACCAAGAGCTCTGTTCATAAAATCTCTTTAGGGCCTTGTGCTGTTCCACTTCATACTTCTCCCATAATTTTCCCTCTGCCACATAACCAATTTTCCACACATGTTTTATACGCGTATTTTTATCACAACAAGTGTAAGCAAACTTTACCTTGAAGCTATTATCCAGTTCAGATGATTTGTTGGGTGTGTGTGTGTGTGTGTGTGTGTGTGTGTGTGTGTGTGTGTGTCCCTTTCCTCCCCGAATTATATCACAGTGCTACTCTCTCTTAGGCTTAAAAAATAAATCCATTTTTCCCTCTTGTAAATATTTTTAAAGGTCAGGGTGAATTTGATATTTGCCATTAAACTTTACTGTGCACGCAAGTTGCTTTTCAGCTTCCAAAGTGTTGCCCAGAATTGTCTTGACAAATAGTAAAACTTCCTTGCATAAACATTGGGAGGGGGAAGGGTTGTAGAGGTTGCACCTATTTATCCTTATGAACAAATATGGACATCTTCGTGCATAAGAAATGGGTGTTGTGGTGGAGCTACACTGACTGTCAGGTCTTGCAAAGCCTAGAGCACAGCTCTCGACAAGCTCTGGCTGCCAGCTGTTTCTTGTGCTTTGCAGATTGTTCCTTTTGATGTCATTGTGATGTCAGGTGGGCAACCCTGTCCATCTGTCAAACTTGGGCCCACTGGATCTGACCCACTGCAAGGATCAAGCTCTCCGTTCCTGACTTTCCTAGTAGAAGTTATATTCGAGATCAGTATCTGGTTTCTTGTTGAACGTTTTATTCTCGACTCTGGTGTTTAGGAACTTTCTTTTGTTTTACATGAAAGCTTGAAGAAATTGCAAATGCCCAAGCCATAACAAAGTGACCTGTGGCCTTTCAGAACTTACTGGACTACAACTCCCGTTCGTCCTATGATACGCCACGCTTGCTATGGCTGATGGGAGTTGGAGTCCAGCAACACCTGGAAGACAAGACTTTCTCCATCCCTGCTCCAAAAGGCCACTTCCCTCAGTGTGGGTAGATGAGAAGGTGTGCCTTTGAAAGAGGAAGGGTCAAAGCAATGGAAATAATAATAATAATAATAATAATAATAATAATAATAATAATAATAATAATAATAATTTATTTATACCCCGCCCATCTGCCCGGGTTCCCCCAGCCACTCTGGGCGGCTTCCAACAAAATATTAAAATACAGAAATCCGTCAAACATTAAAGCTTCCCTAAACAGGGCTGCCTTGAGATGCCTTCTAAAGGTCTGGTAATTGTTGTTCTCTTTGACCTCTGATGGGAGGGCGTTCCACAGGGTGGGTGCCACTACCGAGAAGGCCCTCTGCCTGGTTCCCTGTAACTTGGCTTCTCGTAGCGAGGGAACCGCCAGAAGGCCCTCGGCGCTGGACCTCAGTGTTCAGGCAGAATGATGGGGGTGGAGACGCTCCTTCAGGTAACAAAATGAACCTGCCTGAATCTGCTAAGCTCAAGCTCAAGCTGAGCCATATTCACAAAGAGGCATCCTACTTAGCCTTATAAAGATTCTTGCTCTTTCTCTTAACAGCAATGCTTTTTGTCTAGGAACAGTGTTATACTTTTCTCAAGGGGCTGCTTACATACCCTATTGCAAGAGTCCTTTGTGTAGGAGTGATGATTTGGGACTCTGAAGCAAGTCCTCCTTGTCATTATTGACCTCAGCCTGCTGCGCTCGCATGAGATGGGCGCCTATTGCTGCCTACTCTGTCTGTGCCCCTTGTGCATCTTTGTGTGCATTTGGTTCCCCCCCCCCCAAAAAAAAGCATTTCGGCACCCACCATTTTTATCTGAAATCGATGGGCACTTCCATTCCTTTTCCCCTCTGAAATATCAGGCCCAAGGAGGTCACTCAATATCAAAGGCTAAATTGGAAAATGTAAACCCTAATGATTTCTCTACAGACACATGTCAAGTGAGTAACAGAACCAGATATTGACCTTCCGCGTCTCATTCAGTACTCCTCTTTTGGCCACTTCTTGAATATTGAATTTGGCCTAATACCTTATGGTTCTCCTTCCTCCCCAACTGCCTATATCCTTTATTTTTGGTCTCTTGTCACAGCTTGTAGGAGGACCATTAATGTGATTACATACGTGTTTAATTCTACGTAGCGTGATTTTGTTTTTCCTTTTTCAGAAAAGGTGTGTGTGTGTGTGTGTGTGTACAGTATGTGTGTGGGTTAGCCTCATCTTACATGCAACCACCACAACAAAACAGTAGGCATTTTGATGAGCAAACCAGATACGATGGTCAGTGGTGGCTTGTGCTCATTTGGACTAGGAGGGGAGAAGACTGAGAGCCAGCTAGAGCCAAGCTAATTCTATTTTTGGCCCCATCCTCCGCCTACAAGGGAAGCACTGAGACTAAGGAGGAGAAAGCTGAGAGGCAGGTAGGGGCCGCGGTTTGGTCAAGTCGCTTTGGTCTTACCCAGCTTGTCAACTGCAGTGAAATGCAGTCTTATAAAGTAGGAGGAAAAATTACTTTTTAAGATTTAAGGCCTGGGAAATAAACAAGTGTGATGCCTAAGCAGTAACAATTCAGGCATTAAGACATTTCTTAGGGATTAATGACTAGCGTGGAGGAGCTGATGGCTCAAGTATAATTAAGGGCAATTAAAGTCAACTGATCACCAGTCTCCAAGGAGTGGCTTGCATTCAGCTCACCTTCGTTATTGCAAAATAAATATCAGGGTGGTAGCTGAGCACTCTGCTGTGTGCCACTCATGGACCTTTAAGGGGGGATGGGCATGCTGCAGCCACCCAGGCAGCCATTTTTACTTTGCAATTGAACTAACTACACTGAGCTCCTTACTGGTTTTCATACCACAACTCCTCCATAGCCGCCCCATAGTTTCTCATATTCTCGTTTATAGACCATTAGTCATGGTTTTCTTCTGCGTAGGTTCTTTCATTGTTGCAAGTAAAGTATAGGGCATACCATAGCACACCTTCCCCCATACCTGCCAAGTTGCTGTCGGAGAAATAAGGGACCGGCCGGAAGTAGCAGACCGGAAGTAGCGCTGCCGCCATTTTGGAACTGGGCGGAGCATGCTCAGAAGTGACTTTTGATGCTGCTTTCCCCAGTTCCAAAATGGCTGCCACGCCAGAATAAACCAGGAAAAAAAATCGGTTTTTTTAAGCTAGGAAGAGCTGGAAAAACGGGGATTTCCCGGGGAATACGGGAGACTTGGCAGCTATGCCTTCCCCCAAAAGACACGTGCGCATACACACATAATAATGATTATTTTTGGGGTGAGACTTCAACTGGAACTCCAGAATCCACATTCTGATCTCCTCCATCCCTGGACACACAAAAAAGTACACAAATGTTCTGGGTACTTCCTTTTGGTACTTTCTTTGTTAACTGGCCTGAAGATTTCCAGGAGAGACTGCTGTTGGAGGAAGTTTCCCTACATGTCTCATATTAGAACCCGTGGTCATCCAATGGTACCACTCAATGTTAGGAGATTCAGGACAAACAAAAGGAAATACTTATTCGCCCAGTGCATCGTAAAACTGTGGAATTTGCTACCATAAGACACTGTGATGGCCAGCAACTTGGATGGCTTTCAAAACTGCTTAAATGAATTCTTGGGGGAATAAGGCTGTCAATCACTCCTGGTCTTGATGGCCTCCGGGATCAGAGGCACCATGCCGGCTTCTGAATACCAGTCGTTGAGGAACAGCAGCAGGAGAGGGCTATTAAGCTTATGCCCTGCTTGTGGGCTTCCCATAGGCACTTGGTTGGCCACTGTAAGAAACAGGATGGGTTTTGGAAGAAGCCTGTGTGTGAATTAGTTTTACATATGGGAGATCAGTGCACGCTGATCAACGCGTAATCTTCACAGAACTGGATTGACCTTCGGTGAGATCCAGCAGGGCTTTTCTTAATGGTACAGTAGTCCAGGCTTGAGCGCAGCAACTAGCTTTGGTGCTCCTGGCCCTGTCTTTTCATTTTCTGAGGATTTTAAGCCCCTCTACCTTTCCCCCAGTTCTTAAAATGCAAATATTACACATATATATAGATATATGGGTTATTTTCGCATTGCATTATTCATAATACCTGCTTAGTAGCTTGAAATTAAAATTCCTTTTCCTACCGATTTTGCCCCGTTCTATTTGGCAAACATTGATTTCCTTCCCACCCTCCGTGTCTCTAATGGACCTTGAAATTACCATGTCCTTTTCAGTTTCCTTCTCAGTGCACCATCATTGCCTGTGTTGCCGTAGCTCTCCTAATTGTCTCTTAGTTTGGCAAACAGTGTCTCGGACTAGATCAGCAGTTCCATGCAGGCATCTGTGTATTCTAAGGAATCGTCTACCCGCTTTGATTTTCAGGATATGCTGTCTTCATCTGTCGGATTAAAGTTCTGCCATTCTTTTCAGCGTTTTCCCTTCCTTTTCTATCTTTCTCTGTGTGTGTGTTTGCGTGTGTGTGCATAGTTTCTGAATTACATGAAAAAGTGGTGCGTTTCAGTCAACAAAAGAAATAAACACCATGGACTAGCTCCACAGCTGATGGAGATTAGCATAACTCAGGAGAAATTGCTGGAGCTAAGATGATTTCCACGGCAGAACATCTGCCATTGTGTCTCGTTAATTTGTGGGGAATCCAATTGCAACTTTATCCTCAAGCAACCCCTCACCTTTATTGTAGGGCAGGGAGGAGGGGGGAAATCCAAAGTAAAAGTGACATTTTATAGGTTCACGGCAAACAGACTGAAATGGAACCAATTAGGCAAATGTCTCCTCAATTGAAGTAATCCATCCGTCAAGTTTAATTGGTTAGACACACGCCCTCTTCGCTGTTAGTGGAAGTGGTGACTCCTATTCTGAACCGTATGGCAGGCTCGGTTCACGCCAGTTCACATAATGAACTGTGTTTTGTGGTGAATCTAGACTAGAGCTCTTTAGGCTAGAGGTGTTTAGTTCAGGCATGTTTGCTCCATCAGGAAAAATGCTCCCTTCATATAGAGAGAGCTAGCATGTCATGAATTCAGCAGGTTCCTCCCATCCCCAAATGAGAGAAGCATTTAACCACACATTTCCTCACCATGGGCCAGATTAGCATCACAGGCAAGGTCAAGCCTGGACATTCCTTGGATTCTGCTGTGTTTGTTTTGTCAGGGTTAGGAGCATCTCTAAGAGCTCGTCTCTTTTGGAAAGACTTGTTTCTTACCACAGTGCCCCAGGTATATGCCAGTTACACATTTTTTGTGTGTGCAAAACACTCTCCTGTCGCAGCTGATTGTGCAAAGTTCCACAGACAACCACATAATGGAATTGAAAACAGGGGTGGGGGGGAGAGAGAACAATGAACAGCATCACAAAAGATGCTGTGTTTAAACATTTCCTATAATGCTTCCTAAAGAAGATTTTAGATTCGGTGAGTAGAATTACAGGGGAAATGAGCAACAAGGCAGCTGAGCCTTTCAGTAATGGCAAGTCCCACACAGTTATCCAACAAATCAGAAGAATTACGTCTCTTCCTTTCAGGTTTTGCCTGCAAATGTAAGATTTCACAGCGTGCTCTTGGGTGTCTGGCATGGTTAAGATGTTGTGTGCTCTGAAATAGATTTCAGCACAGATGGGACAACATGGTTACAGCAACCATTTCATGAATACGTTTCATGACCTGACTATAATAGCAAAACCCTAACAGTCCCTGCCCACACAATATGTCCAAAAATGATGCTCCAACGCAGATGTCCCCACCAGGCTAGAGTGTGCATTCTTGGTTCATCTTATGGAGAGGCTGCTGTTCAGCTAAATCTGGCTTCAATTCTTCACTCCCGTTTGGGAAACTGTGTGTTTTCTGCATAACACCACGGGATTTCTGAAGACAACCCCCCCCTTACCAAATGAAAAGCATCAGCATTCAAAATATTGGTACTATGGCAATTACATCAGGTGGAGAAGCCAGAGAAATGGGGCTGTGTCAGAGATTAACTCTTCACAGAAAGCATACAGTGAAGGGAAAAAAGTATTTGATCCCCAGCTAAATTTGCCCGTTTGCCCTCTGACAAAGAAATGACCAGGAAAAACCCCAGAAACCCAGAAGACAAAAGTCAGAGATTGATGTGCATTATAATGAGTGAAATAAGTATTTGATCCCCTATCAACCAGCCAAATGTCGGGCTACCTGGTATCTTCACTGTATGTAATGAGCTGAGATTAGAAGCACCTGCTGTAAGGGAGAAGTCGTACCTGTAATCCCAGCTCATTACAGTACCTGTACAAAAGACACCTGTCGACAGAAGCAATCAATCCAGCAGATTCCAAAGTAGCCACCATGGCCAAGACCAAAGAGCTGTCCAAGTACGTCAGGGACAAGATTGTAGACCTGCACAAGGCTGGACTGGGCTACAAGACTATTGCCAAGAAGCTTGGTAAGAAGGTGGCAAAAGTTGGTGCAATTATTCGCAAATGGAAGAAACACAAAATAACTGTCAACCTCCCTCAGTCTGGGGCTCTATGCAAAATCTCATCTCGTGGAGTTGCAATGATCATGAGAATGGTGATGAAGCAGCCCAGAACTACACGGGGGGAACTTGTCAATTATCTCAGGGCAGCTGGGACCATAGTCACCATGAAAACAGTTGGTAACACACTACGCCGTGAAGGACTGAGATCTTGCAGAGCCTGCAAGGTCCCCTTGCTCAAGACAGCACATGTACAGGCCCATCTGCAGTTTGCCAATGCACATCTGAATGACCCAGAGGAGAAGTGGGTGAAAGTGTTGTGGTCAGATGAGACCAAAATTGAGCTCTTTGGCATCAACTCAACTCGCCGTGTTTGGAGGAGGAGGAATGCTGTCTACGACCCCAGAACACCATCCCCATCGTCAAACATGGAGGGGGACATATTATGCTTTGGGGGTGTTTTTCTGCTAAGGGGACAGGACACCTTCACCGCATCGAAGGGACAATGGACGGAACCATGTATCATCAAATCTTGGGTGAGCACCCCCTTCTCTCAGCTAGGGCATTGAAAATGAGTCAAGGATGGGTATTCCAGCATGACCCAAAACACACAGCCAAGGCAACAAAGGAGTGGCTCAAGAAGAAGCACATTAAGGTCCTGGAGTGGCCTAGCCAGTCTCCAGACTGTAATCCAATCAAAAATCTGTGGAGGGAGCTGAAGGTTTGAGTAGCTACACATCATCAGCCTCGAAATCTTACTGACTTGGAGAGGATCTGCAAAGAGGAGTGGGACAAAATACCTCCTGAGATGTGTGCAAACCTGGTGGCCACCTACAAGAAACATCAGACCTCTGTAATTGCCAACAAGGGTATTGCCACAAAGTACTAAGTCATCTTTTGCAAAGGGATCAAATACTTATTTCACTCATTATAATGCACATCAATCTCTGACTTTTGTCTTCTGGGTTTCTGAGCCGAAATCCCTATCAATAGCACTCATCTTTCTAGGTCCAAACCTGCCATTCTGTTTATTACTGCAGTGATTGGCATGGTGCCCTAAGGTTGCCATGTATTACGCACTCTGAGGTGGAACATCCAACATTTTAAAATGGGGTGGACTTTCCTTCTAAAAATGCCTAAGAAGCTTCCTGCTCCGCTCTACTCTTCACAGTCTTATCCTCTCTGCCTCTGTGTCTTGCTGAAGACATTACTAATGCATTTGTAAAGAACTGCAAACAAAGGTCTAGACCAGGTTTTCTGTTTAGCTCACCAGGTCCACTTAGCATACCTGCAGTTTTCACTATGCAACTTTATCACAAGCCATTTTTGTATACCTGGCAAATTGTAGAACGTCTGCCTGTCGTTAATACATTTTCAGGCGGTCCACTTCCATTTGCTGCTATTTCCACAAAACAACATGGCTCCCGCTTAGTTAATGCATTCATTCATGGTTTTCTATTCCCTCTCTTTCTATACAGCGTCCTCATTTCTGGCCTCCTGCGCCAGCCCCGCATACCTGTCAAACATAAAGTTCACTCTTGCACTGCTGAGGTTGGAACTGATTAAGTAATCCATTAGTACATTCTGTAATCCTGCCGTGGTGAAAGGACTACCGTGTTTCTCATATTATAAGACATGTCTTATATTAATTTTTTCCTCAAAAAAACACGACATGGCTTATTTTCGAGGGATGTCTTATTTTTTAATAAAGTGCATGCGGGCGCTGTTTGCCGGGCTTGTCAAGCCCAGCAAACAGCGCCCGCCGATCTTCGGTGACAGGCGGAGGTGGGGGGAGAGCGGAGAACGATCTCCGCTTTCCCCCCCCGCCCGTCACACAGCACAGGGCCGAAGATCGGCGGGCGCTGTTTGCCGGGCTTGTCAAGCCCAGCAAACAGCGCCCGCCGATCTTCGGTGACAGGCGGGGGTGGGGGGAGAGCGGAGAACGATCTCCGCTTCCCCCCCCCGCCCGTCACACAGCACAGGGCCGAAGATCGGCGGGCGCTGTTTGCCGGGCTTCTCAAGCCCAGCAAGGAGCGCCCGCCGATCTTCGGTGACAGGCGGGGGTGGGGGGAGAGCAGAGAACGATCTCCGCTTCCCCCCCACCCCGCCTGTCACACAGCACAGGTCCGAAGATCGGAGGGCGCTGTTTGCCGGGCTTGTCAAGCCCAGCAAGGAGCGCCCGCCGATCTTCGGTGACAGGCGGGGGTGGGGGGAGAGCAGAGAACGATCTCCGCTTCCCCCCCCACCCCGCCCGTCACACAGCACAGGGCCGAAGATCGGCGGGCGCTGTTTGCCGGGCTTGTCAAGCCCAGCAAACAGCGCCCGCCGATCTTCGGTGACAGGCGGGGGTGGGGGGAGAGCGGAGAACGATCTCCGCTTTCCCCCCCCCCGCCCGTCACACAGCACAGGGCCGAAGATCGGCGGGCACTGTTTGCCGGGCTTGTCAAGCCCAGCAAACAGCGCCCGCCGATCTTCGGTGACAGGCGGGGGTGGGGGGAGAGCAGAGAACGATCTCCGCTTCCCCCCCCACCCCGCCCGTCACACAGCACAGGGCCGAAGATCGGCGGGCGCTGTTTGCCGGGCTTGTCAAGCCCAGCAAACAGCGCCCGCCGATCTTCGGTGACAGGCGGGGGTGGGGGGAGAGCGGAGAACGATCTCCGCTTCCCCCCCACCCCCGCCCGTCACACAGCACAGGGCCGAAGATCGGCGGGCGCTGTTTCCCGGGCTTGTCAAGCCCAGCAAGGAGCGCCCGCCGTTCTTCGGCTCTGTCCCCCGATGCGCTACGGCTCGGAGAAGCAGGCAGGGAGCTCCTGCTGGGTCCCGCGGCTTCGCCTCTCGCTCGGTCGGGGCTTTGCGATAGTGCTTTTTTTCGGGGTATGTCTTATTTTTCACCAACCCTTTGAAATCCTGTCATGGCTTATTTTTTGGGGATGCCTTAAAATATGAGAAACACGGTAGAAATCTGTGTAATGGGTAGTGTATTGTCCGAAGGAGTACCACATTCACGTCCAAACTCGATGTGATGTTAAACATGTCACACTAACTGTCCTGATTATAAAAAATATGAAATAGCAATTACATGACAGCTGGAAGGTGCGAGATTCAGATCGTGCGAGATTTAGCTGTCTGCTAAAGATTTATTGTTATTATTTGTTTATTACAGTGGTGCCTCGCTTAACAAACGCCCTGTAAGACGGAATTTTCGCTTAACGAAAGGATTTTTCTAGCGGAGGTTGCCTCGCTAGACGAATTCGTTTTACGAAAAATTTGTCTAGCGAATCATGGTTTCCCATAGGAATGCATTGAAATTCAATTAATGTGTTCCTATGGGCAAAAAATAAAGAAATAAATAAATTCAATGCATTCCTATGGGATTCGCTAGACGAATTTTTTGTTATAGGAATTGACCCGTGGAACGAATTAAATTCGTCTAGCGAGGCACCACTGTACATTCATATACCACCTTTATCTGGGGCAACCCAGTCAGATGGGCAGGGTACAAATATTATTATTATTATTATTATTATTATTATTATTATTAGGTATACAAGGTTCTTCTCCCCATTTCATCCTCACAACAACCCTGTGAGGTAGGTGAGGCTAAGAGTTTTTGACTGCTCCATGGTTACCCAGCGAGCTTGATGGCTGAGTGAGGATTCAAACCCTGCTCTCCCAGGTCCTAGACCAACACTCTAACCATTACGCCACACTGGCATAGTAGTAATAGTAGCAGGGAAATGGCACACACCTTCCACCAAGACTAGGATGCCAATATAATTCTATCCCTACTTTAAAGAGAGGGGGAGAATAACGTGACAGGCAGCAACGTGTTGATGTTTTGTCTAGAGTGTCCGTATCGGGTCTCTACAGTCCAGGGGGTGGAGAAGCAGGTGTTGCTGGGGTCTGCTATATCGGGGCTTTTATATTTTGTGTGTGTTTTTGCATATTCTTTTGTTTTGTTTCCTTCAGAACAAAACTGAAGCTAGTAGTCGGGCAAACGTTTTGGAAAAATCCCATCAGTTTGTCTCTGTTTACTAATTTGGGGATTGTTGGTTTGTTTGTTTGTTTTGAAGAGGCTGAATAATGCACACCAGCACCAAGCAAAGTTTTGAACCGTTGCCCAGTCATTCGCGGAGAGAATTGGATTGGGTAGCTCAAGTTTAGGAGCTAATTCAAAAGAATTTTCCTGTCTCTGACGGGCAAGGGATTATAAATGGGTCTATCTGTCGGTTGCAGACACTTAGACAAATGACAATGTGAAACAATGATAATGAATGTATTATCATCTGCAGTTATTCCAGAATAATTTTGTCGTCCTTTGCAGAATTCAACGGAGCTCTAAAATTAAACTGATGCTCTTCTCTCCCCCCCCCCGCCTCCTCTATGACACAAATACACTTCTTGCTTTTCACATATTATTATTTAGCCTGCTTGTTTGTCAGAAAAATGGCCATTGGGTGAGATTAGGGCTGTTTCGCCCCGGGATGAGTATCGGCATGCAGGGTGTTCAGGGCTGCATGTGAATTTTCCACCACAAATAGCAAATATTGTGTGGACTCGTTGGTATTGATGTGTACAGTCGACAATCATTTTGCACAGAGGTTCCATTCCCGGCCCCCGTGCACATCGGAGGAGCATGCATAAGTGTGTTATGCCCTGGTCTGTCCCACCGCCATTCCACCCTTTTAATGACTTGTTTAGTGACATTTTCGGGTCACTTCCAGGTTCGGTGCCATACGTGATTGTGCAATTGTGTGGCATTCGGATGCCCATTAATCAGTTGCTGTCTGTGTTGTACATGGCAGGTAAGGCCTGCAATACAATGCAGCATGCCCCCCCCACACACACCTGAAGAGGAATGCTTTCCCCTTCCTCCCCCACAACAAACACTCTGTGAGGTGAGTGGGGCTGAGAGACTTCAGAGAAGTGTGACTAGCCCAAGGTCACCCAGCAGCTGCATGTGGAGGAGCGGGGACTGAACCCAGTTCACCAGATTACGAGTCTACCTCTCTTAACCACTACACCACACTGGAGATTTTCAGGAAGTGGAATGAAAAGAATTGGCACCCTTCCCTTTCTGTTCTTTATAATGTTAGGGGGCTGGTTGTGGGCTTCCTTGCAGCTCTGAACCTGAGTATTTTATGGCTGTTTAGCAGAGAGAGAATTGTTTATTTTATTTTTAATAAATCTTTTTTATTTCCTTTTATCAATACAAATTTGCAATCAAACAGTTTATGTAATCATTTTGTGAGATTCTCTGAATCTCAAGACTCCCCCCATCCCCTACATGGGTCCTTATTACAATACAGTGATGCCTCGCAAGACAAAATTAATTCGTTCCGCGAGTCGCTTCGTATTGCGAAAATTTTGTCTTGCGGAGCACGTTTTCCCATAGGAAACCAAAACAAAACAAAAAAAATTAAAAAAGGTCGTCTTGCGAAGCACGGCCATAGAAAAAATTGTCTTGCGAGTCACCAAAAAAATCGCAAACCCCTTTCATCTTGCGAGATTTTCGCTGTGTGAGGCATTCGTCTAGCGAGACATCACTGTATTTAAAACTACATATCAGTACGTTCTCCACAATTTTCATATCTCCAAGTTATCCCTTATCTTTGTTACTTTACAAGTGATTCTTTAGAGTCCAGCTAAGGTTTTGATTTGCTTACAAAGGTCTCCTAGGTTGTGTGTGTGTGTGTGTGTGTGTGTGTGTGTGTGTGTGTGTATCTCCCCATTCTTTTTTAAAGTTCTTGTCTTCTTGGTTCCTGAGTCTCCCAGTTAGTTTTGCCATTTTGGCGTAGTCCAGCATTTTGGCTGGTAAAGGATTGTTTCTATGATGTAAGGAAAACTCCCTTTTAAAATTCCGTTCCTTGTATAGTGTGGGGATGGGGGGAGGCGTAATCTGGATGATGATGGTGAGGATGATGATGATTTTGAACCTCACTTTCTGTAAAGACTTTCTGTCTGTGGCTGTCAAGCCAACGTACCACACTGTGACACAATATGAGAGGACACTCATAGAAGAAGGTCATCAATTGTTGTTTAACAATGTTCTTTCACATGACCCTGAGGAAATGGAGTCTCTGTTGGGCCTTCCCAGTTCGCACTTGGAAGAAGAATTGGTGCCTCCAACCTCCCCACTCCTTCCTCCTCTTGGATTGGATGTTGTCAATATAGCATCCAGTGATAATATCTCAAAGCGCATAAGAACTTTGAAACTGAGTATCAAACTCTTCTTTTAATAACGTCCTCTAATCTACTAAATATTTGTTCTGTTTATTCCCAGCTATTTTTTTCTATTTTTTTCTTTTCTTTTTGCCTGTGCGGTAAGAACTCAAGTCATTTTTAAAAATTATTTTCAAAGCAAGTTAATTTCCTCAGAAGCTAAAGGAGTTACGGCAGCTCTCTCAAAGAATTCATCTTAACCCTTGACCTTTAACATTTCTGCCCCGCCAGATATTTGAAAGAGTTTTCAATTAATAAAGGGTTAGCTTCTTAGCGGTGAATACAGATGGAGAAGCCTGCAATTAATAGATAACCTAAAACAATAATTTTAATAGCCCATGATAGAGAGCGTTTAATATGTGAGGGGATTTTCTTAGTTTAAAACAAAACAAAGGCTGAGCGAATGCGGGTGAGATTAGCAACATGCATCAAGGGTATGGTATTGTTCCTGCTGAAAAGAGGCACACATGTGTAGATAGTTGATAATGCAGATAATTATTCATTTGTATATAGCTGACTTTCACAATGGGAGAGGGGCTACAAGTTCTGCTTGTGCTTTTCTCTATGCGGTCTGAATTAGATAGGGAAATGATTAATTACAGAGCTATATTTCTTGTCAAGTCATGAATAAATATGTTTAGCATTAGTATAGCTGTTTACAAACAAGGAAGTCGCGTACTCGCTAAAGATTTGATTAAAAAATTGTTTTTTTTAAAAAAACAACAACAACCCAACGTTCAATTCATCTCACTAGTCTCTGTAGAAAAGATCTTTGCATTTGTATAGTTTGGCACGTTGTAATTAAATGGTTCTTAAACATTTTAATTAGACCGAAGGGTAGCAGGGAAGTCTGCACTTTCTGTGTGAGCGCTCTCTCAGGGCGCCACCGAGCAGAGAGCGGTTTGCAGATGTGCCTCACCGTTGGGGGGGGTGTTGGAGGGAGGTTGGCATGGTTCCCGTCGCATCGTGACACGCCTCCTTACCCTGGCCTTTGACTGCGAATTCAGATTTATGCACTTGGCTGGAGGGGGGGCGGGGAGGAAAATAAAGGGGTTGGGTTTGCGGCCTAAAAACATCGGCTATCCCACCCACCATTGCACTCGACTTGGGCGAGCGTTCGGAAGTGCAGGGAGAGTACACGTGGCCTTGGGAGAGCAAAGAGAGTGTGTTTTGACCATACACATTACCCTGGTGTAAACTGAGTTGGCTGCACAGTGGTACCTCGGATTACAGGTGCTTCAGGTTACAGACGCTTCAGGTTAGAGAGTCCGCTAACCCAGAAAGAGTACCTCAGGTTAAGAACAGGATGAGAACAGAAATCGTGCGGCGGTGGCACTGGGAGGCCCCATTAGCTAAAGTGGTATCTCAGGTAAAGAACAGTTTCAGGTTAAGAATGGACCTCCAGAACGAATTAAGTTCTTAACCCGAGGTACCACTGTATATATTTTCAGGACAGGCTCTATTCCTGTGTTTGCAATTTGTTTTAAATTGGTGTCAATACTGAACTTTAGACTGATGTTGTTTTGAACCGCCCTGAGATGTGCGAGTATAGGGTAGTATACAAAATAATGATAACAACAACAACAACAACCCACCCCCAGGACCTTAAGGTGAAGGGCAGGTAATAAGATTGTATTATCATTATTATGAATAATAGTAATCCAGTGCTACTACAGTGGTACCTCGGTTTACAAACACAATTGGTTCCGGAAGTTTGTACTTAACCTGAAGCGTACTTAATCTGAAGCCAACTTTCCCATGGAAAGTAATGGAAAGTGGATTAATCCGTTCCAGGTGGTCCATGGAGTACTCAACCTGAAGCGTACTTAACCTGAAGCGAACTTTCCCATTGAAAGTAATGGAAAGTGGATTAATCCTTTCCAGACGGGTCCACGGAGTACTTAAACTGAAAATACTCAAACCGAGGCGTACTTAAACCGAGGTATGACTGTACTGGTGCAATAATAATAATAATAATAATAATAATAATAATAATAATAATAATAATAATTTATTACTTATACCCCGCCCATCTGGCTGGGCTTCCCCAGCCACTCTGGGCGGCTTCCAACAGAAAAATAAAATACAATAATGGATTAAACATTAAAAGCCTCCCTAAACAGGGCTGCCTTCAGATGTCTTCTAAAAGTCTGGTAGTTGTTTTCCTCTTTGACATCTGTTGGGAGGGCGTTCCACAGGGCGGGCGCCACCACCGAGAAGGCCCTCTGCCTAGTTCCCTGCAACTTGGCTTCTCGCAACGAGGGAACCGCCAGAAGGCCCTCGGGGCTGGACCTCAGGACACCCTGCCAACCCCCTCGCCCTTCATCCGGCAGCAAAACAGTAGCAACCTATCTGCTGGGAAGCCAACATAGCAGTTCCACCTTACCTGGCGAGACACTTCTGGTGGTTTGTGTTGCAGCAGGGCCATCCTCTCAACAGGTTTCCTGCAGCCACACAGTTGGCCTGACTACTTGGAAGTTTTTTTTTGGGGGGGGGAGCAGAATAGTGACACTAGGCTTGCTTAAATCGACACATTTATTGTGCTAGCCTTGAAGTGATCTTGGCCACTTTAAAAATAAATTTCTAATATGGTTTTGACACATAAGCATTGAACTGAAGGTAAAATAAGATAAAAGTGAAAATATGGTATAATTACACTAAAAACCATTACTCGGCATAATAAAAAGAACAAAACCACTCTGAAATAACTGAGGAGAATAAATCCTTAAACTCTCAGGAAAACAGCTGGTTCCTTAACTGGTTCTTTCCATCTTCTGACACTTCCTTGCAGCTAAAGCATGTAGTGCTGTATGTCACAAATTGGTAAATATATTCTAACAGAAAACAGATAATTTCTTTATTAGAACAGGTTGTGAAACGAGACCCAATATTTCTCAAGAATAGTTCCTTTGGACCATCAGATAAAGGGAATTCCAGGACACCAAGGATTTGTTAAGGACCGGCAAGGCTGAACCTGGCGTAAATGCCAACTATACCAGTTGAACTCAGCAGAGTAGCGCAGGCACAGCGGAAACTTCTTGGTTGCAAGATGAAAGCAAGTTGCAGGAACACAGGAACTCACTTCCACTGGTACTGTGTAACTATATACAGCTTTATTTACAAGAACAAAACAACAAAGAGTACATAGATCAGTACTTCTCTCTATCTCTCTACAACACAATAACCACATCAGAAACACATCACCAACTCTCCACAAAACCCCACAAATTCACCCTTAGTCTAATAGGGTTACTGCACCAATCACCAAGCTGTTGCTAAGGCTCTATCACTAGGCAAATTATCCAGCCCTGGAGATTGCTGAATCACTCTTCTGGGCATGTTGCCAGCTCTTAATTGCTATGTGACCAGATGCACGTACTCACACAGTGAAAAAACCTCAACAGGATTGTATTCTCTGCCTGCTTCAAATTACAGATGCAAATATGTTAGGAGACAGGTATCTCTTTGTAGCTACCGTCCAATGTAGCAAAAGGCAAATCTGTAGGCATAATTCTAGAAAAGCCCTATGTAGGATGGAAACTATCAGTTCTTTTAGGTATCTAGATCTTTTGTTGTTCTTTTTTCAAAGAAGAGACTATACCATTGGGGAAATTTAGGTTGTTGTCGCAACCTCTCATCTTTCCCAGCTTGGTCTTCATGTCACCTGCCCCTTAGTTTTTCTATATCCAAGTGATCCCAAAACGCTTTGGGCAGATTATACAACTGCAACAAAACTGTGATAACGCCACTTGCTGCTTGAGAAAAAAGCAAGCTTGTTTTGTCAACTGTTTCATTTATTTGTATAAAAATACATATTTCTATACTGCCAACTCATATAAAATATCAAGGCACTGCACATCAATATATACAAATGCAATAAAACACAAAAGGCTGTGAAAGCAATGCAAAATAATTGTTACAATGGCTGACTAATCCTGAGGAAAATATGAACAACCAAATAGGGCTGCCTGTATAAAACGGTCTTTAAGAGATTCCTGGAAGTGAGCAGCAAATCTCCGGTGGAAGAGTGTTCCACAGCGCGAAACCAACAGCAAGACTCCTGGTTGGGCCTCTGTAACACAGGGAACAACCAGCAGTGTTAAGGCAATAGTTCTTAAACTTTTTTCTCTAGGTTAAAATTTCAGAAGATAAATTTGCTCACACCGCATTTTTAATTGATAAGAAATACGTTGGAAAACAAGAAGAAACAACTCCTAGCGTTGCTTGATTTATAACATAGAACACAGCTACTTTATAATATGATCATAAAAGGTAAAGGGACCCCTGACCATTAGGTCCAGTCGTGACCGACTCTGGGGTTGCGCGCTCATCTCGTATTATAGCTTCCAGCGTATAGCTTCCAGGTCATGTGGCCAGCATGACAAAACCGCTTCTGGCAAACCAGAGCAGCACATGGAAACGCCGTTTACCTTCCCGCTGTAGCGGTTCCTATTTATCTACTTGCATTTTGACGTGCTTTCGAACTGCTAGGTTGGCAGGAGCTGGGACCAAGCAACGGGAGCTCACCCCGTCACAGGGATTCGAACCGCCGACCTTCTGATCAGCAAGCCCTAGGCTCAGTGGTTTAACCACAGTGCCACCTGGGTCCCTTCAATATGATCATAGGACGTCCAGAAAGTAGAAAACAATGCAGCTATATAAGAATATGAACCATTCCCAAAATATAATGATAAGTGAGCCTCTTGAATATGTACCTTAAGTATGCATACAAACTCGGCGAGAGGTGTGAGCTTGCTTTTGCCAGGTTATCTCCTTTATACTAGGTCTACAGTAATTTAAGACAAACAAGCTCTCGTCTCATCAGCGCAAATAAGCCTTTCTCTTCTCTGATCTTTCATATTTGCCAGTTGAAAATCCCTGCTCACAACAGTATGTTGTGGGGAACTGTAAAAGAATAGGCAGTGCTCTTAAAGAGAGGTACGGATACTATTTCTGGTTGTGTGTGTGTGTGTACTGTACTACACTACACTACACTGAAATGTTTAAACGTTTCTCAGATTGTCCTTGAATCTTCCTACCATGGCTTGCCATCCGCTTCTGCCACATCCATGTGGTGTACCACACCCTTTGGCAACCTTGATGTATCAAGGGGACCAAGTTGTTTAGTGCTTTGTGTATTACCACAAAAGCCTTGAACTTGGCTAGTAGTATATAGGAGAATATGCAATTAAGCAATGCTCTCACCCCTCAAAAGTGCATAAAATCATAGAATCATAGAGTTGGAAGAGACCACAAGGGCCATCCAGTCCAACCCCCTGCCAAGCAGGAAACACCATCAAAGCATTCTTGACATATGCCTGTCAAGCCTCTGCTTAAAGCCCTCCAAAGAAGGAGACTCCACCACACTTCTTGGCAGCAAATTCCACTGTCGAACAGCTCTTACTGTCAGGAAGTTCTTCCTAATGTTTAGGTGGAATCTTCTTTCTTGTAGTTTGAATCCATTGCTTCTCTGGAGCAATGTCCTGTATAAGAGAGATGCACACTATAGTAGGCTATCTTTTGTGTACATGCAAAGAAGTCTGCTGAGTTGGATGGAGCAAGTCTCAGATGTATATCCAGAGATCTGCATGTCATGTGCATCCAGCTCTTGAAACCTCTGTAATCATACAAGCTGAGTGATATGCATGGAAAGAAGCACTGATGGGGGGGCACAAGTACATAATGATGGTAATGTGCATCTTTATTGGAGCCATGCATTGCAGGTTAGGATATGTGTCTCAGTCCTTCTTGCTATGCAGATGGGCATACCTTACCCACATCTGATCTCTGGATCCATGTTCCTTTGTTGCATGCCCGCTTTGTTTGGGCTAATATACCAGGTACATAGCACATGTAAATGCGGACACCTTCATTTTTATGCTTGCTTCAGATTCGGACTAGAGCATTAAATCTGAAATGTGATTTGTTTTAAAGCTGCCCAGCAAATTTACAAATATTATAGCTTCAAATTGGCAGTGATAAAAGGACTTCAAACTCATTACCGAGCCTGTGAGCCATCTAGTTCATCCTATAATCTGAATTCCGAAGTTAGCACTTCAGTTGTATGAGCGTTATTACTGATCATTAATTTTTAAACTGTCACAGTTACTCAGGGTTTTTTTTTTAAAAAAAATCAAATTAGTTTTATATAATCCTGCAGAAGATAAAAATGAACATTCATCTTCCCAAAACTTTGCTCACAATGGATGGCCTTTAATATACTCAGCAAGTAACCTGGCAGTCCCTGAAGATAACATTAAGGACAAACGTTCTTCCCTAAGACCTTTTAAGTCTAAGTGGAAGTGAGCAAGGGACCATATTTACTGGGTATACTAAGATGCTTCATTATTATCCTACTCTGAAGTAACATTTTGTCTGCTTTTCTTAGGAGTGTGTGTACTTTAATTATTTGCACATGCTCTTGTCGGAAATTTGCACTGTCTTTGCTACTCACCCATCACTTTCCCCTTAACCCCACTTTTAACTTGCAAAGAGGACAATTGCAACACAAAGTTAGTGTCCTGTCCCAATGCCTTCTGAGTCTCCTGATCCCGCTATACTCCCACGTGCGCTAGAATCCCAACAAAAAGCAACCAGAAGACCCATTCACTGCAATTTAGCATTCAAAAGGCAAAATTAATTCACCAAATGGCATCTGCATCCCAGATCTCCATTTTGAACAGCTATTAACCCTGACAAGTCTGTTAGAACTGCTCACCTCCCTAACCCACCCCAAAGACAACTTCCCCAGTGGCTATGCACAAGTAATAGCACTTCACTTCTGTGGGAGCCCAACAGACCGCTGAATCACAAAATCATAGAGTTGGAAGGGACCCAAGAGTCATCTAGTCCAACCCCCTGCAATGCAGAAATCTCAGCTAAAGCATCCATGACAGATGGCCATCCAGCCTCTGCTTTCAAACTTCCAAGGAAGGAGAGTCCGCAACCTCCCTTCCACGGTCAAACAGAGCTCTAACTGTCAGAAAGTTTCTCCATATGTTTAGTCGGAATCTCCTTTCTTGTAACTTGAAGCTATTGGGTTCAAGTCTACCCTCCAGGGCAGGAGAAAATGTTGTGGTTAGTCCATCTTCAATTTTCCCACTGCCACCATTAGGATTGCACCCTCAGCCAACAAAATCCAAAATACGTTTTTAAAAATTGCCACAATTAAAGTACCCTTTTTGATTACTATGTTCTCAAAAGACCCTTTTTAAATTATTTGCCAGGTGTAAATATTTGACATAACAGATGCAATTCACCACTCCTGACACTGTGTTTTTATATGTTTATTACTCTTATTATTAAGAATCCTTATTTCCAGAAGCGTCTGCCTATCAATTAAAAAGTGACTTGACCTAGATAGGAATTACTGAGAAGCTGCTTTCCCGCCCCCCCCTCCTGCACAGGGAATAAATGCCAAAGATGTTTCTCAGGTGACAAAATGCTGAAAATTCCCAAATCTCTCCTAGCTGGTGACTAACAGTTTCTTCGTCTGTTTTTATTCTGGTGGGTGGGTATCAAAAGGAAATGTTTTGACAGGTGCAGCAAGTGAAGGCAGCATATATTTGGGGAATGCTGTTTAGCAGGGCATGATGTTACTACAGGGTGAGATTTTGCTGTTCCCTTGTTGTATGTTGTATGTCCTTTTAAAGTATAGCACTTGCCCTGCGCCCTAAGGAAAATATGGAACTCTGCCTATAATAAGAGACAGCAATAAATGTCAGCCCAAAAGAGACGGAGAAAAATTCAACATTCTGTGTGGTTTTCAGAAGGTCGCAGCAGGAGTATGGAGAGAACAGGTTTTGCTTTCCAACCTATACATTAGCCCTCTTCAGTTTGGGTGTCCTGCACTTTGATACCTTGAGATCGGGAACCCTGGTAAGACAGGGGTCTTTTCCACAAAGAGGATTGCAAGTCAGAATTTCCCTTCCAACCTTCCCCCATCAATGCAGGAAGGTCTGAACTGGAGCTAGCATGCAGTGGGTGGGGCTTACTTGTACACCTCTCCCCACTTTCAGCCCACACAGTTTCGGGAGAAGCAAGACTATACAGATAGACAACACCAGACTCTAGTACTCTGTAGAATAATATCCATGCAGTCCTTGATGTGAGGGTCGACTTGGGTGAAGATTAATCATAATTACCATAGTTGCCTCCCCCTTCCAGCCACCGGCCCTCAATCCTTCACACAAGCCTCTCGGTCCTACTGCATAACATAATATACTGTTATAACACCACTTTAAATAGGTATGGCTCTCCCCACCTCTATATTATTGAGCTGTAGTTTGTTAAAGGTGCTGAGAATTGTTAGGAGACCCCCCACGCCAGCCCAGGCATCCCCGAACTCGGCCCTCCAGCCGTTTTGGGACTACAGCTCCCACCATCCCTAGCTAACAGCACCAGTGATCAGGGATGATGGAAACTGTAGTCCCAAAACAGCTGGAGGGCCGAGTTTGGGGGTGCCTATCTTAGTCCCCTCACAGAGCTACAGTTCCCTGAATGGCTTAACGCTCAGTTCCTGAGAATGGTTGCTCTGTGAGGGGAAACTGGGGTCTCCTAATGACTCTTTAACACCCATAGCAATTGACAGCTCCCAGGATTCTTTTGGGGAAGCCATGACTGTTTAAAGTGGTGTTTTATTGCTTTAGTATGTGGCATAAGTACAGGCAGCATTGGCCACACTTTGGACTATAACCCTCACAGAGTTGCTGAAGCCCTTCAGCCAAAATCCAAGCTGAGTAGGCCAAAACCTTCCGCTGAGAGAGCCAGTCACTGAGGCCTAGATTTACGCTTTCCTGAACCTAACTCACAGAGCCATCTTCAGAGAAGCAGCTGCAATTTTCAGTTCCTTGGAAGAAATTTACATTCTGTGTCATGGTGATACATAACTCTTGCTAATTTGGAAGGTTGCGGTTGATTAAAATAGATCTTATTTCTTATATAAGATTCTTTTTTTGGCAGAAGAACTCCTCTAGTTCAGTTTTCGTTGGGCATTCTCTTGCCTTCAGAACATTCACACATACATGGGATTGTGTCATTTCAGAAGATTATCGAGTGGTTAAAGTTGCTGAGCCCCTTAGCTTTGCAACGCCACGTAGAACATGATGAGGTTGTACAGAAACGCGCTCTCTGTCACAGCGCATTGGTAAAACGCCGGAGAAATACACAACCTGTTGTGTCACATTGCTTAAATTATTAATCCTACGCTTGCTTTCTCCTCCACACCACCCGCTTTACTTCTCAGATCACTGCATAATTCTTGTTTTGTTATATGTCACTGGAGCTTTCGGTTCATTTTTAAAAGTGCCACGGACTAATTGCAGAGGAACATGCAGCGTGTTGTTGCTGCATTGGCTTAAATAATAAATAATTTGAGTCCTGCTTCATTATTGTTATTATTTTTCCTTTTGAAAAAAAGAAATTCCCATTTTTCATACATCATAAAAATAAACACAAATTGAGATAGCTTCCTGAGATGTGAAGTGGTGTCCGCTCGATAAAACGGCATTAGGTATTCACCCTGTGCAGGAATGAATTTAGCGCTGCTGCATCTTATTTACCATCTATTTTCCGATGATGCAAGCCAAAGCTGTCCTGTAAACAAGGCACCACGTTAAGCCCTGCCAGTACCTGGGGTGTCTTACTAGAAAACAGAGATTGAAGCTGACGTGATGAGCAGCGCTGACAGGTGTCACTTGGCCGCACACCATGTCTGTCCTGGACTTTATGATGGCAAGGAAGGATAGCCCTTTAGCCTCCCCCCCCCCTACAGTAGCTGAAGCCTCGGGCAATTTGGCTGAAGGAAACTCTCCTTCAGCTGCTATCGCTGGAAGTCCTGCAACCAGCGTCCCAGCAGCCACAATTATATTGAGCATTCTAATCACTGCACTGATTATACCAATTATACGGTAGGATACTGATTATACCACACTGAGCGGGGACTGTGGCTCACATGCTAGTCAGTTCATTACGAGGTTTTTCCCTGATACTGTGGCCAAGTAGGAAAACAAGCTATTAATTCCTGAGCCTCTCCACATAACATGACCACTTTGGGCACAGGGAGGGCAAACTGGAAGGAAGAAGAAAACGTTTCAAGTTGATTCCGATTGAGAGCCAATCTAGGCAGTCATAGTGCCCAAGCCAGCTAATCCCTGCTATGGGATCTGATGGGTTCTCTTCAAGCCACCCTGGAAATAAGCGGCGCGTTTGACAGAAGCAACTCGCTTGCGTTATCTTTCCACTTCATTTGCCTGGACGGTGGATGCCAAGACATAACAGAGATGGGTTTTCATTTGCCCTGCCCTGGCAACGTCCTGGAATTGTTTAAATTCAGCTAAGAAAAAGAAAACTGAGCCAGCCCCTCAAAAAGTCATGAAATGGGAAAACAATGAATTATGATGACTTCGGTAGGGGCAAGCGTGATAAAATGGGGCTCCTTGCCATTTCATTCCTGTATTTGTTGTTAAATTTTCAATCATAAGGGCAGAGAGAGTTGAGAGACTTACAGGTTTCTAACGAGACCCAACTTAGTATTCAGACATCTCCCCATCACCACTCTCTTTCCTTGCTGCCGTCTTTAAGATTTTTTATTTTTTATTTAAATCAGTTAAAACACAACCATCTCCCTTATGAATCTCACCTGTAGAGGAATGGCTGCAGCCGAGTGATAGAGCACATACTTCCAGAAATTCCCAGATTTTATTCCTGAAATCTCCCAAGTACGGCTTGGAAGGTCCCCTGCTTGCAACTATGCAGAGATGCCGCCAGTCTGTGTAGGGTGCACAGTAGTCAGCTCAATAGGCCAATAGTTTGACTTGGCATAAGGCAGCACCCTATGAAATCCACTCTAGTGTAGTGGTCGAAGAAGAAGAGTTTTGATTTGATATCCCGCTTTATCACTACCCTAGGAGTCTCAAAGCGGCTAACAATCTCCTTTTCCCTTCCTCCCCCACAACAAACACTCTGTGAAGTGAGTGGGGCTGAGAGACATCAAAGAAGTGTGACTAGCCTAAGGTCACCCAGCAGCTGCATGTGGAGGAGCGGACACGCGAACCCGGTTCCCCAGATTCTCCCACTACACCACACATTGAAGTCACTCAGCCCCTTAGCTTTGAACCTGGGAGGTCAGTGTTCAACTCCCCACTCAGCCACGAAGTTCACTGGATGACTTTAGGTCAGTCACTGTCTCAACCTAACCAGCTCACACAGTTGTTCTGAGCACATCCACACTACAGACCTGAACTTTCACATGGAGTGCACCCCCTTACAAAACAAATTGATCCCCATTTCCCCGGGCACAGGAACCATCCACCCACAGAACCTCCCATTTTGCTAGAATTAAGCTTTAGTTTACTAGCCATCATTGAACCCATTATTGAAACCAGGTGCTGGATTAAATACATCCATCTCATCACCTGATTCTGATGACAAGGAGAAATATGTGAATATCGCCTGCTTATTGTTGGCCCCAAGTCCCCCGATGATCTTGCCCAGCGGTTTCACATAGATATGACAAAGCAAATAGAACAGGGTGGAACTCCTTAATTTTGTAGAGATGGGGCCTAGCAGTAGTCCCCTAGTCCTGCCTCCTGTTGATGGTCCTGCAACTAAGAGCAGAACATCCCCCAGCCCACAGAACCAGTTCAAAGGGATACTTCATCGAAGGCATCACAAGGGAACGAGGGAAAGGTCACAGCTGTGCGGTAGAGCACATGCTCAGCATCAGAAAAAGGTCCATGTTTCAACCCCTGGCAACTCCAGGAAGGGCCAGGAGAGACCCTTGCCCGAAACCATGGAGAGGCATTGTCAATCAGTGTTGACAATACTAGACTAGATGAACCAATTGTCCTATTCAGTGTAAGACAACTTCCTGTGTTCTTAAAAGAGTCGCACCAGTTAGCTAGTTAAATTTGACTCTCCTCCTTAGGCTGACGGGAGAGGTGGTCATATTAAATTACCTTGCATGTTTACTTTCCTTGGATTTTGAAAAAACCCACACCCCAAAGTATTGAAACAAACTACTGGTTTTGGGTCTTTTGCTTTCTTGCATTTTTATTTTCCCTTCCCATTCTGAATTTCTACTGTCCTCTAGTGGAAGTCTGAAGCAATTGTTATAGTTACATTATCTTAAAATCTCTCCATGTTCATCCCAAAGAGACGCTGGGACTTATTTCTAACAGAGTCGCCGAAGAGACCTCCGCACAGATTTTAGCCCTTCTATGGCTGATGCAAAAGGTCATGGCAACAACAACCAGATACTCAAAAACGTTCCTTAGTTCCCGTGTTAAATTGGCTTCTCCTGTGCCTGGGAGAACTGTGACAGTAACATCTTTGTGAAATAATCGGAAGGGAAATGCTCTCTTTAACAACAGGATTTTGGGTACCACTGCAGCCAGTGAAAGGGTTAAGCGGAGCTTGTTTGCCTTGGGAAGGAGGAGTGTTCAACAAATGCATTGAGCTACCTGCAGGTGTAAAAAGGTTTTGTCAGATTTCAATCACATCAGGCTTGAGGCAAGCTCTCTGCCAATATGTAGCTTTTAATTCACTGCAGACACGGCTTTACTGACAGTTACTGAGCTGCTTGTTTCAGCTAAAATAAATGGATCAAGCTACAGAGCAACAGATTACAGCAAGGTCAGACAGCGATATCAGTAATTTTAGAATATTGTTTATAACAGATTTTTCCTCTCTCTCTCCCTGTGCTGGTGTTTTCTGATGGAGACATCTGACACCAGCAGCAGATGAAAAACTAACCCAGAAGATTAGGTTTTCCTACTGCTGCAAGATTAGATAACATTTAATTTGTCTTCAATAGAAGCATCTCATAAAGAGAACATTAGCAGCAGCTTTGATTCTTGGGATCTAAGGACTCCTGTTAATTAGCCCCCTCAATTACATACTCGGTGTGTGTATGAGAGAGAGAGAAAGGGAGACTGGGACTTGTTTTTAAAATTATTTCCCCACTTTATATTGAAAAGACCCATTGTGTTTTGGAGAGGTCTTTATTTTGAATTAACATGTGCCTATAAAAGTATCAGAAAGTACATTTGCAATCTCTCATTTTAAGTCAACATTTGTGCTGCCTTATGAATTGATAAGTGTTTCTGGCATTCTGGTCCAGAAGCAGCTGGGGTTGTTTTTCTCACGGCGATACCAATTTCTGCTCTTCGTCCTGTGCTGCTAATAATAAATGTATGCCGAGGCTATGAAGGTGTAATATGCACACCATTGTATTGTCCAGTGCTTTCTAAGAGGATCCATATTTGAGAAGCCATTTTGAAAACTCCTATACTGGCATGCACAAATACTTTTAGCCACTGTGTGCAATATTCATTTTGCTGATGTAGGATTCAAAGGATACCTGTGATAGGTGAGATTCTTGCGTCAAACAGCTAGACTGCATATAGATTTATAGATGTGTTCTTCGCGTGTGGTAAGGCTTTTCGTTTGTTTGTTTTCCTTTTGAAACACATAGATACTTTAGTAGATTTTGCCTAGTTCAGAGTGACTGTGTGTATAGGGGCCATTGTAGACATGGCAACAGCAGCCATGTTTGTTGTTCACCTTGCCTCATGTGAATGTCTAAAGCAGGAGGTGGGAGCCTCTGATTCTAATATTAAAAGGGAGCTTTGGGTGAGCAGAGATGTATTCTCCCCTCTTCCTGACTTCCAACTGCTCATTGGACATCATTTGCTCCCTGACATGTCCAGAGCCATGCCCAGGCTCAGCAATGGAGTGGTAGACTGAGATAGGCAATGAGGTTTGATCTCCTTGCAGTCCATGAGTCTCCTCCAGCACCATAATTCAAAAGCATCAATTCTTCGGCGATCAGCCTTCTTTGTGGTCCAGCTCTCACTTACATACATCACTACTGGGAAAACCATAGCTTTAACTATACAGACCTTTGTCGGCAAGGTGATGTCTCTGCTTTTTAAGATGCTGTCTAGGTTTGTCATTGCTTTTCTCCCAAGAAGCAGGCGTCTTTTAATTTCGTGACTGCTGTCACCATCTGCAGTGATCAAGGAGCGAAAGAAAGTAAAATCTCTCACTGCCTCCATTTCTTCCCCTTCTATTTCCCAGGAGGTGATGGGACCAGTGGCCATGATCTTGGTTTTTTTGATGTTGAGCTTCAGACCATATTTTGCGCTCTCCTCTTTCACCCTCATTAAAAGGTTCTTTAATTCCTCCTCACTTTCTGCTATCAAGGTTGTGTCATCTGCATATCTGAGGTTGTTGATATTTTTTCCGGCAATCTTAATTCCGGCTTGGGATTCATCTAGTCCAGCCTTTCGCATGATGAATTCTGCATATAAGTTAAATAAGCAGGGAGACAATATACAACCTTGCCGTACTCCTTTCTTTCTTACAAGGCACAAATGCGTTGAAAATAAGCATGTGTTGTCTTGTCTTGGTGGGGTAGCAATCCATGGAACTACTCCATTGCTCCTTTCCCTGACCATGGACTCTTTAAACTTGGGCTATTGCTCCCAGCTCCATCTCTCTGTTCCAAGAGTTGAGGGAGGCAGTTGAGGTGTTAGACGGGTATTTAAGGGGTGTGGTGGACTAAATGTAGGCCAAGAAATTGCAGCTGAATCCTGAAAAGACAGAGGTTTTATGTGCCCCAAGTTCTCAAGTCTGGGTGGTGAGAGATGGCCTGTCATAGAAGGAGCAGGCCTGAGGTTGCTCCTGGATCTAGCCCTGCCCCTAGAAGCTCAGATGGCCCCAGTACCCTTTTCCAGCTAGGAACACCTTTGCCCAGTGTTGGCTGGCTCACCAGCTATGGTCCCTTTGGGACAGAAATTACTTGGCCACTGTATTCCATGCTCTGATAACTTCCAGACTGGATTATTGCAATGGGGCTGTCTCAGAGCTTTTACTGTTCCAAAATGCAGCAACCAAATTATAAAAAAACAGCTCTGCATTGGTTGCCAGTTTGTTTTCAGGCCCAATTCAAGGTGCTTACATTAGTGTTTAAAGCCCTAAATGACTTGTGCCTCAATTATCTGAAAGACGGCCTCCTTCCCTACAGAGCTTCATACTTGTTAAGATCAGCAGAGTGGGTGGTTCTCTTCTTAGTTCCATCGCCCCCCAGAAACAAGAGGAGGTAGTGGGGTGGCCTGGGAAAGGGCATTCTCTGTGGCAGCCCCTAAGTTGTAGAACTCCCCACAGAGGTGTGTCTGGCACCTTCATTATACAGCTTCTGGCCAATGCTGAAGACACACCTCTTTACCCTGGCCTTTGACGCTTGGGATGTAGGTTTTTAGGATCTATTCTTGTTATGATTGCAATTAGTTTTATACTGTTTTTACTGTCGCATGGAAACCTAGGGTGAAGGGTGGATAATTAACGAACCAAATTAACTAATATGATGATGATAGGCAGAGGTTTGGCTCCCTTCACCCACACACCCCTTAGGATGAAATTGTAGCCCACCCACGTGAAAGACCCATGGACAAACAAACACAACTGGTACCACCATCACCTATATTGCCATCATTTGGAGTTGTCATCCATAGATTTGCTTCTTTTGCTGGTTAACCCCGACTGCACATCATTTGTAAATAAGTAAACTACTTTTTCTGTTGTTGTTGTTTAAAACCATTCGTGTATCCAAGCAGAACTTAGCCCCTAATACATATATGAACCTAGCATTAGGTGTAGACATCTGCTTTGAGAAAATCTGTGAGTTTTAATTCGGGTTCCAAATCTAGGGTTTTCCTCCTGTACCAGATGCAAGGCCCTGCTATCCCTTGATTTTTTTCTTGTTTTGAGCCACCGGTGAACTTTATTATAGGTTTACCTATGGATAGCATCAATAATAATAATAATAATAATAATAATAATAATAATAATAATAATAAATATTATTATTTTAGAATAATAATATGCTGCCTGTTCAACCGCTCACAGGTTGAAATGGCCTTTCATTTTATTTTGCTGTTTATCAGGGGGTAACGGAATATATAATATATTCTCTTATGAGATGGTTTCCTAGTTCAGTGTTTCTCAACCAGTGTGCTTCCAGATGTTTTGGGACTACAACTCCCATCATTCCTGACCACTGGTCTTGCTAGCTAGGGATGATGGGAGTTGTAGTCCCAAAACATCTGGAGGCACACTGGTTGGGAAACACTGTCCTAGTTGACCTTCAGAGACCATTCTGAATATCTTTCTTGAGGGGACCAATAACGGTACATTCACAATCAAACAGGTGGCAAAACATCTGAATGTAGTTGTGTTTCTCTCTGTGACAGTTGATCCTCTTAACCCCCTAGGGTTCTGGCTGCTAAACGTCATTCTCGACTTGCAGATACCAGAGATGCACAGGATTCTGTGAGCAGCTTGTGAGAGGCTGTTGTAAAATGCTGACAGTCCTCATGAAGCACCTATTTCCCAACATTAATCCTTCGTATTGATGAGCTGCGCATTGGCCATAGCAGTGGATGTCTTTACATATTAGCATTAGCTGTTGCCATCGGCCGTGGCTTCCCTTTGATGGATATTTCATGTCTGCTGAGTCAGTAAAAGCAAACAGTTACCGGACAAAGATGCTTGCATCTATACTTCCTACTAAAAGGCTACCTGAGAGATAAAGCTCTGCCTTGCAAGGCATGAAGCAAGGTGGAAATGTTAATCATTAATATGCCATTCGAGGAAATCGCTCTCTTCTGCAGGCAGGGTACTCTGTTCTCTGTGCACATTTTATGTTCTGTGTCCTCAGATGCTGGGTATGTTAATGAAGACTTGTTTGCAATATGCAGTGGGTGGTTTTTTCTTTTCCCCCACTGAGCACATTTTCAGTCTCCTTCCTTCTTCTGTGAACACAAAAATACCAGAACGAGCCCCTTCATCAGAATGCATTGCCAGAATGTTAAAAACTGCAAAATCCATTTAGGGCAGCAAAGAAATTATAAACAATGTCCACCAATTTTCAGCAGAGTTTGTAACAGAATCTCTTGGCTGTCTAAACCGGTCTTTTGGCTTTTTTATAAAACTATAATAAAGCCCATGATTAAATTCTCCACCTGATACAGTTTCCTACTGATTGAACTCATTCAGGCTCCTCTCTAATTTAGCTGATTTTATTTATATTATTGTTGTCATTATTAAAGCCAGGCACACATAACATTGGTTATCCAGTGCTGAATTTAATTTTCTTCCTAAATACTTTTCTTCTTCTTCTTCTTCATGTGGCTGGCAATGGAGCTGATTAGAATTCAGCTTGATAACTGAAAAGGCAGATTTTTAAATGAGAGTGCCTGCATTAGGAATTTAAGTGTCTATATTGGGCATAAAATCCTCTTCCTTATCTTTAATGATGTAAACATGCTTTCTTAAGTGGATCTGTCATGTAGCTGGTCCAGTCCCCCAATGTTAGGAACACGTTAGAGGGAAAAAGTTAGGAGGTTTTCAGTTGTGTTAGCAACAGAGCTCATGTTCGGTGGATGCATTTTAGAATACCCTGTTTCTCATATTTTAAGGCATCCCCATAAAATAAGCCATAGCAGGATTTTTAAGCATTCAAGGAATATAAGCCATACCCCGAAAATAAGACATAGTGATAGGCGCAGCAGTAATGCCGGCCGCGGCAGGAGGAGGAGGAAAAAAATAAGACATCCCTTGAAAATAAGCCATAGTGTGTTTTTTTGAGGAAAAAATAAATATAAGACGTGTCTTATAATATGAGAAACACGGTATCACGACTGAGTTATGTGCGCACACACACTTCTCCCCCCCCCCTCCTTTCCTCAAGCTCAATAGAACACTTCCTGGTTCATCATGAGAGTTGGCTTGGAAGATTTGCTCCAACCAATTCGCCAGTTCAGATATCGTAGCAAACTTTGACAAACCAGGAAGATTTCTGTTAATGGGAGGAGGAAAGGGAAGGATAAAGCATGTGTGCGCACAGCTTACTCTCACTCTTCCAAGTCATGGTTTGGATTAGGCATCCCCAAACTCAGCCCTCCAGATGTTTTGGGACTACAACTCCCATGATCCCTAGCTAACAGGACCAGTGGTCAGGGATGATGGGAATTGTAGTCCCAAAACATCTGGAGGGCCGAAGTTTGGGGATGCCTGGTTTGGATGATCAGATAATGTGATGTTTGAATACATCTCTGCTGGCGTGTTAGTTAAACCAGAAGGTTTTGAACATGCATTTGCTGCTGGAAATCACGTTTCATTCCTCTCTTTTGTCTGTAGTGTATGATAGAAGTTTACTTGTCCACATTGGTTGCCCCTCACAACCAGAGACGTGGGCAGTGGAGATGGAGAAATGCAGAGCATTGTGACATCACAATGCCTGGCAAGCTCTGCTGGTTCTTACAAAGAGAAGTTAAACACATAGCTGAAAACTGCAACTGTGTGCCTATTACAGTTTCTCATTCAGAATATTACTATTATTTTATTTTAATTTATACCCTGCCTTTTCCCCTGACGCAAGGCAGCTTGCAGATTAAATATGAGCTGCTACAAATATAGAAAAAAACACAATCATTTGAAACAATTAAACATTGATAGAATTAAAACTATCTGAATTTATAAAATCTGTTTTAATCTCCGAAAATAAGCCATACCCCAAAAATAAGCCATACCCCAAAAATAAGCCATACCCCAAAAATAAGCCATAGTGATAGGCAGTTTAACCTTGTAGGTTGAACTGTACCATACTTAATAATAAAAAGACATCCCCTGAAAATAAGCCACCGTGTGTTTTTTGAGGAAAAATAAATATAAGACGGTGTCTTATTTTGGGAGAAACACGGTAGCAATGAATACAATAAAAGCAGCATGGCACCAGCCATTAAAGCAGTCAATTCCCAAAAGCCTGTTGGAACAACAAATTCTTCACCTGCCGACGAAAGGACAACAAGGAGAGAGCCAGTCTAGTTTCTCTAGGGGAGTTCCAAAGTCTGGGAGCAGCCACCAAGAAGGCCCTCTTAACTTCTATATATTTGAAAGCCTATATGCAAAGCCTGCGCCTTTGTTCATTGCTCTTCCATGGACTTGGTGAAGTCTCTTTGCTTCCAACTGTGCCAGAGTAAAAGGGATTATGGTCCGACTCCAAGGCGAAATATGTTATCTGAGGAGAAATGGGAAGGTGGGATTAGTTTATGTTGCCGAAGGTCCAGGAATTGAATCTTTTCTAATTAAAGTGGTTCCCAACAGTGGTAGCTTCAGCTCCATCTATCTCTGGATTATTTGTTTTCATTTTCTGAAGAAGCTATATAAAAGGTTTTCAGGTTTTTCCATCTCAAATGTGAGATTAAGAAGCAAGTCTTTTCTTCCCTTTAAATGAAAGGTCAAAATCAGCAGAGACAGCTATTCATAGTGCATTCTTATCCTTAATGAATCCCATCACACACATTTTTGTCTTATGTGGCTCCAATCACTTATTTCTTGACTAGGGGAGCTTCGCTGTGGTAATCCTTCTATGCCATCAAGTGTGGTATTCAATGCAGTATTTAGCAGGGAAATGTAAAAGCAAGATGTAAACTATTCTAGACTGCAAGGGAAGCACAAAAAGAATATAGTAAAAATTAGCTGAAAAGGAAGTTAATGAGAAGATACCAGTGCCATCCTGATCATATTAAAATGACACTAAGTTTATCATTCCCTTGTGCTCTTAATTCTGCATGTGCTTATCCTAAACCAGGGGTCCCAAACTAAGGCCCCAGGGCCGGATGCGGCCCAATCGCCTTCTAAATCTGGCCCACGGACGGTCCGGAAATAAGCATGTTTTTACATGAGTAGAATGTGTCCTTTTATTTAAAATGCATCTCAGGGTTATTTGTGGGGCCTGCCTGGTGTTTCTACATGAGTAGAATGTGTCCTTTTACAGTGGTGCCTCGCAAGACGAATTTAATTCGTTCCGCGAGTCAATTTGTTTTGGGAAAAAATTGTCTTGCAAATCGCGGTTTCCCATAGGAATGCATTGAAATTTATTTATTTTGCCCATAGGAACGCGTTAATTAAATTTCAATGCATTCCTATGGGAAACCGCGATTTGCAAGACGAATTTTTTGCAAAACAAATTCGTCTTGCGAGTCACCATCAGATTGCAAGATGCATTCGTCTTGCAGGGCATTTGTCTTGCGAGGTACCACTGTATTTAAAAAGGCATCTCTGGGTTATTTGTGGGGCATAGGAATTTGTTCATTTAGTCCGGCCCCCCACAAGGTCTGAGGCTCAGTGGACCGGCCCCCTGCTGAAAAAGTTTGCTGACCCCTGTCCTAAACAATGGTCCTGATCTGAGAGAGCACTGAAGAGTTTTAGTGAATCCATTTCTGGCATGGAAGGATTGTTTTACAGATATAATACTGAGATGAACATTCTAATGCTGGGAAGCTTCTGTTTTACTGCTGCCAGGCAAATTTACATTGAAGGGTATTCCGTTTTACTCAGAGTAGACCCATTGAAATCAATGAACATGACTAAGTTAGGTTGATTCTTTTTCAGTGGGTCTAGCCTTGAGCCAAACGTCACTGAATACCACCCATTATACTTTGTTTAGTCTTCTGTTTACTGTTTATTATTACGATTCCAATTGATGCCCTCGATGATGTTGGATGGTCGGTACGGCAAATTACAGTACGAGGAGAGACTTTGTATATGTGGCCAACCTTGTGTAGAAGATCTGTACCATTATTTATTGCAATGCCCTCTATACATATATCCAAGAGACCGATTTACAAAACCCCTGCTTACGGATGGAATACACTATTAACAGGGTGAAAAGGGTTGAAATGGCTGCTGAGCGATACTTATGACTTTGTAACTTCTAAATTAGCCTTTTATGTGTTGGCAGCTAAGAAGATCAGGAGAAAAAAGCTAGATAAAATAGCGGTCAACTGCAAAGGGGATTTGGACATTTAAGCTGCCATATTTTACCTGAGATTTCCCTGCTATTTATGCAACAAATAATCTCTAGGAGACTCGACCGTTGTTTATTGCACTGGTAGTGCTAAATGTTTTTTAAATGTTTTTATAGTTATTGCCGTTTTTCCTTTTGTTCCCCCTGTGAACGATGCCATGGCCTTTGGCTAGCACAGTAAAGTTTATGAATGAATGGTTTACTGTTTATTAGTTTTTCACATTATTTTTTTATTCTTGATGTTACAGCTCTCATTTTTGTAAACTGCCCAGTAATATACCCTGATCAAGAATCATAGAACTGTAGAGTTGGTAGGGACCACGAGGATCATCTAGTCCAACCCCCTGCAATGTGGAGCTTGAACCCATGACCCTGAGATTAAGAGTCTCATGCTCTCCTGACTGACTGAGCTGCATCCTGTTTGTAGAAGAGCTTGTGTGCCATAACTGTTCAAAGCAGATTTTGCAGGGCACAGGGGAACTGTGTGAGGTAAATTGACAAAAGAGCCTCCCATGTCCGGGCAGCAGGAGTATCCTATGAGCGAAATTCTGCTCACAGGATTCGTGCCAAAGGGCGGCATCTAAATGCTTTAAATAATTATACTCTGCCCTAAACTTTCAATTATACATTACTGAACACCTATAGCCATGGGGTTTTAGGCTTGTTATTTATATGTGAAAATCATCTCCATCCTCGTCCTGTACGTGTATTGGTTTGGTTTGCTTCGCTTCCCTTATGGGTCCTGGGTCCACAAAACTTTGTCTTCCCTAATCACCTGTTTTCCACTAGGAAAACCAATTCACAGTTCCCAGCAGCCCATGGCTTCTCCTGCCCATACCTGCCAAGTCTCCCGCTGAAAAATGCGGGACCAGCAGCCACCACCAAGATGGTCGCCGGGCTTGCGTAGAAGCAACTTCCGGTGCCGCTCTGCCCTATTTCCAGTGCCCACACATGGGCAGAGCAGCACCCAAAATGAAGTCTCCCTGGGAGGTAGGAAATCAGGGGGATTTCCGGGATTTTTCTCCATTTAGTAGAACAGCAGGAAACGGATTAAAATCTGGGGGGGGTTCCCGTGAAAAACAGGATATTGGCAGCTAAGCTCCTGCCTGTAGCTCTTCTCCTGCTAATGGCTCCTCAGCTTCCTGTTTTCCTCATGGGAGCTACAGTATGGGTAGGCAAATTAAGGGCCAGATCCGGCTCAATCACCTTCTAAATCCCGCCCGGGAATCAGTGTGTTTTTATATGAGTAGAATGTGTGCTTTCATTTAAAATGCATCTCTGGGTTATTTGTGGGGCACAGGTATTCATTCATTTTCCCCCAAAGAATATAGTCTGGCCCCCCACAAGGTCTGAGGAACAGTGGACCGGCCCCCTGCTGGAAAAGTTTGCTGACCCCTGAGCTACAGTCATTTTAAGTGTTTCTTAAAAGACATTCCACATAAGAAGTGCACCATCACATTAGCTAGGGGCCTATTTCTTCATCTCTCATGCAGTACGCTATTTGCGCCGCCAAGCACACTGGGTAATTTTCACTTATGTCAGCGTTTCTCAACCGCTGTTCCGCGGCACACTAGTGTGCCACGAGACGCTGGCTGGTGTGCCGCGGCGAGAAGGGCGATTTGCATTGTCAGGTGCCTGGCGGCCGCCAATGGTCAACACTCACCCGCCGGAAAGGAAGCCGGCCGGGTCAGTCTGGAGGGCGCGGGGGCACGAAGGGTGTTTCTCTGTCCCCTCCTCCTCCTCGCATCGCCCATCTTGGGTGGGAATCTCCTCGCGCTCGCTCCCTGAGCGAGGCAGTGCTTCATGGCCGTGCGCCTGGGCTGAGGGGCCGGGCTTGGAAACGGGAACATCCAGGGGCGGGGCGGATCTCTCCACCGCCGGACACAAAGCGCCGCCGACGCCGCTGCTTTCCGCAATCCCGGGAGAAGGAGGAGGAGGCGGAGGCTGCCCCTCGGGTCTCTCTCTCCGGCCCTTCCTCTCTCCCTCCTTGCGTATGAGTCAGTTATTTCCCAGCCCGCCGTCGGCAGCCGAGGCCGCCTCCTTGCGCTCTCCCCGCGCGCTCCATGGAGAAGGCAGCGGCGGCAGGGCGGCGGGGACTCCGGAGCAGCAGCAGCCCCGTCCAGCGGCGGCAGTAACAGCAGCAGCCACAGCAGCAGCCGCCCCACCTCGGCGGGCTCCTCGCCGTCCTCCGCCAACCGGGGAGGGCTCTCGGGCCGCCAAGGAGCAGCGGCGGAGGCGGCTACACCAGCGGGGAGGCCGGAGGGAGGCGGCGGTGGTGGCAGCAGCAGCAGCAGCCCCAACTCAGCCGCGGCCAGCCCAGGAGGGAGCGGGGGGCTGGCGGCAGGCAGGACTATGGAGGCAGTGCTTGAGGGCTCTCTCAGCAAGTACACCAACCTCATCCAGGGCTGGCAAAGCAGGTAAATGTTGTGGGAATGACCTCTCTCAGTCTCATTTTTTTTGGGGGGGGGTGCCAGTGGGTCGACCTACTTCCTTTCCCCCCTGTCTCCCCACCTTCCCTATTCCTCAGTCCCCCACCCATTCCCAACCCCCAGGATTTGCCCCGTCTTTTAATGGTGGTGTGCCGCGTGATTTTTTTTCATGGAACAGGTGTGCCTTGGCCCAAAAAAGGTTGAGAAACACTGACTTATGTCACAGCAAGGAACTTGTGGTGCCATGCTGAACTCACTTGATCTACATAGTTCCCAGGTGCACATAAACTTTGCTGTAAAATTGAATGTGTGGAGTTAATTAAGGCAGGTTCCATAGAGATGTGCAGATAGGTTGCAAGGAAAGTTTTTATGCGCATGTGTCCAAGTAAAATAATGACCTGAAGTCAAATGGGAAGGGAATTTCCATAGGGCAATTTGATTGTAAGTTACATGCCAGAAATTTTGATTCCTCCGAGTTGATGGACAGCCCATTTCCCGGTGGGACTTAACTATTAATCTGTTGTGATGAACTCCCTATTACTTACCTCTCCTTGTTGGTTGTAAAGGATTTTCTTGCCCTGTTTATCATGTCAGAACAAGTACTTTACCTCTCTGAGCCTCCTCTGTTTTGAATATGGAATATGCCCCAGTGATTTCAGCAAAAATCCACTTGCTAAATACTGTGGTTCAGATTATTCAGGCAATTGACTAAAGAGAAGAAAAAGTCTGGTACATTCAAGTAATGTAAAGTGGAACCTCAGTTGTCAAACGCCTCTGTTACCGTATGTTTCAGCTCCCAAACGCCGAAAACCCAGAACTGCCTGCTCTGGTTTTCGAACAATTTTCGGAAGCCTAATGCTACACGGCTTCCGTTTTGAGTTTCCCTATTGTATTGAGGCTTCCGCTTTCAGTTTTCAGTTTTCGAACGTTTCAGAAGTCGGATCGATCTTCCGGAACAGATCATGTTCGAAAACCGAGGTCCCACTGTACTGGGTTTTTTTAAATCTTTTTGCCACAAACATTGCTTATCAGCTACCCAGATCTCACATGTTTATTTAGTCATATCAGTGTCCACACCTGGAGCTGTTACAGATCACAAGGTTTAAAAAGTATGAGCCAGGCCAACCAAAAGCAAAGTTTATTTTTAAGAAACATGCTGTGCCTTCATGAATGGCTGATGTGGAATTTCTGGCCTGAATTGTTGATAAGCCCCATGCAATGTTGGAGAGGTATCCCATAAATAGCAAGAGCTCTCCTGCTGTTGAGTTCCTTTGTGGACATTTTCCTGTCGCTTTTAAGGAGTAGGAACTAGCTTGTCTGTTGATGGCCCTTTCATCAGAAGCACTCAGAGCATGCCCTGGTCACATGTTACACTTTGCAGAATACCATTGCAATTTCCCATTTTCTGGCTATCATGGTATATTTTGTCGCACATTATAGAGTGAGAAAGGATAGCTTTCTTGGATTGGCATAACCACATCTCTGAAACCTGACTCAATGTGCATGGAGCAGGCAGCGTAGATGACTTCTATTCAATAATAATATTATTAACATCATTATATTAATATGATTAACAAGCAAAAAGTTCATATAACTGTGGGTATTTGTTTTGAAAGCTTATCTTCCTGAATCCCCCGTCTAACAACTGGACGTGATCTTCCGCATTAAAATTATAGTGTTAACACCTCAAAAGAATTGAAGAAGAATAAGCATTTTTAAAGGGGGGGGGAGTTTACAAAATAGAGCCATTGCAGGGGACATCGCTGCTGCTCACTAATCGTGGCATACATTATCCAGCAGTTGTCCATGACACTTGCGCAATCTCATTCCACAAAGCAATCACAATAAGCAGTAGATGGCAAAACCTTTGGGAAAGTTTTGCATTTTCGCAAAAAAGAATTCCTGGCTTGCCTGCCCAACTCTCAATAGCCCTCCCCACTTCCCTTCCAGTTAGAGATGCCAGACCAGTTCTTACAAGCCACACTCAGAAAAAAAAAGTCAGGTGCTTGTTAAAGCTTGCCTCTCAATAGGACCTGGAAAGTAATCGCTGCCTTCCCCTATGCAGTGTAACAGAGCTGTAACAGTGTAACAGAGCACCATTACAGTGGGTGTTTCCGGCTATATGGACTCTGTTCTGAAACCATATGCTATCAGTGCTCCCAGCTACGTACGTGACACCACAGATTTTCTGAGGAAAATACAATCTTTGAACAATCTTCCTAACAATACTATACTAGCCACTATGGATGTGGAATCTCTATACACCAACATCCCACACAATGATGGTTTACAAGCCATAAGGAACACCATTTCAGATAAAACCACAGCGGACTTTGCTACCAAACTCTGCCACTTTGTCCTTACCCACAACCACTTCAAATTTGGTGATGACCTGTTCCTCCAGATCAGCGGCACAGCCATGGGCACCCGCATGGCCCCACAGTATGCCAACATCTTCATGGCAGATTTAGAACATCGTTTCCTAGACTCCTACCCACTCAAACCTCTCTTGTACCTACGATACATTGACGATATTTTTATTATCTGGACACATGGACAACAGACCCTGGAAACCTTCCACCAGACATTCAATGACTTTCACCCCACCATCAACCTAACAATGAACCAATCTATGCAAGAAATACATTTTTTGGACACTACTATAAAAATACAGGATGGACGTATAGACACCACCTTATACAGAAAACCAACTGACCGACAAACATATCTACATGCTTCTAGCTACCATCCCAAACATACCAAACAATCCATCGTATACAGCCAGGCCCTACGTTACAACCGTATCTGTTCCAACTCTACAGACAGAGAATCTCACCTAAGAGATCTACAGCAAACCTTTTTAGAACTAAAATATCCACCTGATGAAGTTAAACAACAGATCAACAGAGCCAGACTGATACCTAGGGAGAACCTGCTGCAAGACAGACCCAAAAAAGAAAATAACAGAACACCACTAGTCATCACATACAGCTCCCAAGTTAAAACAGTACAACGCATCATCAGAGATCTACAGCCTCTCCTGGACAATGACAGCTCCCTTTCTCAAGCTCTGGGAGGAAGACCTTTCATTGCCTACAGACAGCCACCCAATCTTAAACAACTCCTCACCCACAATAATACAACCACCAGACTTAACATGGACACTGGTACCAGAGCCTGCAATAAACCCAGATGCCAACTTTGCTGCCACATACACCCGGACAACATCATTACTGGCCCCAACAACATCCAACATACCATCTCAGGACTATTTAATTGCTCATCTTCTAACATTGTGTATGCCATCAAATGCCAACGGTGCCCTTCAGCTCTCTATATTGGACAAACAGGCCAAACCCTACGCCAAAGGATAAATGGACATAAATCTGACATCAGGAACCATAAGACTGAAAAACCAGTAGGAGAACACTTCAATCTCCCAGGACATTCTATACAAGATCTCAAAGCAGCTGTTTTATTACAGAGAAATTTCAGGAACAGACTGGAAAGGGAAGTTGCTGAATTGGAAATCATTACCAAGCTTAAAACCATGGAAGCACCTGGGATGAATAGAGATATCGGATTCTTATCTCATTATGCATGATCAAGCTTTCTTTAGCACCTCAGCCCAGGACTAATTGCAGCCATCAGCAGCCATTAACACCCATCTACAGGTTTACCACTCCCATCAGCCCATCTCCCATTCCCACCCACCCCCACCACCCTCTGTATATATATAGGGTCTGACACTTCTGTTTCTAGTGTATCTGAAGAAGTGTGCATGCACACGAAAGCTCATACCAAAATATAAACTTAGTTGGTCTTTAAGGTGCTACTGAAGGAATTTTTTTATAGAGCTGTGTTCTGTTTACATTCCTTCAAGCAGGAGTGGCTAACCTATGTCCCCTGCAGTAATGTTGGACTCCAAATCCCATCAGTCCCAGCCAAAATGGCCAGTGGTCAGGGATAATGGAATTTGTAGTCCAGCAACATCTGGAGGGACATAGGTTCCCCATCCCTGCAATAGGGAAAGAGAAGAGAAGAGGAAGTGATCTATCTTTTTTCTCCAAAAGCAAAAGTAGCTTTTGAGAACTGTAGTTTTTCCCAAGGCCAGTTTGGTGGCAAATAGGACAAAGGGTGAGGACAACTTCTGAAGTCTAAATTGGCTCAAAAAATAAGCTTCTGACTTTTGAGAAAGCAATCGAACTTCTGTCTAAGCCAATCCAATTCAGACTGTGGGGAGTTCACCCATTACTGCATAATATTGAGGAATCTACATTAACTTTTCCAGCAGACTATATGTTGAATCTCACAGGCTTCCACTGGCTCAGGTCATATCCATCCACTTCTAGTAGTAGCTGCATCTACTGCTACTGCCTTATGCCTCCATTTTAAAAGGCACATGTTTTAACAAATTTGACAGTATGTTTCTTTTTCTTCCCCCAGGTTGAAGCAATTCTGGTCAATATTTTTGGTGGGATTGTCAACTGTGCCATTATAGCCAACGGCATCACCAAAGCCTGCCGAGAGCTTGAACTGAAAGTGCCTCTAGTGGTCAGACTTGAAGGTAAGTTTGAAATCTATAACATTCCTTTGCATCCGTTGACCTTTTTATTATTATTATTTTATAGATTATTGTATTTTAATGTTCTGTTGGAAGCCACCCAGAGTGGCTGGGGAAACCCAGCCAGATGGGCTGGGTATTATTATTATTATTATTATTATTATTATTATTATTATTATTATTATTATTAGTATTATACCACACATTCAGTTCTGACTCTAATTCAGTGGTTCAGAAAGGAGCAACATTCAGAAACCTCAGGGTCTCAGTTTGATTCAGAAGAAAAGACACACACACACACACACACACACACACACACACAGAGAGAGAGAGAGAGAGAGAGAGAGAGAGAGAGAGAGAACAGTACATAACCTGTTCAATTTTGTGTTCGTCCTGTAGAGTGCATCCTAGAGCAGATGTGGGTGAGAAATTTAAGAGGAGTCCTGTTGCATCAGACAAAAACCCTGTCTAGTCCAGCATCCTGTTCTCACAGTGGCCAACCAGATGCCTATGGAAAGCCCACAAGCAGGACCAGAGTGCAGCAGCCCTCTCCCCCACTTGTGATTCCCAGCAAATGGCATTCAGGGCTCTGTCCTCTGGCTAACAGCACCTCTGACAGTAGAGGTGGAGCGCAGCCATCATAGCCTTTTAGCCATTGATAACCTTATCCTTCATTCATTTGACTAATCTTCTTTTAAAGCCATCTTGGTGGCCATCGCTACAACTTGTGAAAAAGGTCCTCGGTGTCTTCCAGAACATCCCTTTCATTGAGCAAAGATGTCCCACATTTAAAGATCTCCGATGTTTTACTCCTTCTATATTTCATTTTTATTTTGGGGTTTTTGGATCACTGGAAGCAGAGTTTTGTTACAATCTGCATTTTAACAGCACTATACTTGTAGGCCAAAATCGTGTGACACAAAACATCCACCCTCAAGTTTCGTAATCATTGGCTGAGATGCATGTAGATCTAGTTTCTTTAATCTTCCCTTGTAGCTGATCCTCCATCACGGACCCTTAATCGTATTATCTGCTCTTCTTTGAACTTCCCACCGCTTGGAATGAGATTAAAATTAATTAAAATTATTAATTCCTTATTTTTTTATGGGGAGACTGGAGTCCACAGATACAATAAAATACAGCTTCATAAGATGGTGAAGAGGGACCTAGTATGTTTTGCGTTTTCCATTAGGCACATTTCCCCCTAACTGGAGGTTCATGATTATTCCCATAAATCTTTACAGATTTGTGCCCTGGACTTTAAAGACTATTTGCCCACATGCAATGTATTACAAATGTCTGGATGAGTAAAGTTTTAATCAGTCAGATCTGTCTTGATTTAGCTGGATTTTATGGACAAATCTTTGTTCCCAGCTATATAATAATTACCAGCTGTTTTACCAGTGGATAAAGAAAGGATTATTCTCCTGTTTGAAAATGGTAACTTTATAATTAAATGTATTTTCTTGCAGAGAGAGAGAGAGAGAGAGAGAGAATATGAATTTTCCAGCAGAAAAGCCATTTCTTTCTTTTTTTAGGAGCCAGGGTGCCTGGAAGAACCGTGTATTTTGCATTTTAACTTGAAGTAGTCATTTGTGCTGGGAAAGAGCAGCTCCTTGTTAGCAATTTTTTGTTAACAGGGTTTTTATAGCAAATAGTTAAAAGTGCAGGATTAAAGCCAGAGAGGCACTGCTCACACAAAGTAGACACAATTGCAAAATGATACAGGATTTTTCCTCAGTCAAGACGCTCTGGGTCAGGCATCCCCAAACTTCAGCCCTCCAGATGTTTTGGACTACAATTCCCATCTTCCCCGACCACTGGTCCTGTTGGCTAGGGATCATCTGGAGGGCCGCAGTTTGGGGGTGCCTGCTCTCGGTTGTATCTGACTTAAGTTCTACACAGAGTAGACCCATTGAAATTAATGAGCCTAAGTTAGCCATATCCATTAACTTTGGTGGGTCCACCCTGAGTAGGACTGGCACTGGATACAACCCACTGTTACCAGCTTTCTGTAAGTCTGGTCTCCAGGCTGGGGTTCCATACTTGTGTACACACACACAACACACAAAATTCATATATCTTCATTCGTTTTAGTGGGAGGAGTAGTTCTGATTGCAGGTGTACTTTTATGCAGGGACACACCTGTTCCCTTGGATTAAATGAATAGGAAACTCAACATAGCGAGGGAGACATCAGGGCTCCCATCTCTTCAACACACCACTGAATGAATAAACAAACCACAATCTCTTTAGTTATTGGGATTTTTGACAGACATAACTATAGGTGCAGAGGAAGGGGTTATTGTATTTTAATGTTTTGTTGGAAGCCACCCAGAGTGGCTGGGGAAACCCAGCCAGATGGGCGGGGTGTAAATAATAAATGATGATGATGATTAGGGACCAATTCACATAAACTCAGTGCATATGGCACACCAGGATCATTGTCATCCCACCTCCATTTCTGCCTCACTTACATCATGCATTGGTGTAACATATGCAGAAGATGAACATCCACCTATTACAGTACGTAGATACCAGATTCCCACAGAACACACTACAAGGCAGTTAAAATTCGACATCCGACAAACACAGATGTTCAGCTCCAGAATAAATGGTTGAATCAAGCATGGTGAAAATGCCTTTGACCGCGTTTCCCTGCTGTTCCACATCAAAATTTTGTTATTGATTTAAGACAGGCTTCCTCAACCTCGGCCCTCCAGATGTTTTTGGCCTACAACTCCCATGATCCCTAGCTAGCAGGACCAGTGGTCAGGGGTGATGGGAATTGTAGTCTCAAAACATCTGGAGGGCCGAGGTTGAGGAAGCCTGATTTAAGAGGCACCTTTTTGAGTAATAATGCTTAACGGTGAAGGTATACCTTTTGGACTCGGATACATGCTACAAAAGATGGAGCGTGGCGTACGAGTAGGGGAGCTCTAGTGAAAACAAGCCGAGGGACATTACTAACTGTCCCACTGCATCAAGTAAGGCATAGATTTGTATGTGGCTTCATGGCAGCCGGATATAGAGATGGCGAATCCCAGGAGTAATTGCTAGGCAAGCAGCTCTTTAGCCCTGTTCAGGTGTGCAGCGCACACCACGAGGCGTAATGAGGATCAAGCCCCATCGCACGCCCCTGCCTAGCCCTGCCACTTTCCCCGCCTTGCAAAGACAAACATGTGAGGTGGGGAGCCTGTTGTGCTTACAGAGGTTCCTTGCACAATTTAGGATCTTGAGAGGGAGGTTTCCTGAATCCCTTGGGGATCCACCACAAGTACAGCCAGAGCCCTGCTGCAGACACTTCCCCTCCCAGTACACGGAGGGTAGCAGGGCTATGTTTTTTGTTATGGGCATCTGTCTGTCAGTGGAGGAGTGTGAAGTCAAACCATTGGAAGGTTGCAGTGCCTGCTGTGGCTGTAGAGACCGATACAGGAGAGACATGTTTTGTTGCAGCTGGGGCAGATGAAGGCATCTGGTTGTGCTGCTGCAGACGCGCCATGGCGTTTCTTCTCTCTACACTCCTCCCAGCAGTCATTCCTCCTGTGGTCACTACTATGGATACCGTTATTTTCTGTTATTTGGACAAGGTTCCCCCCCCCAAAAAAAAATCACGTTTAGCAATTTGTCTTATACTTGGTTGATGTGGGATTGGTTGGTCTGTGGTGTCTTTGGTGACTACGACAAGGTCTGGCGTCTATTAGCTTTTGCCACGGTAATAGGGCTGGTGGCGTTTTCTGATTTTTGGCGGGGAAGGAACAGCTGATAGGCAGTTTTTTGTGGAGAATGGGTGGCAGCGCTGCTCAGACGGGCGAGCAATTTTCGGCAATACCCCCCCCCCCAAAAAAAGCTCAACAAATCTGGTCCAACCCCCCCTCCCCCCAAAAAGCTGAACAACTCTGGTCAATCCTTCGCCAAAAAAAAAAAAGCTGAACAGCTCTGAGCAATCTCTCCCCATTTTCTTCAGTTTGAGTCCCCCAAAATAGGGCTCGTGTTATACATGGGGGCGTGGTATACACGGAAAAATACGGTACGTGACTTGGCTGCCTGTCTCTAGGCACTGAATGGGATTCCCACCGCAGGGCTATGTAATGCGGATGCAGTGGAGGGGGCGGAGCTAAACAATGCATGCCCACTTCCGTATACGATACTAATTGTGTGAATGCCTATGTAAGACTCTTGACTACTTCCCAATGCCACAGTGCTCAAAACAGTACAGTGGTACCTCGGGTTTCAGACACTTCGGGTTACAGACTCCACTAACCCAGAAATAGTACCTCGAGTTAAGAACTTAAGGATTTGTACAAATGTCTAAACCAGGGGTTGTTAACCTGGTCCCTATCTCCCACTATTGGGCGTTGCAGGGTTCTAGGTGGGCGGTAGGGGGTTCTACGGCACAAGCCGGCACAAGCACTGGTGGGCGGTCAGGAAATTTTACCATCAAGAAAGATGCATTAGTGGGCAGTAGGTACAAAAAAGGTTGACCACCCCTGGTCTAAACGATGGGACCTGCATTCATACAAATCAGGAAGCAATTCTTCAGCATCCTGAACAATTCTCTGAGCAGGAATGTGAGTGTGGTCTCTCCTTATAATAATGCTGCTGTTTATGGTTTTGCTGGGCTTTTTAAAATCATTTGGGAATTAAACTTCCTTGGTTGGGAACGCATTAGAATTTTCCCCATAGGAAATAATGGAAATGCTCGACTCGCTATGCAAATGCTTGCCCTACGAACCATTTCTCAGGAACGAATTAGGTTTGCATAGCGGAACCTAAGTGTATATGGATCTGCACTGCCGATCTTGTGCTTCTCCCCCTCTTTTTGTATAACTGTTTTACCCTGTGCAGCATCTTGCATGAAAATTTGACATGTTTTTATTTTCTTTCTTTCTTTTATCTCTCCATGGATCTGCAATAAATGTTTGGCAACCTATTCTTATAATTCAGTAAAATTCCTTCAGTAGCACCTTAAAGACCAACTAAGTTTATATTTTGGTATGAGCTTACGTGTGCATGCACACTTCTTCAGATACCTGAAGAAGTGTGTATCTGAAGAAGTGTGCATGCACACGTAAGCTCATACCAAAATATAAACTTAGTTGGTCTTTAAGGTGCTACTGAAGGAATTTTTTTATTTTGCTTCGACTCAGACCAACACGGCTACCTACCTGTACTTATAATTCAGGACACTTATCTGAAACTTGCCATATTGTTCATCTTCAGATGCAAGTATGCATCTAAAAGTAACACTACTGTGCCTTCTAAAAGTAAAATTAATAAATAAAAATAATAAATAAATAATGTGGGGAAACAGATGTATATTTTTCAGGCCATCAGTGGCCCAAATTTGTTTGGTGCCCAGCTCCTCAGTGTATTTAATAAAATGGTTCATCATTTTGCAAGAGCTAAAATCTTCCCTATTATCTGGTGTGACTGGAGTAAGGCAGTATAAATCTCTCTTCCAATCCCATGCCTTTTCTCTTTCAAACTTGCTTTCGTGCAAGCGAAGTGCAGATTATTTTGATAGCTTTGCGTTGGAAACCTGTTTACAGTTCTCTAACACCATCCAGTGGCAGGAGGTTAATGCTGGTTTAGTTTAGAGGGGGAAGCTCCCCCCCCCGAAAAAGCCTATTTCTTGAGCTTTCTAGGTTTTAAATATTTCAGTATTTGCTGCGCTTTCTGGTGATATTCTCATTCATTTCTCAAAATAAGCAAGGTTTATCAAATTCCCGTGCTTTGTGGCAGGAAAGGGGGCGCAAACAATTGGTTGCTTCCACCCGTTTTAGGTCATGGAACGCTTTTAGCTTACGTTTCTGTTTATTGACATCCTTGAAATGTCTCCTCTGATTTTAAATAAACCTCACCGTGCTGTGCATAGTTAATTTTGCTCATAGTATATCTATTGCCTGTACATCATTTGCCTGTTTCCTTTCTTTTCCACAAGACAGTTTAATTCAAGTGTTTGCTTTGTGCGACTGATACCGTATGAACTACTCATACCCGTTTATATTCGTCATGAGAACACCCGACTTTGTCTATTTTTTATTATTATTATTTTTGCATGGAAACTTTTACTCACATCAATTCTGTTTACCGTCCTTTGTAGAGCTGCATGTAACTTTTGAGTTTAAAAAAAAAATGAAAACCAAAACACCAGAGAGGATATTTTTTAAAAATAATAATAATGGTTCGGATAAAACAAACTGCTGATTATTCCTTGCCATTAGTGAGAATCTTTACTACTTTCCCTTTTCACTCATTTTTGAATGGCTTTATGGAAATCTAAATGTTTTCTGAAGAAGCCTTGTGGCCCAAGTTCTAATACTTTAACTACTACTGCACCTACTTACCCTGCCAGTTTTGTGTCGTCATGAATTTCAGCTCCAGTAAATATCCCTTCTGCTTCTATTGAGATACTATCCATATTGGCCTCCTTGCCTGCTCTGTAGATGCAGAACTTCCAAGAGTTTCGCCTGCACTAGGAGACCACTATTGAAGTCACTGTGCATTTTGCAAATGATTTCCGCATACAGCTAGAACAAGACATACTAAAGAGCCCTGCTAGTTCAGCACTCTGTTCTCACAGTGGCCAACCAGATTCCCCATTGGGAAAGACATGTATAATCCTGTTCCAAAGAACGAAGGGCAAAGGAATCATAGAATTGTAGAGTTGGAAGGGGCCATGAGGGTCATCTAGTCCAACCCCCTGCAATGCAGGAATCTTTCGCCCAGTGTGGGGCACAAACCCCTGACTCTGTGATTAAGAGTCTCATGCTGTATCGACTGAGCCATTTGGACATGAGTTTGCTGTCCCTTGGCAACTTTTGAGATATACTTGCATGCCTGGGTCACAACTGCCATTTAGCCAACTAAGTAGTTGGATAACAAAACAGAACTCCCCTCCCTTTATTTCTCCTGCAGGCACCCTGTCCCGCACTCAAATCTGCTATGGAAAAAAGGTTAAGTAAAATCTCGGAGCAGATTTGGGGTGGGTGCAGGTGGTTTTCCATTGCACAATGCTGTTTCGCTCATGCAATGATTTAGTTGGATACAAGCCCGGGTGTCTCTTGCCCTGCTCATATTGCTCTCCCACATGTTTTAGAAATATCTCATCTGTGTAGCAGAAATAATCCTTTATGGTTAACAGCTAAGGGGTGTCATTAGAAGAAAGCTGCTAGTATAATTAGCTTTCTTTTAGGACGATCTCATTAACATTCCCTTAAGCATTTTGATGTGGCAAAATGAACAAGGAATTTGGTTTAGGGAAGGCTGACAAGTAAAGAGGGAGCAGTACGGCTTTAGATGTCCCGGCTCGATGTTTCAAAAGTGCCAAGCCTGTAATACACCAGAGTGATAACCTCAGAGTGATCTCTCAGTGACATTTCCCTGAAGACAGCTCCAGCAACCATCTGCAGCCATGCACCTCAGTTTTGAGGCCTGCTTAGCATCAGCAAATAATTGCTCAAGGTGGAGTGTGCTGACCACTATTTTAGCACAACACCGCCACATGTCATGAGACAAACCCAGTGCTATCAGAACCTTAAAAGGATGGGTTCAATTTAGAAGAAGGGAGATTTTGACTAAGCATTAGGGGAAACTGATGGGGAAAGCTATTTAGCAACGGAACAAGTTGCCTCAGAAGGTGATAGGCTCTTAGAGGTTTATTGGCAGAGGCTGGGTGGTCACCTGTCGGGGAAGCTGTATTTCCTGCTTTGATAGGGGGTTGGACAATTTGGCTTTTGAGCCGCTTTCCAACTCTGATCTGTGATACTCCAGGTTTTTCAACAATTTCATTTCAAAACGTGCTTCAATATCTTGGTGGAATGCGGGAGGACATTTCACACAATACGTTGAATGTATTTGCGGAATCTTTTTCTCTCAGAGCATATCGTTCATTCCCTAAAAGGAGCAGGGGAGTTTAATAATTCTCAGCTGCAATGGCCTCTGCGATTTTCAGTGTTCTGAGTACTACTCATACATGAGAAGTTAGAGAAATTAGTGTACCGGAGACCTAAAAGCTACTCGTTCATGGCTCCTTTGCGCAAATAAACCACTTTACCTGGTGAATGAAAAGTTCACCTAAGATTTTATGTGAACTGAAGACACTGAAAGTCAATATACTGCAGGAGGGATTCTGTATTGTTTCTCTCCCCCCCCCCCCCCAATTTTTTTGTTGAATTTCTAAGCACTTGTTGTTGTTGTTGTTGTTGTTGTTGTTGTTTAGTCGTTTCATCGTGCCCGACTCTTCGTGACCCCAAGGACCATAACACACCAGGCACTCCTGTCTTCCACTGCCTCCCGCAGTTTGGTCAGACTCATGTTGGTAGCTTTGAGAACACTGTCCAACCATCTTGTCCTCTGTCGTCCCCTTCTCCTTGTGGCCTCAATCTTTCCCAACATCAGGGTCTTTTCCAAGGATTCTTCTCTTCTCATGAGGTGGCCAAAGTATTGGAGCCTCAACTTCAGGATCTGTCCTTCCAGTGAGCACTCAGGGCTGATTTCCTTAAGAATGGATAGGTTTGATCTTCTTGCAGTCCATGGGACTCTCAAGAGTCTCCTCCAGCACCATATAATATAACAAACAAAAAAATACCTCTACACACAAAAACAATGCAAATACAACAAAAAAAACTATCTTTACAAATTCTTATTCTTTCTTTACCATTTTAGGGTGACTGCCATTTTAGGGATTCTGTATCGTTGATACAAAAGTTGGCAAAGGGGATATCAAGAGCAGGAAAATAAAATCTTAAAACCCCTCTATGAAAGTATAAAAAGAATTTGGCACACACACACACAAATTAAAATGATCTTGATGCAATTTGGAAGCTTAAATTGGTTCAGCCTCTTATCCCGTTTAAAAATTCCCTATTCTCGTCCTGATGTGACCTGATTATAATTTATCTTCACATTCTGTGGAAACGTCCTGGCATATTCATGAGCATAAGCAGTAGTCCCCAGAATGACTAACATCCTTCTGCTCTCATTTAGGATTATCTCCGATTAAAAGGGCTGAAGCAGCACAAATTGTTAAATATTGAGATGACATTAATTACATTCTAGTGGCAAAGGAAGAGGGAGTTAAGGTCAAAACTGTGTTTGTCTTTTGGAAGCTGCATTGGGACTACATTATGTGTGCAGAAAGAAAACAGGGCAGAAGGAAGCTCCGAGCACTGCCAAGTGATAGTTTTTCAGAGATTGCCAATTATCAACAAAAAGCGGCCCAGATAAGCTCTTCCTTGGAAGAAGTTTCTGTGACCTTATTCCTGTGTTTTTCAGCACACTTGGTGCATAATCAAAGTAAAACTTACCGTAAGGTTTTTATGTATACCTCTCCAGATTGCTGGCACTGCGTGCCAAAGTTCACTTTTCCTTTAAAATGTTGCATTGGAAGTCCCTTTTAACTAGAGCTGGCCTGAAGTCGTCTGATTGCATTTTAAGACTCCACGGGGCCTCACTACACATTCAAGAGTTTTGTTCAAGCTGGAGCTGTCCCACTCTTTTAAATGTCAGATAAGTCCATTAATAACTCTTGAGTGTTTTGCAGCAATTAATCATAAGGATAATTCCCTGCTCATGCACAGTCCCAAATGGCCTCCTCTGGGCTTGCATACTCCCTCTCAGCCTCTCCTCCAGAGGAGAAATTCAGAAGCTTTCCTCTTTCCTTGCCCATGGTTTATCTTGCCACCAGGTGTAACAAACTGCGGTTAACACTAACCGGTTAGTCTCAAACATGTCATTTTGAAACGCTGTTTATGAAAACTGGCTTCTTTAAACAAACCATAGTTATTATTAACCACAATTCTCAGTTTGGGCAGCATGGGAAGTTTCTGTTAACTAAAAGCAGTCACATAGGAAGAAAGGGTGGGCGGAGCATGCCGTCCTCAAGGAGAGGGCAGGCTTATGCACATTGTGCTAGACTATTTAAACATCGTGATTGGGAACCTGTGGTCTTCCAGTTGCTTTTTGCACAACAGTGCCCATCACATAGCTCTCAACCCCCGGATTTGAAGATAAGGAATCCTATGGGGCTGTCAACTCCCGGATATGAAAGTAAGGGCGCTGAATAAGGGAATTTCCCGCAAAAAAGGGGGACAGTTGACAGCACTGGCCCATCATCTCTTCTCATTGGTCATGCTGGCCGAGGCTGATGGCAGTTAAGAGTTCAACAATGATGCAAACATTGTGATATTTGATAGAAAAATAGATATAGGTTTAGATTCTGCACTAACTGTCCCAATATCTTTTAGATAGAATGCATTAGCCTTGGTCTTTGTGTGCCTGCATTTTGTAACCTCCATGCTTTCTTCCTATGCTGTGTAAACATTGCATAGCCTTCTAGACCTATCTGACCCTAGGAAGGGAAATGATGCTTTGCCAAAGAGGTATGTGTTGAGTTAGAATCTGGAGGGCCACGGGTCATTCACGGGTCATTTAATGGCTTAACCATTCAACAAGACAGAAGAGCACAGCAGTGAAATCAGCTGAATTATACAGATGGACCCCGGTTTTGTTCTCTGATGACAAATTTTTGCCAGGTAGAGTCAAGCCATGACTACTGTATGATAGGAAGTTCCTCTGCTCCGTCCTGTTCTTGGAAAAAGTATGCCGACTCCACATTCGCCACTTTGACTCTAAGGGAAAAGTGGCTTTGTCCTACTGGCATTGCTTTTTCAGTTTCCCTCCCTGCATCACAATCAAGCAGTTTTGATTAGAGGTAAATGAGTTGAATCAAGATAATCTTTTCATGGGTATATTCAGTGCAAAGGTGCATTTAGTACATTACTATAACAAGAAGTATTGCAAGTTTGGTGATACTTTGAACAAAGAAACAGGCTAAACCTATCACAGTGGGTGGTAAATGACTAGTGTAAGTGGTCTTCGGTGGTTTTGTTACTTACAGTTCGAAGCTTAGTAAACGCTATTGAACTGGCCTTCCTGCAATTGAGATGGAGAGATTTTACCTGCTGTTGGGACTGTGAAACCATTGGCTCTTAAACCTAAAGATCGATGTTCTCACTCACATGCAATTTGAGGGAAAGATTTTGCAAGAATTTTTTCCATCCGCCACAATTAAGATAATTCTGCAGCTCTCTGGTTAATGGTGATTTAAGCCACCTACTAATATTCCTGGTATGTGAAACTCATTTCATCCAATTGAAATGTAGTTACTTAACAAACGGGCATAAGCCTCTGCTTATTTTGTGTTCCAGTGTAGAAATTGAAGTCTCACAGAGAATTGAACTTCTTGAGAATCCGCTCTGAATAAAAATAAGCCAACCAGCCTTCCCCTAACATGATACCCCCCCCCCAGATATTCTGTACTACATCATCTCTAACCATTGACCATGCTGACAGTTTGACTCCAACTCCCACCAGCCCTATCCAGCAGGGATGATGGGAATTGTGGTCCATCAGCTTCTGGAAGATCACATTCCCCATCTCTAATATAAATGCATAGTAGTAGACAAGCTCCTGTAGGGCATAACACTTCATTGGTGCATATTTATTGAGCCGCTTTGAAGCTTTTTTAAAAATGGACCACACTTTTTGCACTTGTTGCATAAGACTTAACCAGCCAGCCCTACTTAACTAGAAGAGCTGTCGATCACTGGTAGAGCATTCAGAAGTTCAATTCCCTGGTTCTACCTCTGGCATCTCCAGGAATGGCTGGGAATGTCCCCAGTCCAAAACCCTGGAGAGCCTCTTCCAATCAATGCAGACGATAGGCTTGCCTAAAACAGCTTTCTATGTTCCTGCCATCCTGACTTACATGGGGGAAATATATCTGTTCCACGTTATACTGCCAGACACTGATCGCCTTCCCGTTGATTTATTGCAATGCTTTACTGCTCCAGGAATGAAACATAAAGGTGACTGTCCTCTTTCTAGCTTTAGTCCCAACATATACATGTGGATATTTCACCCAAGGCCCAAATGAGGTCTCCACTCGCAGGATGGTTCTGAGACGGCACTTGTCATTTTTGTATTGATCTTCCTTATTGACATTCAGTGCCTGTGCTTATTAAAGCCTCCAGAGCTTGGAGGTGGGGAGCGCCTGTCTCAATTTCTGACAGACCTTTTTGTCTTGTGCATTGCCCTTTCTCCTACCCTGTGAAAGGTGCCATCATTGTCAGGAGGTGCCCAGAGCGCATAGGAGGCTTCTGGGAAAGCTGGGATTTGTGTGATCGCTCTGCCAGAACATTTCAACTGCGCCTATCTTTTTTTCAGCATTAATGAGCAAAGAGCTACAGGATGTGAGCAGCAATCAGTCATCTCTTTTAATTAATCTACTCTCATTTAGTTATGCATGTGCCTTTTATAGGAGCTTGACAGAGTGTAACGCACACTTCCCTGAAATGTCTCTCTTAATTTATGGCATTTTCTTTTTCAAAGGGGATGCAGGGCTGCTGTTGACTGAACATGAAGTGTGCATCAGCTAATGTGGCTCTTACTATTCCGTCCTGTGCATATTTACTCAGAATTAAGTCCCACTGTCTGCTAAATGAAGCTTACTCCCAGGTAAATGTGCACAGGATTGCAACCTTAGGCTCAAAAGAGTGTTCCGTTTTTCCAAGGAACATGCATTGCATTGCAGCGACCTTAATCTAAATCAGATGTAGGGAAAAATTTAGCCCTCCATATGTTGTTGACTACAACTCCCAACATCTCTGCTCATTGACCATGCTTGCTAGGGCTGATGGGAGTAATAGCTTAGCAATGTCTAAAGGGTCAAAAGTTCCCTGCCCCTAACCTAAACAATTTACTGCTGAGCACCTATTGGCCTGTTCTGAAGATACAGCAGGCTTCCAGGAGGACCTTTTACTCAGCAGTAGAACATATACTTTGCATACCAAAGGTCCAAGGTTCAACCTTTGGCATCTCCAATCAAAAAGGTTCTACGAGAACATAGAAAACTACCTTATACCAAATCAGGCCATTGGAGATTCCAGCTAAACAGCAGGAGAAACTTTCTGGCAGTATGAACTGTTTGATAGTCTCCCTCAGGAGGTTGTGGACTCTCCTTCCTTGAAGGCTTTTAAGCGGATCTTGGATGGCCATCTGTCATGGATGCTTTAGCTGAGTTTCCTGCATTGCAGGGGGTAGGACTAGATGACTCTTCGGGTCGCTTCCAACTCTATGATTCTATTATTCTACCCCTCACTCAGTATTGTATACACTGGCAGGGACTTTCCAAGTTTCAGAAGAGTGTCCTTGAAGTTGTATTCTGTGACTCTTGAAGCCTTAACAGACCCTGTCTTTGTGTTTTGAGATTATCTGTGCAGTCATGAATACTAGTGGAAACCTGCTGAGGTGTGTGTGTGTGTGTGTGTGTGTGTGTGTGTGTCTGTGTGTCTGTGTGTTGTGATTTCACATCAAAATGTTCATTAGATGTAAAATAGGATCTCCATTCGGTCTCCTTCTTCTGGACTTGCGAAACCTAGAAGGCAAAAACCGGAAGTTAACTTTTCCCCTCCTCTTTCTCCCACCAGGGACAAATGTTCATGAAGCCAAGCGCATCCTGACTGAAAGTGGGCTCCCAATCACCGCCGCAAGTGACCTTGAAGATGCTGCCAAGAAGGCAGTGGCCAGTGTGACGAAGAAATAGAAGACACTTCCAGCAAAGGACTTTATATAACACACAACATTCCCCAGGTTGTCTCAAATGTATATTTAGGATTCTTTTAACCAGCCAGGAGTAAAACTCTATTTGGTCAGCCTAACCTATCCATAATAAATTACGAGTTTTTTTGGTGTGTAAAAAAAATTAGTTTGGAACTTCACACAGAGCTCCTGTTGTTCAGTGATATTTCACAATGGTCCGTGAGCACATATGATGAGTAACCACTATCTATTTCCACTCTGGTTTCTTCCTCATATAATATGCCATTGTTAGTGACTTGTAATTTTTGTAAGGTATTTTGGTACATCTTTAATGTCCTGGAGGGATAGTAGAGATTGGTTCGGTCTTTATTGGTCATCATGGCCAGGATCCAAGGAAGCACACAATGGGAATTTTGTTTCTCAAAAATAGCAGCCTTCCATCATGGCAAGACACTTTTGAAAGTTTCACAAATGCCATTTGTGATAAGACTTGCCAATTGAATTTTTAAAAGACAAAAAAAAGACTCCAAATTGGGATATGCCCAGTAGCCTTCAGGGTGTAAGCTTTCTGAATCTTGGCCATTTTTTAAAAAAAATAGCTTTTCTGATTAGGGAAAAGGTAGAGAAATGGTTACGCTTATATTATGTCATTTGAGCCAAAATAACAGGAATTGGATTTTTCACTTAGAAGATGTGTACCTGTTTCACACATGCCTTAAAATTGAATGTTTGTGCTTTGAAATCCACTGTATACCTCACATCAGAAGAAAACTCAAAAATGTAGCTGTGTGAAATCATACTGATATATCATACCGTGAATGGATGAGTTTCTCGTGTGAATACTTTTAAGCAGTGAAGGGTGACTGCAAAGCATAGTGCCATGTTATATTGATAACTGTGTGTCCACTTAATACTGACTGTGACCTTCCTAATCAATGTGCATTGTTGTTGGAGAATCGACATAGCGTGCTGAAGATCTTTTTGTGGGGTGGGGGTGACATTTCTTCAAACATTTATACTGTTATCCCACTGAGATTAGTCAAACCTGCCTAGTATGAGCTGTCAGGGAACCTGCCGTCATTAAAAAGAATGTGAAAAAATATATAAACCGTAATGAGAATTATTAGGGCATAATCTGGCTTGAGATAAGAACTTTCCAGTTCTGTTAATTGCAAAGAAGGTATTAATCATGTGCTTCATTTTCATTTTGCAATAAATTGGACTTTTAAGTACTTAACATTGGCTTTATCGTGCCTTTGATTTGTGGAAAGTATGTATGCAAAAAAGGTGCAGAAGCTGTTGAACTGCTTCAATAACCATTATGCTTATTTCACAATGGAAAGATTTGTTTTTAAAAAAACAAAACAAAACTGGAATGTTCACTGTTGAAATCTACTTTGTTTTCGATGCTGGTAATTTACACAAGCTCTACAATCAGGAAACGCCACATTGTCTAACTAACTTAAACCAGAAATTCATGTGCTGAATTTTTTGTTTAATATTCAGGAAAGACTGTTGAAACTAATTTAAATGAAAATTATCTAATAAATTTTTCATTGTTAATATCTCATTAGTTCCAATTAATGCTGTGGGTTTGTTTTGGTATTTTGTACAAGATTCTCATGAAGTAGTAGGCAAACTGCCAATTCCAAAGCTGTGTTGGGCCCATACTAACAAGATGCACAGACATAGCATGAGACTGCATGGGAAGGACCCTGGAGAGGAGGACTCCAGGTGGAAGAAGAAGAAGAAGAAGAAGAAGAAGAAGAAGAAGAAGAAGAAGAAGAAGAAGAAGAAGAAGAAGAAGAAGAAGAAGAAGGAGGAGGAGGAGGAGGAGGAGGAGGAGGAGGAGGAGGAGGAGGAGGAGGAGGAGGAGGAGGAGGAGGAGGAGGAGGAGGAGGAGGAGGAGGAGGAGGAGGAGGAGGAGGAGGGAGGGAGGAAGGAAGGAAGGAAGGAAGGAAGGAAGGAAGGAAGGAAGGAAGGAAGGAAGGAAGGAAGGAAGGAAGGAAGGAAGGAAGGAGGAGGAAGGAAGGAGGAGGAGTTTGGATTTGATATCCCGCTTTATCACTACCCAAAGGAGTCTCAAAGTGGCTAACATTCTCCTTTCCCTTCCTCCCCCACAACAAACACTCTGTGAGGTGAGTGAGGCTGAGAGACTTCAGAGAAGTGTGACTAGCCCAAGGTCACCCAAGCAGCTGCATGTGGAGGAGCGGGGAAGCGAACCCGGTTCACCAGATTACAAGTCTACCGCTCTTAACCACTACACCACACTGGGACACTGGGAAGGCGGCGACCTTCAGTCCTCGCAACTGCTTCATCGGGGCAAGACCTGGAAAGAATTGCTGAGAACACTAGGCCTGAGCTATGGCTGGTTCCTTCAAATAAAGATTTAACTGCAGGTGATCTATTGTTTTTGTTGCTGACCTATGCCTGACTCCAACCCTGACATGTGATCTGACTCGGCATAAGGCAGCTTCCAATCCTTCTTCATTTCCGCCAAGCATTAAAGGATTCCCTTTAAAATTGCAAATGCAGAGCAGCCCTGTTACCTTAACTGGTTCTCTAGTCCTGGACCAATGCCCTGCTGCAGGATGCATTACCTGCATAGCTAAAAAGTGTACCTGCCATTAATAGCGCGCTTGACTCTGTTGGACTATAGCCAGTTTGTTCCTCCAGATTTTACGGGGAGGGAGGGAGGGAGGGAGTGGAGCCAACGTTTCCCCCTAGGGCAGATGTAGAGGAACAGTGTCGGAAAGTAGACTGATAATCTGACACTAAATTCCTATTGAAATCAAGACTAATTTGTTCTGAAAACTAATGGGGCCAGTCGGTGACAGAAGTAGGTTACTCTGCGAATGAGCTGCTGTTGAGGGAGATGACATGATGGGAGTTTGAGGCAGACCTCTTTACATTTTGTAAACTGACGCTTCCAGAAAAAAAGCAGGTCATGGCGAGGAAGGCTGACAGTGACAAAGCATCTGTAAACACTTCTGGGACAGCAAGGCTCGGCGGATGCTCCATGTTAAGACAGACTTCCTCCTGCAAATTCCACAAGCAGGAAAAAGAGATGTGATCTTTCCATCACAGCCTTGGCCAACCTGGTTCCCTCCAGATGTTTTGGAGCATAACTCCCTTCAGTTGCAGCCAGCACAGTCATGCTGATTGAGGCTAATGGGAGTTATGGTCCAAAACATCTGGAGGAAACCAGGATGACAACAGATCTTCTGTTTTAATGGACACAATGAGTTGTTGGCCAATACAACCAAACCAGCCAATTTTGGATACTTCTAAGACTCTTCACTGTTTCCCTGTGGCAATACACGATCAAGGAGTCGGCCAGAATTCAGGGCCAAAGGACACAGGAGCACACCAGGGGTTCGGAAAACCTTGTTGCTTAACAGGAAGTCTCCCTGTTCTGACCGGATGGACAATCCTGGCTCTGAAGAGACGAAGCTTCCTTGGTAGCAGCTACAGCATGCAGTTCAAGGACTCGCCACATGGGGCAGCCACACATGAAGGGCCCCAATCCAAGCTCCGGCAGCTCCTGACACCCCCAAACGCCTCTTACCTCTTCCATCAACACCAACCTTTTTTCAAATTATTTTAAATTATTTTAATGATTACTATAGTAAACTCCTATAGTTTAATTACAAAATACAGTAATATTTCAAGAATCCAAACATGGCCAGGGTACATAAACATAAAAACACCAACACAATATTAATGAACAAAAATCAAAATATAGCAACGTCTGAAAAGTAAGGACCGGAAGCTATTCATCAAGCTAAAACGATACAGCAAATCTGAAAAGCGAATGAAAATGCCTTAATCTGGTGCTGGAAAGAGTACAATGTTGGCGCCAGTCTTGCATCCTTCAGCATGGTAGTTTGAAGGCAGAGTGCTTGGGTCTCCTGCTGCTTAGCTCCATTCTTTTTCCCTTGCTCCCCCTTATTCCTGGAACAAGCTCCCTGAAAACCTTCCAGGTGTCCTCTCAAATCTCAGGTCTTCTGCTGAGGCTTCAGAATACGTTTCCTACTGAAACACATCATCCTGAGCTGAATGCACATTCCCCTGTTTACCCTCCCTTCCATTTGTCACCCTGTGTCAAATTTCAGCTTGCAAGCTGCTAGGGACAGGGGCGTGGAAGATAATCATAAGTTTGTGCAAAATCTGGGAGCAAACAAGGAGCTCTCTGTATTTAAGGAGGGACATCACATGCTCATGGCCAGTGCTTTTCTGAAATCTGTCCAATTCCTTCGCCTGTGAAAAAGGCTTCCATTTTGCTGCCTTTTTCTCGGAGCACGTTCGAATTTCTTTAGCTGTTCTGTGCATGTGGGCCTTTCAGCTTATCATTGCAAGGAAGCAGTGTGTGTGTGTGTGTGTGTGTGTGTGTGTGTGTATTTCAATAGAATTAAGAGGAGTACATCAGCTTGACCAGGGGTTCCCAAACTAAGGCCCGGGGGCCGGATGCGGCCCAATCGCTTTCTAAATCCTGCCCACGGATGGTCTGGGAATCAGCATGTTTTTACATGAGTAGAATGTGTCCTTTTATTTAAAATGCATCTCTGGGTTATTTGTGGGGCATAGGAATTCATTCATATATATTTTTCAAAATATAGTCCGGCCCCCCACAAGGTCTGAGGGACAGTGGACCGGCCCCCTGATGAAAAAGTTTGCTGACCCCTGAGCTTGACAATCCATTCTGGCTTCCTAAACTAGCAAGCCTCTAGGGCAGGGTTGAGGAAACACTTTCAGCTCGAGGACCTTCTTGGAGTCACCTGCTGGTGGTGGGCATGACTAGAGACAAAAGTGGGGTAGGTAATGAATGTGAAATTCCAAAATTCAGAGGCCTCTCTCTCTCACACACACCATAATCACAATTCAAGATCACATGCTAGCCAGGCAAAACAGCTGAGGAAGCTAAGGATGTTCAGTTAATGATGCGACCTATGGGATATTCCAAGGTCTGGATAAAGAGACCCATTCAGTTTCTACACCTGGTTTAGGAACTCAGGACTGTTACATCCAAACAGGCCCTCAGTCTTTCCCTGGAGATGCCAGGGATTGAAGCTGGTCCTTTTGCATGCTAAGCAGGAGCTGTCCCAGTGAGCTACAGTTCTCCCACCAAGGGCTATGGCTCTAGTCCTGCAGCCTATTTTCAGCTGGAGATGTGTTTCCGTTGGCATAAGTGTTTATGCCTGTCGAAACCAAGCTTGGAGATTTATATGAACGTGATGGGTTCATATTTCAGTCTTGTCAAATGTCAATAGGTAAAGCGAAATGCCGTAGTTACGGGATCCAGCAATTAAAGCATTTGATGGAAGTGTTTTTATTAGAATATACATCAATATTTGTCCCAATTATTCTGCCGTTAAGCATTAAGAATAATTGAAGCAAATTGTGCCCAATAGAAGGGATGCATCTGCTCTGATAAATTCTAGCCAAGAAGCATTGGGTCTCCTTTTTCTCAAGCAATATATTTCAGTATTACTCTCTCTAGCTAATAGAGTGAAGCTTCTGGAGTTTATTATGACATACAAATTAGGCTGCTTGAAACTGGTAACAAATTATCTCTTGTAAAAAGAAAAAGGAATAGAAACCAGACTGGTTTCATGGAACAAATTCTGTTAGGAATCGAGCAACAATAAATAAGAACATTTTTTAAAAAAGAAACCAAGGAGTTACGATACATCATTATGGGGAAAAGGTTGGGCAGAGGGTGGGTGTCAATAATTCGGCCGTCCCGGGGGCCAGCTGTTAGACTGGTCCCACAGGCCAAATATGCGATTGCTCTCACAAACGTGATGAACAACACACAAGTCAGTAAATAAGGCTAAACTGCTTTATTTACATATAAACAAACTGGGAGCTCTACATCATGGCTCCCTCTCTCTGGCATCACATGACAGTAAAGAGAAAGAGCAAAGGAACAACAGTCCCACGTAAACATCCTGTCTACGTCACTTCCACTCTGTGGGAATGAAAACACATACAGTCATATGATACACAATAACCCTATGACTGCAGACGGGGAATGAATCCTAACAGTGGGGTGATGCAGCTGACCTCTGCAAATATTTATTGCAATGACTAGTTCTGTGGGACCTCCGACCAGTAGCCCATGAATGCGCGGTAAAAGTGCAACTTTGGTGGAAGATGCCTCTGTTAATGCTGTGCTGGATTTTTGCAGTATGAGTGGGTGGGATCACAAGGAACCTCTGCCCGACACTCTTTCTTGCACTTTTGCACCTATTAAACAGCCATTGTTTCCCCAAGCTACTGCTTTCGCATCGGGTTTAAACAAAAAAACAAAAACAAAAACCTGGTTACAAAGCCATTTCCTGTTCCCGGGGAGATGATGTTGCTGGCTAGGAGCAAACCATCCCATGCGCACGGGGCGGGATAGCCCCTGCGCCATTGGATGGTCCTCGGCCACGTCATTCTTAGGCCATCCAATCTGGATGGTCTGGGGGGGGGGGGTTCTCAGTAGTGGTGTCAAGGAAATAAACAACTATCTGACTTTTAGAAGACATCTGAAGGCAAACCCTGTTTAGGGAAGCTCTTAACATTTGATGAATCATTGTATTTTAATATTCTGCTGGAAGCCACCCAGAGTGGCTGGGGAAACCCAGCCAGATGGGCGGGGTATAAATAATAGATGATGATGATGATGATGATGATGATGATGATGATGATGATGATGTCAGTCTTCATGCAATTGCCCACGGTCTGTACCAGGTCTTCATTAAACTTCTGTCCGGGCCACTCTTGTACGGGTCTGCTCTTTTTGTGAACCAACAGCTATATTTCTACAGTGTTGTTCCCCTAAGGTGTCTGTGATGGGGAAAGGTGGCCAGTTGGTTTCTTTGAGATGCAGCGCTCAGTGGCTCCACATAACAATTTTGTTATATAATAATAATTTTATTACTTATATCCTGCCCAAATGGCTAGGTTGCCCCAGCCACATACACTCACGCAAAAGCATCAGCTTCTGCAAAGAGTGCTTCCCTGAATAGGGAATTTTTCGATGTTATTGTGTTTTTATATTTTGCTGGAAGCCGCCCAGAGTAGCTGGGACAACCCAGTCAGATGGGAGGCATATAAATAATAAAAATAAAATTGAATTCTGTAGAGAAGGGCCGTGGCTCAGTGATAGAGCATCACTTTGGCATGCAGAGGACCTCAGATTTAATCCATGTCATCCCCATCTGAAACTTGGAAGGCTGCTGTGAGTCTAGACCGGTCTTTCTCAACCTTGGGTCCCTGCTGTTGTTGGACTATAACTCTCATCATCCCTGACCACTGGTCCTGCTAGCTAGGGATGATGGGAACTGTAGTCCAGCAACACCTTAGGACCCAAGGCTAGTCTAGACAATACTGAGCTGGATAGACCAAAGGTCTTATTCAGTTTAAGGCAGCTTTATATGTTCATGGTAAGAGCATGCTGCTATCTCAAAGACTGGGGACCTGCATTCTTCCAGATGTTGCCGGACTACAACGTCCATCATCCCTGGCTATTGGCCAAGCTGGCTTGGGCTAATGGGACTGCAGGACCGCAAGGTATCTGAAGGTATCTGAAGAACTGTGCATGCACACAAAAGCTTATACGAAGAACAAACTTAGTTGGTCTCTCTTTTTTTATATATAAACATTTTTATTAGATTTTCCAATTTAAATATCTAATCCATTTTCAAATTATACAAATATCAATTAAACAATCCAAATCTTCTGCCAAATTATACAAATTTAAATTTGACTTCCCATGCTTCAGACTCAGAAAGCCTAGTCCTCTTATAGTCACTGCCTTTCTAATCAATATAGTCCAGATCTTATCCAATAATCTATTAAAATCCTTCTATCTTCTTTCAAGCCCCTGAGTTATTTGAGCAAGCAAGTTTGACCAAACTGTTTATGTTTCTGTGTGAATTTATGCCTATGATTCCTCTGCAAATTAGCACTGTCTCTTCGCATGCTGGTATCTTGCCAAGTCCGTCCAGAAATCCAAAGATCCTTCTCACAGCCAGCAGCCGCCATCTTCGAGCAGTCCCCATAAATCAAATCTTTAAGCCTCTGTGATGATTTCTCCAGATCGATCCCAATCACTACTCAATATAGCCTTTTCAGGGGAGATTTTGTCAGGTCAGAACTATAAACACACATCTAATGTCTTATTTATGGCTCTCTCCCCCTTTGACTAATTTTGTAGCCGGCTTTATCTCCAGTATGGCGGAATCTAAATTATAACTGCGTCATAACTCAGAAGTTTCTTGACAAGTTTCCAGCCGCTAATGAGATTGCTTCTCTTTGATGTCCATGTTTTAAGGAATCTTTAAACACATTCCAAGTGAATCCAAGAATACATACTTTGATTATTTATATTTTCAAGTCACACAGTTTATATATTTAAGAAACCATATTAATTCAATAAATTTCCCACTCTCCGATCTCGCTTGCTTTATAAATGTTGTTTACGGTTCTTCAGGGGGGAGTTTTGTTAAGTAAATTTTAAGGCACAGTAAAGCAGAGTTATAAAGTTCTCGCTCCCCCCTTCAGGTTCGTCACATACCATTTCTTGCTCCTGGGTACATTCCTCTGTTATCTTTTGTTTTCTCAGTGGCTGAGCTTAGCAGAATAAATCTTCTTTCCTTGTCTGAAGCATGTCCACGACTTATATCCATTCTTTCTCTTGTCATGGAGCCTGTTTTCGCTCGTAGAATTGGCGTCCTGGGAGATCCAGGCTCCCATGGGGGCTTTCCATCCAGTGCCCCCAGCCCCTCCTTCCTTCCAAAGTCGAAGCTGGTGGTGGGCATCTGCGGATGAGACTGCATCTTCCCATACCCACCCCCCACCCCCGGGAAGACTTCGGGAGGCTGCATACTCCCATTTACAGCCTCGTAAATTACCCCGTGGGAACCAGAGAGATGGTATTTTCAGCCATCCAGAGAGATGGTATTTTCAGCCATACAGGCCCACAGGATCCCTGGAGAGAAGAGACAGGCATCTCCGTAACTCTTCTCTGTTTCTTCACTCTCTGAGGAGGAAACCTGCCAAGCAGAGGGTAAATGTATATAAAAGAACGTAGCTTGCATATTTTGTTTCGATTTCGATGACCTGTGGTTAGAACCTCTTTGTTTGGACTGCTTCTCTCCACAGAAAATGCAGCTCTGTGTTCTGTGACATTTGTTTCTTGGGCCAGTCATTGTAATAGGATGGGACTTGTAAAGCAGGATTGCAACTCATTAAAAAAAATGTTGAGTGTTGTTGCAACATCCCAGGGGAATATAGGGCAGGAAACGTGGGCTGACTGGGCCAGGGAATGGAAAGAACAGGCAAGAGGAGCTTGTGCATTAGCTGCATAAGCATTTTGAGGAAGCAATGAATTTTTTACAGGATCTTTTAAGTTCCCTGGAAGGAAAGGTGGTAACTTGATATGAATCCTGGATGCTCTCAAATATTCAGTGTTCACTAAGAACATATTCTTTTTCATCCATTTTTTTTGGGGGGGGGGTTAGCTTCATATCTCCGATGTGCCTCAGTAATTTTGGAGACATTTTAGAATTTTCTTTAAAAACAAACACACACAGTCATTGCATGAGCACAGGAGGAGCTAAAATATTCGTGGTAGTTCTCACTTTTAAAAGCTTCCTAGAATGGTTTGTCCTCTTTTTGATGTAAACCGCAACTTACCTAATTTGTTGTTGTTGTTGTTGTTTAGTCGTTTAGTCGTGTCTGACTCTTCGTGACCCCATGGACCAGAGCATGCCAAGCACTCCTGTCTTCCACTGCCTCCCGCAGTTTGGTCAGACTCATGTTGGTAGCTTCGAGAACACTGTCCAACCATCTCGTCCTCTGTCGTCCCCTTCTCCTTGTGCCATCAATCTTTCCCAACATCAGGGTCTTTTCCAGGGAGTCTTCTCTTCTCATGAGGTGGCCAAAGTATTGGAGCCTCAGCTTCACGCTTCTCGGCCTTTTGGCTAAGATCCAAGTGTAGTACCTAATTTAGATGCCCCTGAAAACTAGGGTTGCATTTAAACCATCTCTCTGTGCTTTCTTTTTAAAACAAAAACGAAGTGTCATCTCCAATATTAACAAAAATTAGGCAACTGCCAGGTGGTAGAGATTCCCATGGACCATCATGGTCCCTAAACTAAACCATGGATTGGGGTTATGTCCAAATGAAACCATGGGGCAGGACGGCCAGTGTGGTTCCCTCCAGATACTGTGGGACTAGAAGTCTCATCATCCTTTACCAATGACCATTCTGGCTAGGGTTCATGGAAGTTGGAGTCCAAAGGCATAAGGAGAGCACCTAGTCCAGGCTTCCTCAACCTTGGCCCTCCAGATGTTTTGAGACTACAGTTCCCATCATCCCTGACCACTGGTACTGCCAGCTAGGGATGATGGGAGTTGTAGGCCAAAAACATCTGGAGGGCCAAGGTTGAGGAAGCCTGATCTAGTCCAATATCCTGTTCTCGTAGTGGCCAACCAAATGCCTATGGGAAACATTCAAGCAGGAACCAAGCACACCAGCACTCTCCCCTCCTCCAGCATACCCATCATGGCTAGTAGGCATTGGTAGCCTTCTCCTCCATGAATCTGTCCAGTCCTCTTTTAAAGCCATACAGGTTGGCAGCCATCACTGTCTCCTATAATAATAATAATAATAATAATACATTTTTATTTATTTTTATTTTATTTTATTTATACTCTGCCCTCCCCAGCCAAAGCCAGGCTCAGAGCACCAAATATAAAACAACTGATTAAAATACAACTCAACAAGACTACATACATCGAAATTAAATTAAAAATTAAAAATGCAGCCTCATATAAAAGGGAAAAAGAAAGGGAAAATGGGGGAGGCAATCAAGTTGGCTCCAGGCCAAATGCCAGGCGGAACAACTCTGTCTTACAGGCCCTGCGGAAGGAAATCAGGTCCCGCAGGGCCCTGGTCTCAGGAGACAGAGTGTTCCACCAGGTCGGGGCCAGTGTTGAGAAGGCCCTGGTTCTAGTAGAGGCTAATCTGATTTCCTTCAGGCCCGGGATCTCTAAGGTATTACTGTTTATGGACCTTAAGGTCCTCCGCGGGGCATACCGGGAGAGACGGTCCCGTAAGTACGAGGGTCCTAGGCCATAAAGGGCTTTAAAGGTCAAAACCAGCACCTTAAATCTGACCCTGTGCTCCACCGGGAGCCAGTGCAGCTGGAAAAGCACTGGGTGAATATGCTCCCATGGCAGGGACCCCGTGAGGAGCCTCGCTGCAGCATTCTGCACCCGCTGGAGTTTCTGGGACAGCTTCAAGGGCAGCCCTGCGTAGAGCGAATTACAGTAGTCAAGCCTGGAGGTGACCGTCGCATGGATCACTGTGGCTAGGTCGGGGCGGGAAAGGTAAGGGACCAACTGCTGCTTAATGCGGCGAAGGTAAAAAAATGTCGCCTTAGCTGTTGTAGTAACCTGCGCCTCCATAGAAAGGGAGGTGTCAAGGATTACACCCAAGCTCTTAACGGAAGGCAATGACACTAATTGGGGCCCCGCAAGAGAAGGGAGTTTGTCCCTCATCCCCATGCCATCCCGACTCAGCCAGAGGACCTCTGTCTTCAAAGGATTCCTGTGGGAGCAAGTTCCATAACAAAGAGCTGTGCGAAGAAGTACTTTAGAGAATAGCTTAGACCTGAATTTGGAGAAGTCGGGACCTGGCCCACTGAGACTTTTTCAAACTGGGCATTGTTCAAGCTGAAGTATTTCAGACTTCCACCATTCCAAGTTCAGTCCCTGGTTTCTTGAAATGCAAAGTGTTAAAAAAACAAAACAACCCTCTGGGTATTATCCTGTTTCGGAGTGCAACGCAAAGCAAGTCAACGTGCAGGCTAGTCAGAAAGATATTTTCCTCGGTTCATTTAGGGCTAATAATCACCTTAATGTCTTTCTCTGAATCTGAGGCACTTTATAAGAAATACTGGTTTGGAGCAAATGATTAGAGCAGCGAAGCATAAAATCTTATGAGTGTAACACTGGCAAAAAATAATAATAAGAATAATAAAGCCAGCAAAAAAAATAAAAAAAAATCCCAGATTGGTGTGTTGTTGTTTTTGACCTAGCGTGATAGTTTTGTGTGGGAAAGAAATGCAGTGAAGCTTAACAAAAGTTACAAGGCCTTTTGTATGTATTTGTTAGATTGCTCACTGAGTAAATTGAGTCTTTTTTGTTGTGCTGGTGCAAGGCAAGCTTAAGCTTAAGTTGTATATTGTATGTGGGCAGCATTTTTTGCCCTGTATAAGTGTACAAATTGTGGCATTGCCCAGTTAATGTAAGTGGCTTCCAAACCATGCTTTGGCGACAGCTTGAGGATCCTTGGAAGAGGTGCTATTTTTCAAGAAAAAGAAGTGCCGGAACTCACCTCATTCTTTTAGAATGGCAATGGTACCCGCCTGAGAAGTGCCAGAACAGAGTTCTGGTGAGTTCGGTTGGGGGGAAAAAGCTCTGCTTGGAAGTCTGTCAGCACTGTTAAGGAAGAAGAAGAAGAAGAAGAAGAAGAAGAAGAAGAAGAAGAAGAAGAAGAAGAAGAAGAAGAAGAAGAAGAAGAAGAAGAAGAAGAAGAAGAAGAAGAAGAGTAGTAGTTTGGATTTGATATCCCGCTTTATCACTACCCGAAGGAGTCTCAAAGCAGCTAACATTCTCCTTTCCCTTCCTCCCCCACAACAGACACTCTGTGAGGTGGGTGGGGCTGAGAGACTTCAGAGAAGTGTGACTATCCCAAGGTCACCCAGCAGCTGCATGTGGAGGAGCAGAGACGTGAACCCGGTTCCCCAGATTATGAGTCTACCGCTCTTAACCACTACACTACATGGGAACCTTGGGCCTGGGTGCCACATGTTGCTCTTTAATCCACTCTAATTTTTGTTTTATTTCGACAATTTTTATACTGCTAAACCATCCCTAAGCAGCGTACAAATAACTCAATACAATGAAAATAAACAACTCCCTCCCCAGGCTACACCCCTCCCTAGCACACCCCTTAGGGCTGTTGTTGCTTGGCTGGAATCTATCCTTGAACGCTGATCATGCCTCTGACTAGACTGGATGGAGTATCAAAAGGGATGTGTGAGTGTGTGTAGACACTATAGTACTATATAAAGGTAACTTATATATCCATTGCTCCACCTATTTTTGCCTCTGCACCCACCCACCACAGCCATGTGGCCCTAGAATGGAGAAAGGTTCCCCATCTGTGAGTTAGAAGATAGTAGTAGTGGTGATTTTATTATTTATATGCCACCCATCTGACTGCGTGGCTTCCTGACAACCTTCTATCATAAAGAGCTTCCTGATATGCCTGTGAAATTCATAGCTTCAGATGCATGTTGGGCATGTTCTAGACCATGCTTTCAGTACCCACTGTGTGGCATGAGGCTCAGCTTGTTCAGTTACCTTGTGCAAATTGTGCACATCCCAGACTATGCCCTAGAATCCGTTGTGATGCACAGGACTTCTATGGATGACATGAAGAGGTTCCTCATCAAGCATGGAAGGAGCTTCTTCCACAAGGGAGAGTTGTGTGGCGATACCCCGAGCCGGGTCCAGGGAAAGAGGCCGATCCCCGCTGCACGCTTGCTTAAATGCGCGAGCCACGCCCCCCGGGCACCCAGATTGGATGTGCCGAGGGTGCGCCGCGGCGGGGAGCTGACCAATGGGCTGGGGGGAATGCTAACCATTCCCCCCCCCACGTGAAGTCCTCGTGGGCCCACAACATCTCCTCCCCCTCAGGAGGGAAGAGATTTTTTTCAGACTATTGGTTAGCTCAATGTACCAATGTATATCACAGTCAGAATCTAGTGGTGCCAAGAACACAGTCGAAGCATGTTCAGGACAGCCCAGTCTCTGTGAATGATGGCATTTCAATGTCCCTAAGTGGGAGATGATTCCTGATCCATCATCCGCTCCACTTGCAGCCTCTCCTTGATTCCTGGTCACATGGGACTTTAATTCTCCCGTCCTTAAGAGTGATGCAGAGATATATACGTTGGCTCTGCTCAAGTGCTAATCAAGGGCTCAGCAGCTCTCAGTTTCCACGACTGTTCGCTTTAGAGTGGAAATACATCAGGTGCAGGGCGGGAATGGCATTTCTCAGCAGTGTGTCATAATGATTGGTTGTACGGGGGTCAGACGTCGGGAAGAAATGCACTGCGTTTCATTCTACCGTCAGGTCCGCCATCTCGCCGGGAAACATTTGTAACTAAAACTGTTGTTCATTTGCAGAAAGTGCGAGAAGAATGAAGCCTCGGCTGAAAATATGCTGAGGAGCTGCTGTAATAAATTTGATATTATATGCATGACATGGATGGATAGAGCATTGTTCGGAGGGCCCAGCAAATAAAACTGGTGCTGTGGAGCGAGAATTGCTGAGAAGGGGGAGCAATGCTGCTCAACAAGGCATGCCTCAAATAGAAACCGGGTCGGAAATAGCCATTTATTATTCCACTGCTCTCTCTTTTTTTTTTTTAGGGAGGAAATACCCTGAATGATGAGGAAGGCTTCCTTTGAAAATATATTGTGCCTTGATTGATCGCCATTAAATGAACTTCAAAGAAACTTTCTTCCTTGTAAACAGAAACTCCAGGGTACTTTCTCACTGCATTTGAATGCTCAAGACATCAAGTGCAACTGGTCTAGCATTGCCAAGCCTCCAGGAGTGGGCTACTGATGTCTGAATGTAGCATGGACTTGTTGGCTGAGACGGAAAAGTCCATTCAACACACAACTAGCAGAACTAGAGACAAAACTGTTGCTGGTTGGAGAAAGCTTAGAAGGAAGCTGTGATTGAACTAGACGACCCTTTGGGTCCCTTCCAACTCTTCAATTCTATGAAGGGACTGCCCAGTGGAAGACTACATGCTTTTCAATTCCCTTCATCTCCAGCTAGAGGATAGTAGTTCTGGGGAAGACCACTCCCAGTAGATGTAGTTGGTCTGTGTGAGCCCCCTGCTCCTTTGTAGCCTTAACAACATACCTTTGCATGTGATGATGCTCATATCCATACCATACTAGGTTTCATCTGCTCATTTTGGCATATGAAGCTACTGTTAAAGGCACAGGAGCAGGCCAGGCCTTTTTTTCTGGTCAGTTGGCAGCTCTAGATGGACTGCTCGGGTAAAGCAAGTTTTAGTCACCCTTGATTTGTTATAGGGGAAGTGTTGGGGTTCCTTTCTTGCATATTTCTACTTGACTGGACTCTTTAAGATTTCTGTTCAGCCCGAAGCTATATTTAGAATGGGATCCATTCCACTGCTTTCCCCATTTTCATCCATCGTTTTATCATTCTTTTCAGCCAGCCAGTTTTCCTCCATAATAAACGCCAATCAGATCTTCATATGTAAAGCTGTTGGATTCAGCTTTAATATCCAAAAAGGGCCCACTGCATGATCATTTTTGACATCAGGCACAATAAATTATATAAGCTCAAACTTTTGAGTTGTGCCAGTGCACATTAGTGTTGATTTCCAATTATTTTGCAAACATTGCAATATTTGTATCTGTAGTCATTTACGTAGAGGAATAACCAACTGATCTCTTCTTCTTCTTCTTCTTCTTCTTCTTCTTCTTCTTCTTCTTCTTCTTCTTCTTCTTCTTCTTCTTCGGCAATCGCTTGTAGCCAAATAAGATTGTCTTCCATGAACACAGTCTTAACAGTGAGTCTATGACTGTGGAGGCCAATTTTGGATCCACACGTCCTTCCACAGTGGGGACATAGGTTTCCGGGTGTGAGTTGATCACAGTGAGGGTTTGCCAAATGTGCCTTCCTTTTAACACATTTCTCCCTTTTGTCCTGAGTTTGAGCATCTTCAAAGTGACCTAATGGTGCAGCATAGGCGAACAAGTGTTTATCATGCCGTTTCCCCAGCAGTTTGCAAGAAAAAATGTGAATCAGCTAAAATCTAGGACAACACACTGGCTACTCATCCATTCATGGCATCATTGTTAGCTTTAAGAAGAACATTGTGAATGAAGGGGTAGCCAATATGGTACCCGCCTGATGTTGTTGGGCTACAGTTCCCATCATCCTAGACCATGGGTCATGCCTTCTGGTGCCCTCTGTTCAGAGACAACATGTGGGATATATGCTCAACAGTTTCCCACACATAAATGGACTTTCCTTTAAGTCACATAAAGGAGGGTTCATTTACTCCAGTGCTCTGATAGGAGAAGCTGCAGTCAACAGAATTCTTCCTTCTAGTTGCTAATAAAAAGGCAGACAAGAACCCTGTTTTTCCTGGATCTTTCAACTATATTCTTCATTGATGTCTATGAACTTTAATGCATGCTGAGAGTATTCAAAGATAGAATTGAATGAGACCTAATTGTATTATGTCGCATCCTATTATGAACTGGCGGGTTACCTGGATCTCTGCTTCTGATGCTCAAGAATGGCAGGTCAATCATTCACTTAAAATACGTTAACCATATGTGCTGCATATTGACTGGGCCATTTCTTCCACTGTACAGGAGCTGTGGGAGCCAAACAATGATGTCACCTGACCACATTTTTGGGGTTCAACCAGCAATGGCATAATACCACAGTTTTTTTAAAAAAAAAATGCTCATTTTTTTTAAAAAAACTGTGTTTCTAGCTTAGGAAAAAGGAAAAGGAAAAAAATTACAAACCGAATATCCTCACTTTCCCTTCCCCTTTCCCCCAACCCAAAGGCATGGTTCAGATGTAGACAATAGTAGTAAGTTCATACAATCACTGAAGTGGCGAGAGACTGGAAATTGCTAATATCAATATGAAGGAAACAGTGAATACAGCCATATGTATTAAGGAGTTTAAGCAAGTACATTTTGTCCATGCTTGTGTGCCGGATGAATGGCGACAGTCTGCCCTGAAAGTCTCAGGTTTGTTGCCCGCTAGCTACACATGTTTTTGCATTGGTTTTCAGATCCTGAATTACATTAACAACCACTACAACAATTTGTTTTGTGTACCCATCCATCTGTGTTGCCCCAGCCACTCTGGGCAGCTTCCAACAAATACACAAAGACACAACAGACCATCACATATGAAAAACTTCTCGATACGGGGTTGCCTTGTTATACCATTTTTGTACATTTAAACTCTTCACTTCTTTCCAGTTTCTAGCTATCAATATTCTTTCTGCCACTAATAAGTAACCATTTAAATGTTTATATGATGGCCCTTGCTTGTCACCACTGAATATATCTAGCAGTTCTATAATAATAACCATGTTTCTAGTCCTTATGGTGGCTGACAAGCCAAGAGCAAGACCTGCAAAAGAAGGGTGGGTTGGGTGACGGTGACTGCAAGCTTCTTCCGCCAAGTTCTCTTAAATGCAGGATTCCTATTGCGATTTGCTCTTACCACATTATTCCCTGAAATAATTCTCCAAATTCTATAAAAAAAATCCTCAAATTCCCTCAATAGGGAATTCAGAACAAAGCATGCAAAAATAATTACATGCAAGTATACAAAATTTGCATTGAGGGGCTGTAGAGATTCCTTCCACCCCACCAGTGCCAAGTTTTTTTTCTTTTTCTCTTTTTAAGAAAACAGTGTTTGTGTCATGCCTGCTCCAGTAAAATACCCTGAACCCTAATAATGCTTAAACGTTCCCCATATTTAAGCACAGTGTTTCGTTTCAGTTCAAATGGAATGCAATTTCTAAATTCTCACAACTGTATCTGTTTTGAAACAATGGGTAGGATGTGCCCAATTAGACAAATACTCAAAGCTGCATAACACTGTGTGCAATGCGGTCTTGCAAATGTTTACGCAGAAGGCTGCAAATGGAGCTGAAAAAAATGTAAAGCCTGAGTTCTCATAACCTTCTTATAATCACTTTAAGGGTACTAGCCAAAGAAGAACTAGAAAGTAATGGGTTTTGTATTTTATTGTGCACCTATCATCGTACACTTTACGAGAGAGCAGCACATAAATACTTGATAGAAATAAATAAGTAAGATTGCAGACAGCACCTGCATATAGTTTTCCACAGTATAACAATTTAACAACTTTGTCTTACTGTGTTACTTTGCCCTACGTCCAGAGGAGATTTGAGCAGATGGCCTAAGAGAAGCCCTCCAAATTCCACGCTTCTGTGATGCAGAACCAAACTTAATATTGGCTGGAGCCTGGAAATAAATTACCCGTGGACATTCTGTGGTGGTGACTTGTATATAGAAAAAGAGAGGGGTGTGTGTGGAGAAGGAACTATTCCCTGAATGCAACAATAAACCAGGCCTATTTCTCATCGCCTCTGTTCTTTATATTATTATTTTTTTAAAAATGCACACACTTGACAAAGGGGCTTAGGGCCTCCGGAACATTCCAGTTCCTCAGACAGAGCATTACTCATGTTCTAGTGTCTCCGGCACTGACTGAGGTTTCAAACTCGAGTAAAATGAAGCTGTAAAATGGTACGCTGTGGGGATTTGTTTATTTATTTCATTTTGTTTGCTTCTGCTTCCAGCGACGGCGTGTTGAAAGCAGCTTCCCGCCTGCGGCAAAAAGGCCAAGGAATTGGCCAGACGTTAATTTTCTCCCAGAAGCGTTAGGTGTTCGAATGAGAAATTCTTAGTCGTGGGTTCTGAAACAAGGTGGTTGTGGCCTGCGCTGTTAAGCTGAGAGTGTAGCACTGCTGTTGGCGCGCACATTGTCTATGTTTGATGCTCTAATCCAAGGTGAGGAGTGAGGACTCCTCTGGACTCGTGACATTTCTAGGTGGCTCTATCGGTGGGGACAAGAAGCAAATTTCTGCTTCATGTAATGCTAATAAGTGGGGTGCTTTGGCCTGTATCGTACCATACATTTAACTTACAGAGGCCAACATGGAATCAATAATGTTGAGCCTATAAGGTAGAAAAAGCTAAAGGAGCCCTGGATGGTTAAGTCCAGTCAAAGGCGACTATGGTGTTGCAGCGATCATCTTGCTTCAGGCCAAGGGAGCTGGCTTTTGTCCACAGACAGCTTTCTGGGTCCTGTGGCCAGCATGACTAAACCACTCTGACACAATGGAACACTGTGATGGAAACTAGAGTGCACAGAAATGCTGTTTACCTTTCCGCTGCAGCAGTACCTATTTATCTACTTGCACAGGTGTGCTTTCGAACTGCTAGGTTGGCAGGAGCTGGGACCGAGCAACGGGAGTTCACCCCGTCATGGGGATTTGAACCACCCACCTTCTGATTGGCAAGCCCAAGAGCCTCAGTGATTTAGACCACAGTGTCACCACCGTCGTACCACCTGTATCGTACCATACATTTTGCTTATAGAGGCCAACATGGAATACATCATGTTAAGCCTATAGCCAGTAGCAGCTGGCAGTGTGGAGTTGGCTGGTATGGTGTTGCTTACCTGGCTTCCCAATGCGGAGGTCACTGCAGGGGTGAGGCAGTGAGGAGGTCAGTGTGGTGCAGGCACAGCAGCAGTGTGAATGCAACACTCCCAATGCTGTACTCGCACTGCACGGACATCGTCCCTCCTCTTCCTAGGGTTCTGGCAGAGAGCACCATGTTGGGAAACTAGGAAAGCCACCCCACCCCACACTGTTCCACCTGCTACAAGAAGAGGAGGAGGAGGAGGAGGAGGAGGAGGAGGAGGAGGAGGAGGAGGAGGAGTTTGGATTTGATATCCCACCTTTTCACTCCCCTTAAGGAGTCTCAAAGTGGCTAACAATCTCCTTTCCCTTCCTCCCCCACAACAAACACTCTGTGAGGTGAGTGAGGCTGAGAGACTTCAGAGAAGTGACCCAAGGTCACCCAGCAGCTGCATGTGGAGGAGCAGGGAAGCGAACCCAGTTCACCAGATTACAAGTCCACCGCTCTTAACCACTACACCACGCTGACTCTCATAGCCATGGACAGCACATCCTATTCTGCCACCTGAGGCAAAATGGAAAAGGCAGCTGAAATACAAAATAAAGACAACTACAGGTACGTACGCCACATGTTCTAAAAAATCTGCATTACCATGGTTGTGGTAAATAAAGACAACTACAGGTACGTACGCCACATGTTCTAAAAAAATCTGCATTACCATGGTTGTGCTTCATAGCATTAAAAAAATCTTGTTTTCTCAGAGATACCAGATTTGGTTTTAAAAGCAGGTTTCTAGCCCTCATGATTTGAGTGGATAGTTTTAAACAACGAACAGGCTACCTCATAAGGTGGTGGACTATCTTTTATTTGAGGTTGGCTGGCCAGGGATGCTTTATTTCTGAATCCTGCATTGTGGAGGGGCAGGGTGGAAATAGATGACCCTTGGGGTCGCTTCCAACTCTACAATTCTATGTTTCCATGACTCTCTTTAGTCAGATGCTGTTAGCAAACTATCTGAAAAGAGGAGGGCAGAGCTTCTGTTGGAGAAAGGGCACTTGAAGCTGTTTGCTGTTGTCACTGAAGGCCACTGCCACTTCTGTGCTTTTAAAAAAAATCTATGCATGCATCCAAGATTCCTCCAGTCCTAGAAAAGGTTGCGTTTTTAAATACAGCCCTGGACACAATCTGCATTGCCTCTCTGAGCAAGATATTTGGGCTTCATAATTGCTTCCTCTTTGCAACATCTGATGCGTTGTGAACAGCTACCACTGTGTGAGGAGAGGGGAGGAGAATGTGCTGTGCTACATACTCTGCCCAATATGTTGCTTGTGTGTTGAGAGAAAAGGGAAGGTCACCTTGCAACAATTGACAGCAATTATCTCAAGGAGTTTAGCTCTGTGTCCTCTTCCTTTGTATTATTCTCATAAGTTGCATTCTGTGGCATCGCTTAGAAGCGGGAAACATATCAAACCTGCATATGTCAAATGCTATTGACATCAAATACCTTTCATCCAGCCCCAAGCCTCCCCAATGCCTTTTGAGCACTTCACCCACGAAAGTGGCTTGTCACAGCTGATTTTTCCAAGTGAGGAAGCATGTGGCATAATGAGACAATGTCGTTCTGGCGCATACCTTCCAGCTCGTTCCCCCTACAGTTCGGGCTCCAAACATGAGGCTGCATAGCAATTAGACTCTCAACAGAAATCACATTAAGCTCCACTTTAAGTTTTTTTCTGCAGTTTTTGAAACATGTCTCCTAGACTACACACACACACATACACATAGTGTGTGTTGTTGTAAGATAGATAAGTAGATATGTAGATATGAATGCAAACAGAAAGACAGAGGTGGAGTCGTACTGGATCCTCTTCTCTCCTCTTTGCCATGACCTGCTTGGACACAATCACTACTTCTCAACTTTTGTTCCCACAAAAATGAGATGCATGGTGCAATCCATATATATTGTATTCTGCGGATTTTAAAATGGCTATGTAATAATCATAGCAACTAAAATTAATATCCGTGGTGAAACATTGTGTTAAGCAAGCATAGTGATTTAATTTACTGAAATTGGGAGTGCTTACATGCCTTACTGTGTGTTTGATTCCAGAATGCTCCCCAGTCACTCTCGTGTGATTGGTTAACTTTGGTCACATGGGTGGTATCCTATTACATTCTGCACTTTGTTTTGTGTGAAAGTGACTTGACTGTAGTGGCTACATCTCCATGAACACTGAAGAAGAGACAGGGTAAGATCTCTCTCTCTCTCTCTCTCTCTCTCTCTCTCTCTCTCTCTCTCTCTCTCTCTCTCTCCGCAATAGAGGAGAGGTGTGTGAGAGAAAAGGTTTGTGAAAGTTGCAAGTGCATTCATTTCATCTATTCGTAAGAGAAGAACTGATGCTATTACAAAAGGGCTTTGTGTCTAGACGGGTGGTTCCTTGCATCTATTGAGTTGACTTATAGAATGTCAATCTATGCGTGAGTTTCAGAACAGTAGCCCTGTTAGCTTGTTGTTCCAGCAACATCAAAGAGTCTTGCTGGATCTTAAAAACAAACAATTTTTTAACACACATATATTTCAGAGACTAGAGTCCATTATACTTGAGACACAGCATGGGAAACAGCCCTTAGGCTGGAATAAGTGTCAAACTAGAGGTTCGTTTAACTCATAACCAATGGAGACTTTTTTTCTAACTTTCCAAGCCATGTGGAGGTAGATCTGATTTCTGTGGGGAGTGAAGATATCGGATTCCCCTAACCTATGCTGCCATTCCAATAAGAATCAGGCTCAACTGTGCCTGTAATTATTTAAAGGAAAACAAGATAGGTTATTGTATCATACAAGGAAGCATATCGTTTGGCTCTATCCCAACACAGTTTCTGTATCACTATGCAGACAAGAGGGAGCTATGGGTATGCAGCAATCACGATGCTCTCCTAACATGAAAATCCGCAACCAAACATATTGTCCCAATTTATGTGTGTATACAGTGGCTTTCTTTTACAATGGGTGCGATTATCTATGCACAGCTTGGCTAGATGGAAGTTATAGCTGTTCAGGAAATCGTTGCATGTGACAAACAGCCTTAAGCACTACTTCTGGCCGCATGAACTCCCCCAGCTTGTGTAACTTCTTGTGCAAGATTTTTGCTGTTCAGCTAGGAGGAGGGAGTGTATGTGTGACGGAGTGAAGTAGGATGACCATCTGGTCAGTAGAGGCAATTCATTGCACTCTAGAAGCAATTAGCTATTCCAAGGCACAAGGTTACCTGATGTGGCGCTCTCCAGATTGTTACAGAACTATAACTCCCATCATTCCTGCTCATTGGCCATGCTGTCTGGGGCTGATGGGAGCTGGAATCCAACAACATCTGGCTACCTCTAAATCACACAAGCCACCGGACAGCATCTAACCCATTGATTCTATGTTAGCAACACAGTGTTCTACAGCACAGGGACAATATCAACATAGATCCACTTGTTACGGCACCATAAATACTACAACAAGCAACTATATTTTTCCTGGTCAATCACTAGGTCTCATTTCAATGTTGCTCTCCGTTTCACACACCCTTTAAAAGTGACAGCAGGAAGAAACTGTTCCCAAGCAACACAATGTAGATACTGGACATTCCTTAGGCAATTCTATCTTCCAGCTGTAGACTTCTAAAAAGTATGAGTTGGCACCAGACTGGAAGAGGTTGTAGTAAGCAGTTCTAAGAACAATAGTTCAAGGCAACCTCAACAAATTGGAAGTTCCACCCTGAAACAAATAGGCTGGAATTTAATAAAGATAACATATTGGGTAATGCATGTGGCACATGTTTGAATTATTAACCAATAAGGCAGCAATCTTATGTGGGCTGGATATATTTAAAATATTAAAAATATATATCACAAAATTAAGTAAGGAACGTAATAATACTGAATCAAGCAGAATCAAATAAGGAAACGAAATGCAAAGTAAAAGGAAATAGGAGAGAAGCCCCCCCCCCCAATCAAAAAGGGAAATAATAATACAATTGGCATTTTATCATTATCATCCAGTAATGAAGAAACAATGACTGGTGAATGTGTTAGATAGATTTTGTGAGTCAGTGGAGGCAATTCTCCATTAGCTTCATCTCTACAGCTATCTCTGAGAGTCCTGTGTACCATTTGTACTAGTTTGTGGCTGTTTTGCATGAACACACTATTTCACATTTCCCTTCATATTGCCTAAAATGACACTTGCTGAGTGCAAGAATTCCCATCCATATTCAAAAGCTAGGATTTCCAGTTGAAAGACCTGAGGTCAGGGATGGGGCACTTGTGACCTGTTGCCTTATTCCATGACACCTGATCCTTGACCATGCTGGCTGAGGCAGAACGGAATGGACACCAGCTACATCTGGAGGGACATGGAACCAGGGCCGGATTTAGGTTTGATGTGGTCCTAAGCTACCGAAGGTAATGGGGCCCTTTATACGTCCAGCTAGGTTGACAAACCTAGACAGCATCTTAAAAAGCAGAGACATCACCTTGCCGACAAAGGTCTGTATAGTTAAAGCTATGGTTTTCCCAGTAGTGATGTATGGAAGTGAGAGCTGGACCGAAGAATTGATGCTTTTGAATTATGGTGCTGGAGGAGACTCTTGAGAGTCCCATGGACTGCAAGAAGATCAAACCTATCCATTCTTAAGGAAATCAGCCCTGAGTGCTCCCTGGAAGGACAGATCGTGAAGCTGAGGCTCCAATACTTTGGCCACCTCATGAGAAGAGAAGACTCCCTGGAAAAGACCCTGATGTTGGGAAAGATTGAGGGCACTAGGAGAAGGGGACGACAGAGGACAAGATGGTTGGACAGTGTTCTCGAAGCTACGAACATGAGTTTGACCAAACTGCGGGAGGCAGTGCAAGACAGGAGTGCCTGGCGTGCTATGGTCCATGGGGTCACGAAGAGTCGGACACAACTAAACAACTAAACAACAACATACGTCCAGCTGTCCTTTGTCAACAAGAAATGGTCACTGTTTTTTGTGTTGAATATATGCTGCATGGTAATTTGTGGTCCTAACAGGTATCTAAAGCCATTTGCACATCTTGCCCTGCAACCAGTCCATGCAGAATGTAGGCACTCTATATATAGAAATGAGAAAACCAGTGATATTTTAGGGAGCAGGCTAGCAGGCGAGACCCATGACTTACATCATAGGCGCCTACACAACACAAAACACTGTTGCTGTATGTAGGTTTTATTTTATTTGTTTTTTATCTTAGATTTTGGAAATGTACATCCAGTTTTTTTTCCTTTACATTTTTTTGGGGGCCCCCAAAAGAGTGGAGCCCTAAGCTATAGCTTGTTTAGCTTATACGTAAATCCGGCTAAAGCATCTTTGCTTTAGGCAGACCTCTGTCTATAGAGACACTACCTGTTGGAGTAACCAGCACTGTGCTAGACATGCTAATGGCCTGTCACTCAGAGACAGATCTTAAACTGGTTAGTCAGGACCAATAGCCGGGTTGCACTCTGATCTAAAGTGTGTCACAACACACAACCACCATAGAAGTCTATGTTCAAACCTTACGAAATGCATGCTTTGGTTAAAAGTGGGTCCTGGATCTGAAAAAGTCGAAGACTACTGAAACAAGGCAACTTCATGCGTTCAATCCAATCCCGAATCCCAGGCGTCATGTGCTGTGACCTCATCTTCCACATAGTCTTAGCTCAGTGCCGTATGCCAGAGTCCAAGGGGATCCATTGCCAAAAGTTTTGAACAGTCTTGACGCAGCCTGGATAAATGGCATAGCGCAGTGAGCAATATCCCTCACCTCTGGTGATGTGCAGAGGTTATTCCTCAACCTGGAAATGGGAAATATTAGCATGGTGTTTATTTCCTCTTCTCCTCTGACAGCCCCCTGAACAATGGTGTTTTAAAAGCTGTTTTTTTGTGTCAAGGACTTGTCAGATCATTTATTATTAAAAAGCGAAGAACAATCATTCTGGGTAATAGAGTGCTGATGCACCAGCCAGATCTCTCCCGTTAATGTATTCATAAAGGGCTACAGTTGTAGATTTCTCTTTTATGCAGGTCAAGCGAGGGCAATGAATGCTGAATCGATGCCTCTACCTCCTTGCTTGTTCAAATTTCCAAAGAATACATTCCTGCTAAGGTTTCAAACAGCCTTTTATTATTATTATTATTGTTGTTGTTGTGTCTCATCAAACGAAAATTCACATAAGGTGAGTCTTTTTTGTTTTTTAAAAAAGGGTGATTTTTTTTCTGCTGCGCAAGAGATGCTTTGAGATTAATGAATAAAAAGCAAGCTATGCCAGCCTGGAACATCAGCTTCATAGCCTTCTCGCCAGGTCAATTTGAAAACAGTTCAGGGTCAAACTCTCATCTAGTCACCTAGATTAAAAACTAATTTAGCCAAAGTTTATCCTAGATTGAAGCTTTTTCATGCAAATAAATAGCCATGGTCCTCATTCTCTTGAGCTTTATTAGTTGTGCATGTCATGAATTTGAACGGGGCATGTTATTATTTGCTAAAATTCCATGTGCTTTTTTAAATAAAAAAAAGCAGGGGAGATTAGGAAAGACACTTTTTCTTGGCATGCATATCACCAATGAGCATTTTTAGAACTCCAGTTCCATTAGGGTAGCCGTCATGGTGGCTCATCGTAATGTAAACACTTTATAATTTTTATTTTTATTTTAGTTCATGCAGCATTAGTAGAAGTAACATGGAAGCCATTCCTTCCATCTGAGCAGAAGCAAATCTAATCACAGCCAGTCCGTATCTAAATTGCATTTCGGCCCCAAATGGATGGCAACATGCCAATCTATGAGGTAAGGAGCATAAAAAAAACCAGATACTGATTAAAGATAAAAGAAGCTGTATTTTAGAAACCAGCTATTAATAGGCCACAACTTTCACAATTTTTTTTTTTACAGGAGTATGCCAGAAACCTTCCCTTTAATATTACCCATTTCAGTTTTGCTTTATCTGCTGAAAGCTATCTTCAAAGCAAGTAATAAAAGCTTTTTTTATATATTTTGAAATAAAACCTAAATGCCAAAGGTGCCCCCCCCCCTAGTACTTGTGGACCTCCAGAGGCTGTGGACTCCAGCTCCCATCAGCCTTTGCCAGTTTGGTTAAAGGTCAGGAATTGCCTGCCAATGTGTGCAAAACTGAGATGGATCGGTAGTCTGCCTTAGTGTAAGACAGCTTCCTGTGTTCCTAAAGATCGAAGACAGCAACAGTGGTACCTCGGTTTACGAGCTTAATCTGTTCTGGAAGTCCATTCTTAAATTGAAATAGTTCTTAAACCGAGGCGCGCTTTCCCTAACGAGGCCTCCCGCTATCAGTGCCCTTCCACTGTTCAAATTCCATTCTTAGACCAAGGTAAAGTTCTCAAACCAAGACACTATTTCCGGTTTTGCGGAGTTTGTAAACCGGATCGTTCTCAAACCGGACTGTTCTTAAACCGAGGTACCACTGAAATCTAATTGACGGCAGGCCTATAGCAAATGAATTAAGTCCAAAACCTAGATACTCTCTCACACACACACACACACTCAAAACATCAAGAGGATCACAATTCCTTTCTTAGGACCAACCAAAACAGTTGCATGATAGTCTTTGTTGTTTAGTCGTTTAGTTGTGTCCGACTCTTCGTGACCCCATGGACCAGAGCACGCCAGGCACTCCTGTCTTGCACTGCCTCCCGCAGTTTGGTCAAACTCATGTTCGTAGCTTCGAGAACACTGTCCAACCATCTTGTCCTCTGTCGTCCCCTTCTCCTAGTGCCCTCAATCTTTCCCAACATCAGGGTCTTTTCCAAGGATTCTTCTCTTCTCATGAGGTGGCCAAAGTATTGGAGCCTCAGCTTCACGATCTGTCCTTCCAGGGAGCACTCAGGGCTGATTTCCTTAAGAATGGATAGGTTTGATCTTCTTGCAGTCCATGGGACTCTCAAGAGTCTCCTCCAGCACCATAATTCAAAAGCATCAATTCTTCGGCGATCAGCCTTCTTTATGGTCCAACTCTCACTTCCATACATCACTACTGGGAAAACCATAGCTTTAACTATACGGACCTTTGTCGGCAAGGTGATGTCTCTGCTTTTTAAGATGCTGTCTAGGTTTGTCATTGCTTTTCTCCCAAGAAGCAGGCGTCTTTTAATTTCGTGACTGCTGTCACCATCTGCAGTGATCAAGGAGCCCAAGAAAGTAAAATCTCTCACTGCCTCCATTTCTTCCCCTTCTATTTGCCAGGAGGTGATGGGACCAGTGGCCATGATCTTGGTTTTTTTGATGTTGAGCTTCAGACCATATTTTGCGCTCTCCTCTTTCACCCTCATTAAAAGGTTCTTTAATTCCTCCTCGCTTTCTGCCATCAAGGTTGTGTCATCTGCATATCTGAGGTTGTTGATATTTCTTCCAGCAATCTTAATTCCGGCTTGGGATTCATCTAGTCCAGCCTTTCGCATGATGAATTCTGCATATAAGTTAAATAAGCAGGGAGACAATATACAACCTTGTCGTACTCCTTTCCCAATTTTGAACCAATCAGTTGTTCCATATCCAGTTCTAACTGTAGCTTCTTGTCCCACATAGAGATTTCTCAGGAGACAGATGAGGTGATCAGGCACTCCCATTTCTTTAAGAACTTGCCATAGTTTGCTGTGGTCGACACAGTCAAAGGCTTTTGCATAGTCAATGAAGCAGAAGTAGACGTTTTTCTGGAACTCTCTAGCTTTCTCCATAATCCAGCGCATGTTTGCTATTTGGTCTCTGGTTCCTCTGCCCTTTCGAAATCCAGCTTGCACTTCTGGGAGTTCTCGGTCCACATACTGCCTAAGCCTGCCTTGTAGAATTTTAAGCATAACCTTGCTAGCGTGTGAAATGAGCGCAATTGTGCGGTAGTTGCAGCATTCTTTGGCACTGCCCTTCTTTGGAATTGGGATGTAGACTGATCTTCTCCAATCCTCTGGCCATTGCTGAGTTTTCCAAACTTGCTGGCATATTGGGTGTAGCACCTTAACAGCATCATCTTTTAAAATTTTAAACAGTTCAGCTGGAATATCATCACTTCCACTGGCCTTGTTATTAGCAATGCTTTCTAAGGCCCATTTGACTTCACTCTCCAAGATGTCTGGCTCAAGGTCAGCAACCACACTACCTGAGGTGTACGAGACCTCCATATCTTTCTGGTATAATTCCTCTGTGTATTCTTGCCACCTCTTCTTGATGTCTTCTGCTTCTGTTAGGTCCTTACCACTTTTGTCCTTGATTATGGTAATCTTTGTACGAAATGTTCCTTTCATATCTCCAATTTTCTTGAACAGATCTCTGGTTTTCCCCATTCTATTGTTTTCCTCTATTTCTTTGCATTGCTCATTTAAGAAGACCCTCTTGTCTCTCCTTGCTGTTTTTTGGAAATCTGCATTCAGTTTCCTGTATCTTTCCCTATCTCCCTTGCATTTTGCTTGCCTCCTCTCCTCCGCTATTTGTAAGGCCTCGTTGGACAGCCATTTTGCTTTCTTGCATTTCCTTTTCCTTGGGATGGTTTTCATTGCTGCCTCCTGTATAATGTTACGAGCCTCCATCCATAGTTCTTCAGGCACTCTGTCCACCAAATCTAAATCCTTAAACCTGTTCCTCACTTCCACTGTGTATTCATAAGGGATTTGATTCAGATTGTATCTTACTGGCCCAGTGGTTTTTCCTACTTTCTTCAGTTTAAGCTGGAATTTTGCTATAAGAAGCTGATGATCTGAGTTACAGTCAGCTCCAGGTCTTGTTTTTGCTGACTGTATAGAGCTTCTCCATCTTTGGCTGCAGAGAATATAATCAATCTGATTTCGATGCTGTCCATTTGGTGATATCCATGTGTAGAGTCGTCTCTTGTGTTGTTGGAATAGAGTGTTTGTGATGACCAGCTTGTTCTCTTGACAGAACTCTATTAGCCTTTGCCCTGCTTCATTTTGAACTCCAAGGCCAAACTTGCCAGTTGTTCCTTTTATCTCTTGATTCCCTACTTTAGCATTCCAGTCCCCTGTAATGAGAAGAACATCCTTCTTTGGTGTCATTTCTAGAAGGTGTTGTAGGTCTTCATAGAATTGGTCAATTTCACTTTCTTCAGCACCGGTAGTTGGTGCATAAACTTGGATTACTGTGATGTTAAAAGGTCTGCCTTGGATTCGTATCGAGATCATTCTGTCATTTTTGAGATTGCATCCCATTACAGCTTTTGCCACTCTTTTGTTGACTATGAGGGCCACTCCATTTCTGCTACAGGATTCTTGCCCACAGTAGTAGATATGATAGTCATCCGAACTGAATTCGCCCATTCCCTTCCATTTTAGTTCACTGATGCCCAGGATGTCGATATTTATTCTTGTCATCTCATTTTTGACCACATCCAGCTTACCTCCACTCATGGTTCTTACATTCCAGGTTCCTATGCAATATTTTTCTTTACAGCATCGGACTTTCCTTTCGCTTCCAGGCATATCCGCAACTGAGCGTCCTTTCGGCTTTGGCCCAGCCGCTTCATCAGCTCTGAATCTACTTGTACTTGTCCTCCGCTCTTCCTCAGTAGCATGTTGGACGCCTTCCGACCTGAGGGGCTCATCTTCCAGCGTCATAACTTTTATATGCCTGTTGTCTTTGTCCATGGAGTTTTCTTGGCAGGGATACTGGAGTGGCTTGCCAGTTCCTTCTCCAGGTGGATCACGTTTAGTCAAAACTCTCCACTATGACCTGTCCATCTTGGGTGGCCCTGCATGGCATAGCTCATAGCTTCTCTGAGTTATTCAAGCCCCTTCGCCACGACAAGGCATTGATCCATGAAGGGGGCATGATAGTCTACATTTACCTATATTTGTGCTTTTCTCCGGCTGCATGTTTTATTAAACAAAAATGGCAAAGGGGATGTTTGTGTTTCAGAGCATATTAGAAAAGCAGCAGTGTGAATTGTCATGCAATTTCAGAAACAGAGAAAATGTAGCATCACAGGAAGGATGCCTCTGAAGACTAGTTGCTGAGAAATGATGTTGCACTGGTGCTGCTTGTGGAGTTCCCAAAGGTATGTGGTTAGTCACTGTGAGAAAAGGATGCTGCATTCCTTTGGGCTTTTGCTTTGATCCAGCGGGGCTCTTATTATTTTCTTATTGTCTTATCTGTGCAGGAATGGGGCCATTATTACAAGTTGGTACTGGGGGCCAGCATAGATGCTTGGCTCTTGAGACTAGAAGTGGAAGACTTCGCCAATGCCCATTTGTCTCGTTTCCTTGTTTTTCCAGTCTTATGTCCAGTATGCCACATTTCCACATCAGTTTGCTCTTTCTCCTTCTTTTCCTTCTTCAGTTTCTTACCTCTCTTTCACCCTATGGTCCCAGAGCAAGTTACAACATTAAAACACCAAAAGTCCTCACCAAAAGTTCATTGGCATTTTAGGGGGCATCTCTTTTAATATGCACACTTTTGTGCAATTTTTTCTAATGTACGTATTTTGGCAAGCCATTTCCCCTTAAATAATACATTTTGTGTGTGTGTGTGTTATTTCCGCGTTGCACTCTTCTCCCTAATATACGGATTCTTATGCACATCTTTTTTGTTTGGAGAAATTCGCCAAATTCAGAGGAGTGCAAATTTCAAAGGGCAGCCATGTTCACATATTGTTTCGGGGAGCTGGAGGTAGCTAGGCTCACAATGAATTGCGAACTGCAAGGAATTTCTTCTCATCCCTACTTGAGACTGACTTCTAGGCTTAAAGATATATGAGAGCCAGTGTGGTGTAGTGGTTAAGAGCGGTGGACTCGTAATCTGGTGAACTGGGTTCGTGTCTCCACTCCTCCACATGCAGCTGCTGGGTGACCTTGGGCTAGTCACACTTCTCTGAAGTCTCTCAGCCCCACTCACCTCACAGAGTGTTTGTTGTGGGGGAGGAAGGGAAAGGAGAATGTTAGCCGCTTTGAGACTCCTTAGGGTAGTGAAAAAGCGGGATATCAAATCCAAACTCTTCTATAAGGCTGAAGGATAGCAACTGGTACTTTGAGATTCATGACTGGCAGGACTGCGACCAACTGTCTTCCCAAGCTACATGTAACACCTTATCCACAATGCCCCTCTAAGCCTTCCTATTATTTAGGTCTTGATGAAGGATTTTAGCATTATCAGGGAGGGGGCGGGCGGGCAGGTAGTTTCATTTAACTTCGAGCATCATCACTGCTGAAATAAATGTATTCTGACTAAAAATATTCCAAGCTTAACCTTTCACTTGGCTAAAACCGTCTGATGGTCTGTCTATGTTTGCACAATCCCCTCAGATAGGAATAGCTATTAAGGAAGGAAAGTGGGGCTCTGTCTGTGTTCTGCAATAAGTTTTGCTGTAGAGTAAATACATTATGACTGGGGAACGGTGGGTGGAAGACACGTGGCAGAGGACCAGTTTCTTCTTGACCAAATATTCATACAAACAGAGCACATCTCATCATCTTCGGTGAGCAAATACAGCGTCTCTAGCAAGTAATAAAGGCCCATTACCTAGATAAATGATGGGATGAAGAACTTGCCACCAATATAAAAATGGCTTAGTATTTTAAGAGCTTTCGCTCAGGTCTTCTCATTGGCAATTTCTTTTCCGTTTATTATATCTGCTAGGCTCCCGATTCATTGCTATCCCCCCCCCTAAAAGGGCATAAAGTTTATCATTTGCACTGCTTAAAGGGTTCTTGTCGATTGCTGTTAAGTTTCGTTGAAGTGGATGGATCAAATTAGTTGCAACGAAGTGATGGGAAATGGTTTCAGAGGGAGCTCATCACTTCAGCCAGATCAGGATTGTTTTTAATTTTGATATAGAGGTGCGCTTAGGTTTGCTTTTGAGCAGGCCTCCAGAAAAGTCTGTGTGGGGAAACCTGCAAGTGAAGTCTACTAGAAATGTCTCAGGCAGAAGCTGCTTGGCCCAGGGCAACCCTTTAAACCTCCTCGACACAAAGCAGAAGATGTTGCTTGAATGATAGTGTCCTCCACCCTTGCCCCTTGGATAACTGGATCAAGGCCAACATACAGCATAGCTGCCAAGTCTCCCTTATTCCCCGGGAAATCCCCATTTTTCCAGCTGTTCCTAGCTGAAAAAAACGGGGTTTTTTTGTTTTCCCCCGGTTTATTCTGGCGCGGCGGCCATTTTGGAACTGGGCGGAGCATGCTCAGAAGCTACTTTTGATGCTGCTCTGCCCAGTTCCAAAATGGCTGCAGTGCGACTTCTGGCGTGGTGGCCATTTTGGAACTGGGCAAAGCAGCATCAAAAGTAGCTTCTGAGCATGCTCCGCCCAGTTCCAAAATGGCGGCAGCGCAACTTTCGGTCTGCTACTTCCGCCCGGTCCCTTATTTCTCCAACAGCAACTTGGCAGGTATGACATACAGGGAGCACAAAAGCAGCAAACTTTGGGGTGAGGTTTACTTTAAGAAATTGCCTCAACATTGCCTGCATAAACAGTGGAGTAGAAAGACTCGCATCATATATCTAGGAAGAAACACAAAAACATAACACACTAGATCTCAAGTCAAAATGATATTTCGGATCTCAGGATATTTATTGGTTGGTCTGAAATATTTATATCTCGCCTTTCTCCCCAATTGGGATTCAAGGTGGTTTACATTTAAAAGAATTAATCATAAAATACAGAATGATAAAGGCATGCCAGTTAATAATTAAAATATGTTGCGACGTATTTAAAACAGCAATTGAAATGCAATTTGCCCTCACAGCAGTCCAGTGATCAGTATTGTCTGCACATGGCTTTTGACAATGGGCAGGTAGTTGCCCAAACAATGATCTTATTTTCCACAGCTTTGCTTACACCAAAGATCGGTACAGATGGGTACAAATTCTCTCCAAATTTGGTCTGGATCTGTACTTCATTCCTTCTTTATTTTGTAATCTTTCTTTTAAAAATCTGGCACTCCAGTGTTTCATAATAAGGTGCCTAGCAATTAGTTAAACAGAATAAATAAATATTTCTCCTCTCTGTTAACCTTCACCCTCATTCATCTGTTTTTAAATGATAAGATTTCCTGGGGAGATTCCAGCTATGATTAGGATCCGTAAGTGTGTTACTTTTAGCAGTCTAGGGGCAGGAATGAGGCTAGAGATTAGATTAAATCATTTGAACATAACGATGTTTGAGAAAACACCTAATGCCCTAATGAATGTTCAGGTATAAAGGGCAAATTGTTTATTATCACTGATTTAAACTTGAGATACCCTCATTGTAAAATAAAATAAAATAATAGGATAGGTTCTGGCTATAGTCTTGCAGCTGGCCTTATTTTTGGCTTATTGGAACCTGTGAATAGGAGTCCTCTTAATTACATTTTATCTTAGTTTAATCTAAGACTCCATGTGAAGGATTCCATTTGTGTGGCAAGGCCCCAGAGCCCAAAGTTCCCCTTAGATAATGAACACAGAGACACAAATATTTTGAGTTAATGGGATAAATAAGACCACAATTTTATTGGCTACAGATGTGAGCAGTTTGGCTTAGGCATTGGGTGAAACCAGACTATATTCTGACTCCTGCCCATCTGCAGGAAGTCTCTGAAGGGTCAACCACTGGTAGGAGGAGCCCTATGATATACATCAATTAAGAGCACCCCCAGGGTTCCTGATGGGGTCGTGACATGGCCCTAGCCCATGCCCAGGCTTTGGACAGGAACCACGCCCCTGGATCCCTTTAACGGGGTACCCTTAACGAGGAGGGGCAGGTGGAGGCAGCCACCTCCCCTCCCATGAACAAAATTTACCCAATGTTTAACTACCTAACCTTACAAAGTTGTGACAATTGCTACAAGGTAGGCGATAACCAAATGGCTGGTGCCAATTTGCCTAGTGGAAAAATTCCTACCTGGCCCCAACAATAAGGCGACCGACAGTAGTCCATAGCAAGGCCAGAGTCAAGCAATGCATAAAAAGAGCACAGGTGGGCTGGGTGATCCAACGAAGGAGGCGAAAGGAGGCCGCCGCCCCAGCTGCACCACAATTTAAATGGCAGCAGCCCCGCCCCCCGGCTAACCTGATTGGTCAGCCAGGGGGCACGACACGGCTGGAAGTCCCAATGATGCGGGCGGCATCACTCCACCCCCAGCCGGGTCACAGTGAGGTCCTGAATGCCCTTCCACAACTCCACCCCCCCGGAAGGGGAGTGGTCAAACAAGAATACTGAGATGATTTTGATCTTAATTTCCAAAATGAGCATACCAATTAGCCACGTCACTTTTTAAAACTATCCAACTGTTTGAGCACATTCACACTACAAGAAAGGTAGTTTTGACCACATTCACTTTTGTAAATGAGAAGAATGTTACGGTAACATTGGTAAAATGCAAATTATGCCTTTAAGGGGCTAGAACCAACAACTGATTGGTTCAAAATTGGGAAAGGAGTACGACAAGGTTGTATATTGTCTCCCTGCTTATTTAACTTATATGCAGAATTCATCATGCGAAAGGCTGGAGTAGATGAATCCCAAGCAGGAATTAAGATTGCCGGAAGAAATATCAACAACCTCAGATATGCAGATGACACAACCTTGATGGCAGAAAGCGAGGAGGAATTAAAGAACCTTTTAATGAGGGTGAAAGAGGAGAGCGCAAAATATGGTCTGAAGCTCAACATCAAAAAAACCAAGATCATGGCCACTGGTCCCATCACCTCCTGGCAAATAGAAGAGGAAGAAATGGAGGCAGTGAGAGATTTTACTTTCTTGGGCTCCTTGATCACTGCAGATGGTGACAGCAGTCCCGAAATTAAAAGACGCCTGCTTCTTGGGAGAAAAGCAATGACAAACCTAGACAGCATCTTAAAAAGCAGAGACATCACCTTGCTGACAAAGGTCCATATAGTTAAAGCTATGGTTTTCCCAGTAGTGATGTATGGAAGTGAGAGCTGGACCATAAAGAAGGCTGATCGCCGAAGAATTGATGCTTTTGAATTATGGTGCTGGAGGAGACTCTTGAGAGTCCCATGGACTGCTAGAAGATCAAACCTATCCATTCTTAAGGAAATCAGCCCTGAGTGCTCCCTGGAAGGACAGACCGTGAAGCTGAGGCTCCAATACTTTGGCCACCTCATGAGAAGAGAAGAATCCTTGGAAAAGACTCTGATGTTGGGAAAGATTGAGGGCACTAGGAGAAGGGGACGACAGAGGACGAGATGGTTGGACAGTGTTCTTGAAGCTACGAACATGAGTTTGACCAAACTGCGGGAGGCAGTGCAAGACAGGAGTGCCTGGCGTGCTATGGTCCATGGGGTCACGAAGAGTCGGACACGACTAAACGACTAAACAACAACAACAACAACAACAAGGGGCTAGAAGTCATGTATCATATCGGCATCCAACATATTGAAAACAGCCAGTAAACGTTACTCACTGTATTTTTCAAACATGAGATTACATTTGCAGGTTCTTTGCATGTCTGAACGTGCAGGTGAGAGCCATTTGCTTGAATTTGCCTCTCATCTGCAGGGTTGTTTAAAAATGCAAATAGCATAAGAAGGGTGAGGATTTTTACTGGGACCTGAGCAGGCCAGGAGGGAAATTTAACTCTTGCCTGCCTCTACTGTTACCATGAGGGAAATCCCTCCTCTGAAGCTGGTATTTATTTTGGAGGGACATCTTCCATTGGTGCCAACAAGAGATTTTACTTGAAAGCAAATATGAAGGATATTCCTCAGGACTGCCCCTAGGTAGAAAGGCTATAATTGTGTGGCAATGTCCCTCCTTCCCACATAATCAAGACTCGTGACACAGAGTTTAAGATTTAATTGGGTGGTTAAGGCCACAACTTTATTGATAAGCATGTTGAGCGGAATTGGCTTAGGCGTTGGAACCTAACAGACTATATCCGACTCCAACCCGTGTGTTGGAGTCCTTGAGAAGTTAACCACCAGAAAGGAGCCCCGCGATGTAGATCTACTAGAGCTCCTCCTGTGGCCACCGAAGGGGCGTGCCCTACGGCCCAGGCAACTCCAGGCTCAGGACCAAGCAACGCCCCCGGAATCCTTTAACGGAATTACTTCTCCAAAATTGGGCAGCCGTTGACGTAATCTGCCCCTCCTCCTTTATTGTTATGCAAATTTCCAACGCCTAACCGCCTAACCTAAGTTGTGACGACATGCTACGGGGTAGGCGAAAAACCCATCATGGCTAGCCCAGTATGGGAAAAGTCCTACCCGGCCCGCTGACTAACCAGGCAACCGACTCCCGTCCATAGCAGCGTCCCCTTACCTCTTTTTAAGGGGTGGGTGGGCGGGTGAACTGTTCACTCCGGCGAACAAGGGAGTAAAGAGGTCGGTTTCCCGCCTGCGGGGAGCTTTAAATCTGCTGGCTCCGCCCCGACCGTCCTCATTGGCGGGTCGGGGATGACGCAGGCGGGAAGCCACCATCGTGTAGGGGCTGAACTCGCAGCCCCTACGCGGTGGTGCAGTCGGTCGGCCCACAACGCCACTTCCGTCGCAGGCGCGGAAGTGGCTTTGTGTGGCAATGTCCCTCCTTCCCACATAATCAAGACTCGTGACACAGAGTTTAAGATTTAATTGGGTGGTTAAGGCCACAACTTTATTGATAAGCATGTTGAGCGGAATTGGCTTAGGCGTTGGAACCTAACAGACTATATCCGACTCCAACCCGTGTGTTGGAGTCCTTGAGAAGTTAACCACCAGAAAGGAGCCCCGCGATGTAGATCTACTAGAGCTCCTCCTGTGGCCACCGAAGGGGCGTGCCCTACGGCCCAGGCAACTCCAGGCTCAGGACCAAGCAACGCCCCCGGAATCCTTTAACGGAATTACTTCTCCAAAATTGGGCAGCCGTTGACGTAATCTGCCCCTCCTCCTTTATTGTTATGCAAATTTCCAACGCCTAACCGCCACTCGAGCCCCCCTAGGCTCGCCGCCAATCCGCTCGCATGCCTCAACCAATAATTTAAGATTAATTGGATTATTTAGGGACTTCGCATACTATTTAAGGGGCCGTGATCCTCCTCTCTTATTCACCTAATTAAATTCTCTAACACGTAACCAATCTTTGATTCCCATTATTACGTTCTCGAGCCAAACATCATTCCCCCTGGGCGACAGATGAACACCATCGTAACGATAAAGGGCTGCTTCGCTCTGTTTTAAAGTTGGATGCGAAATGGCACGTCCATTCAAGGACAGGACTCTGCGGATCACGAAGGAATTCAGGAGCCGTCTGGCTCGGTTCAGGGCGATAGGGCAACGTCCATCGCGCCAACTGCGCCTCTCAAGCAAGGAGGACCAAAGCAGCGTCATCCTCGGGCAGGTGTCCAAAAGGGTATCAAAGTCTCTGAATATTTGCAATTTTATGTCCACGGCATTGCGATAGGCAAGGTCATTCTCTCCAAGCTGGACCACCAGTAGGTCAGGGTAGCCGAGCGAAGCAGCCCGATTTTGTATTGCCGGCAGAAACTCGTCCCACAGCATGCCTCTCCTCGCAATCCAAGACACCTGGACGAATTCTGGAAGGCCCAGCCCGTTCCCCAGGCCCACCTCGATGGCCCTTTCCCGAGCCCAATGGACTATGCTATGCCCGGCTATCCAGACCCGCACGATCCGAGAACCTGAAAATAAAGAACGACAACCGGGGATCAGCCAGGCCAACGCGTCGATGCTACGTACGGATATACCTTTTGTACGCATTCGATTTCCACCTCCCCAAGTCCTGAATTCTCTCGGATGAAAGGCCCAAATGCATGGCTGACGTAGCTGCGCCAATCCTAAAGGAGTGAGCAGAGAATTGATTGGGATTATAACCGCAGGAGGCAATGGCCTTGCGCAGAACCCTGGTAAATTGGTGGCGGGTGAGCCTGGCGCCATCCTGGTGGATAAGCAATGGGCCTGGGCCGGGGGGCCGGAGATAAAGAAACCGTCTGGTATCTTTCACCGGACATGGACCTGTGGTACCAGTGGCGGGGAGCTTAATAGTCGCGCCCCTACCCCTCTGGTCCGTTTTGGAGCAGCGTATGAGCACCTGCATTTGGGAGTCAGCCAGAGACACGTCCTGCATGAGTATGCCGCGTGTGATGCCCAGGGGGGAGTCCTCGCATACTACCTCGCCCACTCTGAGCGCTCCAAAGTACGCTATAGAAAAGGCTGCGGAGAATAGGCGCGCCTCAAATTTGGACCAACAGAGGGACCTCAACTGCCTGTGTACCTGAACCAACATGTCAAAGGTAATGGGTCGCCTAGGGTCGCTGGCAGGGGGCTGAAGCCTGCGCCAGCCCTCCATAGCTCTACGCAAATGGAAATTGTCACACGGGTCTGTAAAATAGAGTGATTTTGAAAAGAATGTGATGGCTGCTGTGTGAATGTTGAGAGTTTTTGGTGCGCGCCCCAGGTTCCTCAAGTGCACCACATACTGCATGACCTCCTCCGGGGTAGGAGGGCCCAGAAGGGAAGCAGTGGACTCTTTCTGCCTGAACTTAGTGAAGTCTGACCAAGCCCGTTTATACGAGCTCAGTGTAGACGGGGCAACGGAAGCTAATACTCCCTTTAGGATCTCTCGCTCCCAAGGTTCCATAGGTGTTCCGGGAACGGCTCTGGCGACTGGCTTGCCTCCGGTGCCAACGATCGGAAGCGATCCATCTGGAAGCGAGACAGAGCATCTGCGATGTTATTATTGACCCCTGGCACAAATTTGGCAGAAAAATGCATATTCAACTGCAAACTGAGTAATACGAAGTGGCGTAGGAGGGAAGACACCCTCCTCGACCGCGTGGATTGCCGAGTTAGGACGCTGACCACCGCTTGGTTGTCGGTTCTGAAGCAGACCCGTCGGTTCCTGAATTCTTCGGACCATAAGTGCACGGCTACTACTATGGGAAAAAATTCTAAGAATGTTAGGTCGCGTGTGATGTCTGTACCCTGCCACCTGGCCGGCCAACGCTGCGAGCACCATTTACCTCTGAAGTAGACCCCGAAACCTAAAGCACCTGCCGCGTCGGATTGCACTTGGAAATCAGCCCGCAGCAACATGGTGTCCTGCCATAATGACACCCCGTTATAGTTCTCAAGAAACACCAGCCAGGATTCAAGGTCGGCCTTGACCCCGCGGGGGAGCCGCTTCCTATGAAAAGGTTTGGTTAGGCCTACTGTGAGCCTAGCTAAGCGCCGGCAGAATGGGCGACCAGGTGAAATAACCCTGCAGGCAAAGTTGAGGTGTCCTAGCAGTGATTGCATTTGCCTAAGGGTAAGTTTTTTAAGGGGAATGAGTTGCCTAATGGTCTCCTTGAGGGCAAGTAGTTTTTCTGAAGGCAGGCGTGAAGTTTGTGCAACCGTGTCCAGTTCTATGCCTAAGTACGTAAGGCATGAGACGGGGCCTTCGGTTTTCTCAGCAGCCAATGGTACCCCTAATTCCTCTGCGAGAGCTGAGAAGGCCCGCATAAGGCCTGCACACTCGGAACTGCGAGCCCCAGCCACGAAGAGAAAGTCATCCAGATAATGCGAGACCCCTGGAAGACCTGTCCTAAAGCGCAGGGCCCAGTCCAGGAATGTGCTAAAGGTCTCAAACGCGGCGCATGCCACGGAGCAACCCATCGGCATGGCCTTGTCGATAAAATATGCCTCATTGAATCTGAAACCCAACCATTTATAGTCTCGCGGGTGAACTGGGAGTAGGCGAAATGCTGATTCGATGTCACATTTAGCCATTAACGCCCCTTTGCCAAATTGCCTTACCAACTTCACCGCCTGATCGAATGAGGCATATTTTACCGTGCACAGCTCCTGGGGTATTCCATCATTGACTGACCTGCCTATCGGGTGGGAGAGATTGTGTATGAGCCTGAATTCCCCGGGCGCCTTCTTAGGGACTATTCCTAATGGGGAGATGTGGAGATCAGGTATTGGTGGCGACGCGAACGGGCCAGCCACACGTCCTGCTGAGATTTCCTTGTTAATTTTCTTAATGGCTATATCTGGTCGTTCCCGAATGGATTTTTGATTGGGGGGTTCACCCGTGCTAGGTGGGGTACGCACGGGAATACGGAAACCTGTAGAAAACCCTTCCCAAAGGTATTTAGCTGCATCTCGATTGGGGTAACAGTCAAGCAGTAATTTCAGAGGGTGAAGCTTTACCGGAGAGTGGGCCAGAGCAAGTGATCTATTAATATTTATTAGTCCCCGAGATTGATCCGTGGGGGGCACCTGAGGTATTTCTGGGGCCCTGGTGCGAGTTGCCCCTGGCGCCCCGAAAGGACTGCTTCCCTTTAAAACACGAAACCCCCGGGTGCTGACCCAAACACTTTTCGCATTCGTGGGAGTACTTACAGTTGGGTCGCTGGCAAAGGCCCTTATTATATTCCCAGCAAACCCTGCGTCGCGGGTCCCTCTTGGGTTCAAACCTGGCGGACCTAGGTGGATCCGTCTGCTTCCTTTCTACATATGGGACTACGTGATTGCTCCAAAAATGCTGGTGGCGCTGATCCCACCTGGTTTTTGGGTTTTGCGAAGCATTCCTACGGAAGTCTTCATCATAATTCAACGCCGCCGCCTCCCCGGCCATCCTGTAGGCCATCCTAACATCGGCTATGTAGGCCATAAGGTGCATTGCCCTTTTCGGATAAGCAGCTGTTATCACTGCGATCCAAATATGCATTCCATCCAGCCAATTTTCGAAGGTGCGGTCAGCCCGTGGTGTCCTATGTCTGCGCCTGCCATACTCCTTTCTCTTTTCGCCCTTTCCCAGCGTATGGGACAATGGTAAAAGGGTGAAAATGTCTATAAAATCGCCATTCAAGATTTTTTCCCTTGTTTTATTTGATAAATGGGATCCTAGAATGATATCTGTGTCTGTATTGGTGGAATACTTTGAGTCTGGTATCAAGGCACCGTCCCTCCATTCCAAGGTCCCCTTGAATCCCTTACGATGGGCACTGGCTCTCCTCTTATGCACCCACAAGGGAAGACCCATTTGATCTTCCGCAATCCCCCAATAATCCTCCATTGGGATCTCCCCATCCGAATCGGAAGACGTACCTGAGTCATAGGAGTCGTCATCCCTAGCTCTCTTACGCTTGTTGGTTTTCTTCTTCGCCTTTCCGCTCCGCTGACGGCCTTCTTCGTCCCGCGACGCCGCTTCGCCACTTCTTGCCGGCCTGGAGTTGTCATCGTCCCCTGATGTATCGGAACCCCCAGCTTCCCGTTGCACCACTGGTTGAGCGGGCTGGGCCCCCTGGAGACCTGCAATAGACTGTGTGGACTGCCCGGGCGAGCCTGTTGTTTGAGCCCCGGCCCCCTGACTTTGGGCGTTGGGAGCATTGGAGCGCGCCTTCTGCCCCCGTGTCCGTGGGGCCTGGCTCGCATAGCTACCACGCTCGGAGCTAGAACTGGCAAATAAGGAGGCAGAGGTGCCCGGCGACCCGCCCTCCGAAAAGCAAGTGTCTAGGATGCAATCCTGAGACTCGGCAGGCTCCTCCTGCGACGCACGAGGATCATCCTGTGTGGCCTCGGCCGTGGGAGCCAGGGATTTTGCAATGGCCGCCAGTTGTTTGCACACATCCAGCTGGGTTTTCTGAAGTGTGGAAACCACACGTGCCAAGGCCTCAGTCTTGTCCTGTGCCGCAGGATTCTTTGGGGGGGCCGTACCTCGCACACGCTTGGGTGCCATTATCAGAATGCGGCTCAACCAAGTTATGAATTTAGCTTATTACCTGCACTGGGTTATTAATCGCTGTATTACTATTATTATTATTATTATTATTATTATTATTATTATTATTATTATTTGCAATTTACTTATTTATTTATTATTACTCCTTATTTATTATTTCCCTATATATATTACTAATTATATATTTATGTATTTATTCTATTTTATTTATTTATTTATGACTAATGTTGTAGATAACTCAGATGCGCAAATATAACAGCTGCCCCACCAACTGCTATGCCTCACAACAGGGGGACGAAGGAGCTATTTATATTGCCAGAAAGTTAAATCCCAAAGTAACTCCGGTCTGCAAAACTTTCAGCCCTCAGCTGAACAGATCACTATAATGTTTCCGCACTCAGCTAATGCTTGGTAGGGGGTTGGACTGGATGGCCCTCGTGGTCTATTCCAACTCTATGATTCTATGCTTCTAAGGCTCTAATTAGCTGTCCTAGAGACCACTGGCCAGCACTCAGCTAACGCTTGGCGAGGGGTTAGACTGGAAGGCCCCTGCGGTCTCCTCCAACTCTATGTTTCTATGACTCTATGATTCGAGTTAGTTGGCCAAGGCGCTGGCCGCAAAATGCAACAGGTCACCAATCAACTTTAAATGCTCCCTATAAATCGTTAACTAGCTTATTCTCTCTTGAACATTAACTACCCTATGATAAACTCAATTGTTTACTATGAATATTATTGATGAAGTCCAGTTATTAATAAAGTCCAGCCAGCCGATAGGGTGCACTAGCTCACCAAATGCCACAGAATTATATAGCCAATAGGGTGCACTAGTTCACCTAATGCCACAGAACTATATGGCCGTAAGTATAGCCAGGCAGCACAAGTGGCCACTCTCAAGATGGCCGCTGAAGAAGGGACAGGGTTTACCCACACCTAAAATGGCTGCTGAAGAGGAGACAGGGTTTTCCCACCTAAAATGGCTGCCGGGACAGGGTTTGGCCGCACCCAAAATGGCTGCCGGCAGGAGCACTACACGTGGCCACACTCAAGATGGCGGCTGAAGAAGGGAGAGGGCTTGCCCACAACCAAAATGGCTGCCGGACAGGGTACACGTGGCCGGCAAAACAACAAGCGCGGATAACTAACCAGAACCCAAGCAAAGCAACATCAACAAGGTACACGTGGCCGGCAAAACAGGAAGCCCAGATAACAAAGCACAACCCTAGCAAAATAATAACAACCCTAAACAGAACACCCTCCACCCGTTTCAAAGGGGATAAGGCAAGGAACCTCCAAGATTTACGACGGTGGGGGGGGGCCACGTTCACTCACCCAGCTTCACTGCGATGTATATATAGGTCCAAGGCACGAGGGTGGGGAAAGGGGGGGCAGCCGCCTCCACTCCTAGCCTAGACCCACCCAGCGATCTTGATAGCAAGAAAAAACAAAAGTAAGCAAGGCTCCGCGGTGGATGGGGTGCTCCGGTAGCCTCAGCGCTCCCACGGTGTCCAAGCTGTGTTTCGGAGCTGCAGCTGGTGAGCGGACCAAGCACGATCCGCTGTTCGGAGGAAAGAAGCTTGTGCCCTCAGCGCGGCTCCGCGATGTTCCCCGCACTGCTTCCCGAGCCTGCGGGTCGCTGGCCGCTTCTCCGCACCCGGAAGTGAAGCAGCGGAGAACAGCTGATGGGCGGCTTCGCTCTTAAGCGAGGACGAAAACAGCGAGGCACAGCAGGCAAACTAACCGCCACGGGGCTAGCTGAGAGCAAGCTAGCTGCAACACGATGCCCCGAAGGAAAAATGAGAACGAAAAACAACTGCAGCACCAAAGGAGGAAACGGCAAAAAACAACTGCAGCAGCGCTGAACTGTTCGCTCCGGCGAACAAGGGAGTAAAGAGGTCGGCTTCCCGCCTGCGGGGAGCTTTAAATCTGCTGGCTCCGCCCCGACCGTCCTCATTGGCGGGTCGGGGATGACGCAGGCGGGAAGCCACCATCGCGTAGGGGCTGAACTCGCAGCCCCTACGCGGTGGTGCAGTCGGTCGGCCCACAACGCCACTTCCGTCGCAGGCGCGGAAGTGGCTTCCCCTTTCTACTACTGCTCCATTAATTATCAGTCTCTTCCACTCATGTCATTTGCATTTAAAAAAAACCCAAACAAATAAAACTGCATCCTTGACACAAATATGAATTTAACTTTGTGTGTAGCTTGCTCATCAAGTATTCCAGAGACAGAAAAAGACTGGAAGCCAAAGAAAGGAGGCACAGAAAATTGGAAACAGGTATTTGAATTATGGTGCTGGAGGAGACTCTTGAGAGTCCCATGGACTGCAAGAAGATCAAACCTATCCATTCTGAAGGAAATCAGCCCTGAGTGCTCACTGGAAGGACAGATCGTGAAGCTGAGGCTCCAATACTTTGGCCACCTCATGAGAAGAGAAGACTCCCTGGAAAAGACCCTGATGTTGGGAAAGATTGAGGGCACAAGGAGAAGGGGACGACAGAGCATGAGATGGTTGGACAGTGTTCTCAAAGCTACCAACATAAGTCTGACCAAACTGCGGGAGGCAGTGGAAGACAGGAGTGCCTGGCGTGCTCTGGTCCATGGGGTCACGAAGAGTCGGATACGACTAAACGACTAAACAACAACAACATCCTTTCTTCATGATAGCAAACCATCTTCCCAATCTTTATTTAGTGTTTTGAATAATTCTCAAACTTCACCCTCTTGAACATTATCAACAAAAGGGTGTTGTATTTTAGTTACTGGGCTTGAGGCCCCGGTCTCACTTTGATTCCATTCCCATTTCTTGAGATGAGAAGCGATCACTGAGGAAATGCTGAAGTGACAACTTCCTTCTACAAATACCCTTCTAAAGTAAACACGTGGCTGTGGGCTCCTCCAGATGACCTGTTGGTTGAATATTTATCCTGAATTACTTGCACAAATCTTATGCCAAGGTTAGACTATGTCAGGACTTTATCGGGCATTTGTTTTGATTTGTTTGTGGCGAAGTTATATGGCGATGAGCATTCATCATGATTTGCTTGTGCAGCTTTAGACATCTTCTTCTTCATTATTCAGACCCCATTCTACACCTTTCAGAGCTGATCAGCAGTGGAATGGTCTCCCTTTGGAGGTTGTGGGTGGTTTTTAAGCAGAGGTTGGGTGGCCATCTGTCTTGGGTGCTTTAGTTGAGATTCCTGCATTGCAGGGGGTTGGACTAGAGGACACCTGGTATTCCTTCCAACTCCATGATTCTATGATCTCCCCTTCATTTTCCTAACTGCAAACAGTCTCTGCATTTTAAAGTGGATTTGTTACACTAGGCTAACAAAAGTACATTCATCCACTTTAATTTAACCTAAATTTACTTGCACTCGAATCCCTCCTGCCAAGTACTGACAACCTATGTGTTTAGAAATGTGGAGCAGGAGACTCTTTCAGCTATTTTATTAAGCAGACAATTATTTAAAATGATTACAGAGAGGTATTTTTTTCTAGCACTGTTGCCATGTGAAAGATTGCCCTTTAAAAAAAAACCAAACATAAAAGTGATTAGGTTTTCTGATTGTTTAAGAATGCCCAGTTAATGCTTTAGTGCCTTTTTTTATGAAACCAGAGTGAATTTCCCTATATCAGCTTTCCCAGGAAGAACCATTAAATCTCAGGTACACAGTAGCAGCTTTGGAAATGTGAGTGTACCAGCCACCCATTTTATTTCAAGAACAGGCAGTGCTGCAAATGTCCTTTTTGTTAAGATCTATCTGTCTAGATTTTGTGCCAGTGTTTGATTGGCTTCCACAGTGCCTCAATTCAAGATGCTGTGGGATGATAACACTAGCCTGCTCAAACCTTGGGTACTTATGGAATCCCATTTGATAGAGAAGTGGAATACAAATAAATTCAGGCTGGCCACCGCGTTTCAGTTTTGTTTACAGAGCTCTGCATCAGAGCCCCAGCGTTCTACACCATGCATTTGTTTGCTTCAGAGGGAACGATTTATATGGGTGAAAATTGTGATAACCTGTTCAGTTATATTGCCGGTATGAAATCCAATCTGAGAGGGGCTTTAAGCTCCTACCACTCATCCTTCGAGTTATGCAGTTTGTCACTTTTCTGAATAATATTGTATGGAGTAAGGATTCAATTACAGTCTTTGCCATGAAAATGAGGTACTACGGATTGAATGCATACAAAAAACACACACACACAAAAGCAACCCAGCACACAGTTGTCAATAGCACAGTGCTGAGGCCTATTTTAGTTCTTTGTGATTTGATTGATTGGGTGTTTGGTCCTCCTTGTTTATGATTCTGCCAATCAAAAGCAGAAGAAACTCCAACAAATCTGTACAAGGAAATGGAGAAATCCCATGTAGGTCCCATTACCAACATAGATTAGTTCAAGATTTCCATACACTTGGGCACCAAACAGCAGGATTTATGATTCCATCCACTTCCCCCAATTAAGCCTCCCAACAACCTGTGAGACAGGTTAGATCGAGGAGGGATTGTGTATTTTCATGGCTAAGAAGAAGAGTTTGGATTTGATATTCCGCTTTATCACTACCCTAAGGAGTCTCAAAGCGGCTAACATTCTCCTTTCCCTTCCTCCCCCACAACAAACACTCTGTAAGGTAAGTGATGCTGAGAGACTTCAAAGAAGTGTGACTAGCCCAAGGTCACCCAGCAGCTGCATGTGGAGGAGCGGAGATGCAAACCCAGTTCACCAGATTACAAGACTACCACTCTTTACCACTACACCACACTGGCTAAATGGGTACTTCAGTGCCAGAAGGTCTATGGCCATTTTATCTGAGAGATGAGCAAGACAATCCAACCACTACCAGGGCACGAAGCGGCAGAGACATTGCCCCACCCACAGTCCTGTTGCTTATTCTGGCGGGGTTGGAAGGAGAGAGGCAGGCAAATTGTGACACCATTCTGGAGTGGGTACAACAATTGGGCCAATATTGATGGCAATGAGCCCAGTTCAGGGGTCAGTGGATCCCAGGATCCACCACCCCCAGAATGCCCTGTTTTAGGGCTTTCCTTGGGCTACTGCCAGCATGTTTGGTAGGCAGAAGGGGGAGTTCTGTACCAGAGGAATAAGACTGGTGTAACTCCATGGGTGAAGGCTGGATTCAAAACCCTCCCTGTCGTCAGTGTGAAGGGGGTTTGGAAAACAGCCTAATCAGTCCAATTGGTCATTGTATTGGGGAAAATTGCTTGCAAAAATATGTCTGTTGCATTCTTTAGTCGAAACTGCATACAAAAAATGTGTTTATTAGGAGAAATTTGCATTAAAATGTTGACAAATTTCCATGAATATATATATTTTTAATCACAAATTATTGTGGAATATTGGGGGGAAATGAGAAGCTTAGAGAAACAGCTTGCAAACACCCCTACTACCTCAATAGCAAGGTTCACGGGTTCTACTGCTGGGTGTATTCAAGACAATTGCAAAAGCAGGGGTGCCGGGAGGGTTCAGGATTGTATTGGTTGTGATTATTCCATAATAACTGGATATATAAATCTGAAACATGGGGAGAGAGGGGCTCAACCTCTGCACTCCATGCATTTAACCCCTCCCTAAATCCCAGGGATACCCAAAGTTGTGCTATAGTACACAGTTGTCTTAATCCACTTTGTAATCACCCTTTCCTGGCTCCAAAAGCAGCAGCCGTATCTTCCTTGAAGATAATTCAGTTGAGCAGCCACATAACAGCCCCACTCCACCCCCAGCACCCAAATATGTCAATACATTTTCAGCAACAAATGGATATCTGTGTTATTGTCACTGGAGGAAGATTGATGCTAAAGCAGGTATTCGGGAAATATATTATTGAGCCTGTTTCCGTGCAGATGTTTGTGCATGCTTCGTATCGCAAAAATATTTAAATTCTGTTTGGTTAAGACAGGATACTTATGTTATACAAAGCAGCAGTCAGAAGGTTATAGCCCTCACTAGACAATTTGCCAGCCAAGAAAGATGGGCCTGTAATGATACTGACAGCTTTATTGTCCGGATGCTGGCAGAAAAATAAGCAAAAGAGAGAGAGAAAAGATTGCACAGGCAGCAGCTTGCAATGCAACTTGAAACTTGAGAAAAATATTAACCAGTTGCAAACAGATGGAAGTATTCAAGGTTCTTGCATTTCAGGTATAATGATGCTTATTGCAACATTTCCCTCCCCCGCAACCAAATTATATACTTTCCATTGTACATTTCTCTCTCTCTCTCTCTCTCTCTCTCTCTCTCTCTCTCTCTCTCTCTCTCTCTCTCTCTGGGCTGGCAGTACATAATTCTTGGGTGAGGTATGGAAGTTTTATTTAGCAGGGGGAGTGCAAATAGCTGTGAATCACTCCAGGCTGAATCAGTCTATTGATTCCAGTGACAAACCCTTGACAATTTGGCTCATTTATAAATATATTAACTGTTGTGCTTTTTGCAGACCTGCCCTATCCTTTCATTCCCCTGCCAGGCCATTAAAGTACACCTGTAAATTGCAGGCAACTCTCAACTTACGCGGGACTTACTTCCAGAGATAGTGCAGAAAGCCAAAAACGCGTATAATTCTGCCCCCTTTCCATTGCCCTTCATCCCCTGACCTATCCTCAGTGGCCCACCACCACTTCCCTGGCTCTGATTCCTCCTCCTCTGAGACTTCCCTAGGGAAGGGAGGGAAGACTTCCCTCCAACAGGAGCCTCCCACCACTTCTCACCATCCTGTCAGTCACTAACATCAAGTGATGCTGGACTGCCAGGTTTCAAGCCAGGATGTTGTACCTTTCAGTTTTGTCCTGGCTGGATGTTTAGTAGGCCTCCTACACAAATTAGAAACTTGTTGAGCCCTGGTCTTTATTGGAACAACACCCATCTTTTCTGGGAGCTGTCCTAGGTCCTGCTCCATCCAGTCCTGCCTGGCTAAATTCTATCAGACTTTCACCATAAAGCAACCTCCCCTCGTGGGCCCAAAGCCTTTGTTACTATACATCTGTGGGGGTTTTCTGATCAATTTCAATGGAAGAACCAATCTATGTATAAACTCCACTGCATGTGCAAATTGACTGCATGCATTGAAATAAATAAGGGAGCCCATGCACATTGGAGCCCTGTGTGTAGCCTCGGATAAATATTAAGTTGACTTGGAAGCAAGAGCTGCCTTTTGTATATGCTACAAATATTTCAGAGCAGTTCTGGAGTTTGTAAATCAACCTTAGTAGCTTCCTGCAGTGCAACCAACATACTGAATAAATGGAATTATGAGGGGAATGAGGCATGCTTCAAAAGCTAGAAGAAAAATAGCACATCCAAAGGAGGGGGAAATTCAATCATTTGGTTACATGCACTTCTGAAGCTAAAAACTATAAAGTAGCCTTGCTGACAAAGCAAAGGTATATACCTCTGAAAGATATTGTGTGAGATGATTTATTTCTTTTTTCCAATAACGGGAATTCTGGAAACATACTGAATTTACTGTAACAGTAGGCAAAGGAAGGGTAATGGCCTTGTCAAAGTACAGACAAAAACTACAGCAGGAACCACTTAAACCAATTGGGGGAGAGAGAAAACTTTAGATTAGACATAGGTTTATGGCAGGGCTGGGGCACCTGTGGTGTTCTAGGTATTATTGGATTCTAACTCCCATTGGCTGTAGTCAATGTGTTCAAATGGGTGAGGGATGGTGGGATTTGCAGGGCTGCAGGTTCTCCATTCCTGGTCTATAGAGCTCAAAGTGCCACACATAGTTGTCCCCATCCTTATTTAACCCCCACAGCAACCCTGTGATGTAGGTTAGGTTGAGAGACAGTTATTGGTTCATGCGCCCCCCCAAGTGAGCTGAGGGATTTGAACTCTGATCTCTCAGGTCCAGGTCCAGCACTCTAACCGCTACACCACGCTGGCTCTTGATATATAAATAACATTGCTTTTTCCACAGTATCCCACAAATGCAACTGTAGGTGTTTTATTATTTAGTTTTGTTGAGTGGCGACTCTTATGATTCCAAATTGGCTTTGAGTGTGTACAACAAGAGCAGCGACTTTTCTAGGAATAGTTTTATAACCTAAAATGATATTGTGGGCATTTCTAAGGCAGCTTGCATCTCTTAAACAGGTTTGCTTCTATGATCCATGAGCAGCACACAGTCAGGTATGCCATTTTTGTGTGCAGCTGCCTCCATGATTGCTTGCTCTCCCACACACGCCTGTAAAGTATTCCATAAAATGCCCACCGAGCAAATGATTGAGGTCCTCTGCAGAAATTGCATTTCTTCAAAGCTAACAGTGACCAACATCACCCATAATTGCAGGCTTTTAAACAGATTGTACAATCAAACCCTGACTGTTCGGTAAAGAATTATTTGAGCAATAAAGTTAAATACTTTTGAGTTTATATCTTGAGGGCACTCTCAGCCTGGTGTAAAAAGAAATGGGGAAGGATCATGCAAGTTGTGTGCCCAGCTATGAGAGTGTGGGGACACAAGAAACAGGTGATCAATTTCAATTTGTGTGAGGCGAGTTTTCCTAAAAAGGATGAACAGGCATAATTTCTGTTTGCTGGAAGAGAACTGCATTGGAAAGTTAGCAACTTTCCAAGGGCGCCCAGTAGATGTGGCTGCAATGGGATCTGAAATCAGAACCAAATATTTATTTCAATTAAGAACTTTAAACCCACAATTTTCCCCTGCTACAATCACCCCCAAGGTGGTTTGCAAATTGATAAAAAACAATCTAAAATATCACAGTGAATCATTAGGCACAAAACTAAACCTGAATAAGCAGCAACATGCTGTAGCAATCAAAGGCAGTATAAAATACAAGTAAGGAATGGTGTACAGTCAATAAAAACAATTACTCTTAAAAGGGTGAGGAAACAGGAAACAGTATGGACTAAGTCTTGTATTGGAAAAAAAACACTTAAAGACGATTCCAGGTGAAGACAACGAAGAAGGAAGAAGGAAGAAGGAAGAAGGAAGAAGGAAGAAGGAAGAAGGAAGAAGAAGAAGAAGAAGAAGAAGAAGAAGAAGAAGAAGAAGAAGAAGAAGAAGAAGAAGAAATTTATTATTTGTACTCCACCCATCAGACTGTGTTGCCCCAGCCACCCCTTGGGTGGCTTCCAGCATATATGGAAACATAATACAAAACCAAACATTAAAAACTTCCCTATACAGGGCTGCCTTTAGATGTCTTCTAAAAGTCAGACAATTATTTATTTCCTTGACATCTGATGGCAGGGCATTCCACAGGGTGGGCGCCACTACCGAGAGGGCCATCTGCCTGATTCCCTGCCTGTGTTTGGAGTGGGAGTTCCATCACCAGGGTCCCACCATTAAAAAGGTCCTCTGTCCAATGGCCACTCTACTAACCGCCAAAGCCTTCCGCACAAAGAGAAGAGCCTCAGATGGAGATCTAAGTTGCACATTTCCAGTAGAGAAATTAAAGTTAGGAGTGGCTTGAGATACAAATTTGTCAAGCCCATGCTGTTCAGTGCTGTTCCTCTTTCCCTCCTTGCCCCCAGCTTCTTCTCCATCTCAGATTATATTCTGAACCAGGTAAGAACTCCCCAGATCTGTCCAGCTATTCCCTTCCTCCTCGCCTGGCCTAGCATAGCAGTAGAGGCCAAAACAGCAACAAACCCTTTGGAGAGAAAATAATGCTTAAGATTTGAATATTCCAAGCAGCTCACAAGCATTATCTAGCTGTAAGTCTTTCACAGCAACCCTGGAAGAGAAGTTGGAATTACAACCCCCCCCCCCGACTGCAGAGCAAAGCTAACTGAGAATGTGTTTCCCCCAGCCCCAAAGTGGCAAGAGGTGATAGGAGAATCTTGATTCACAGCACAGTCTCCTAGCCACATTTATTTATTCATCTACTTCAAATGCATAAGCCACCTCAGATGCATAAGCAAACAACTGAGCCTAATTCTAAACTATTGCTGTTAAACCCATGTGCCCTTGAACACAACCATCTTCTTAAAGCCCTGATGGTCTTCCTAATGGTTTCATCAGAAGTCAGCCAACACTGGAAGTGCTCTCACCTCAGCTCTTGTGGTAAACCTTTCTGGGTCCAAGGGCCACATGCCAGTGTGGATGTGGCCCATACTCTCTCACCCACACTCTGATGTGCTGATACCATCATTTCTAATAGGCTCTCCTTTGCCACCCGTCGTTGTCTTTAAATGTCCTAGCAGAACTGCTGATGCTAATAAGTTGCCAGTCATTGGTTAAAAAGGTAAAGGGGCCCCTGACCATCAGGTCCAGTCGTGTCCGACTCGGGTTGTGGTGCTCATCTCGCTCTAAAGGCCAAGGGAGCCGGCGTTTGTCCGCAGACAGCTTCCAGGTCATGTGGCCAGCATGACAAAGCTGCTTCTGGAGAACCAGAGCAGTGCATGGAAACGCCGTTTACCTTCCCGCCGGACCGGTCCCTATTTATCTACTTGCACTTTGATGTGCTTTCGAACTGGTAGGTGGGCAGGAGCTGGGACCGAACAACGGGAGCTCACCCCGTCGCGGGGATTCGAACCGCCGACCTTCTGATCAGCAAGCCCTAGACTCTGTAGTTTAACCCACAGCGCCACCTGGGTCCATTAGTCATTGGTTACGCCCATTTATTTATTTATTTTATTATTATTATTATTATTATTTTTACCAGAGGAAGGAAATAGCAATGGGAGAGCCTACTTGGGAGGAAAAGCCCTGGCCAAATGGCAAGCCCTGATCTATACCTTTCATGTATAATGCAAGGCCTTATGTAGATAGTTCACATGGCCAGAAATGCGAGCACATTGTGATTTATTGCCTATCTTTCTTTGGCTAGGGCAGCCATAACATTGGGAGTTGAACCTCCCCTGCTTAGTATGACTCCAGGCCGCCACAGGGAGAATCTCATTATTGCCCCATGGCCTCTAAGCTGACTTTAGGCTATCGATTTCCTAATAGCAGGAATTGATCTTCATTCCCGTGGATGTGCTGGTACAGAGACCTGAACACAGCCATCGCTTTAGGAAGCGTATTCTTCAGTCAATCACAGGTGTTGGACTTGACCATCAATCTACTTTCTGTTGCTCAGAGGTGAGGAAGAGGCAACATTCTGGCAGAAACTGACACAGGAAACAGAGTGTTTGTCACCCAATACAGGGGAAAACAAGTGTCATTCATATGTGCACTGCTTTAAACAGCAAGCAGCAGCTTGACCAAACAAAAGTCTGTGCTAAAATAACTCACATAGTTCTCACTGTCATTCCTGAAGATGCTTTCAGACCAACCAGCACACCCTAATGTTTAACAACAACAACAACAACAACAACAACAACATCCCAAAAGTATTTGGTTGACAGTTGCATATTACACAGCAAAGTGGTAAAATGTGGGCAGGTTTAAATTACAAATTCAGTCACACAATGGAAAAAAAATATTGTTATGAAGTCAGATCACATAGCATTAAACTAAAAGAAGAAAAAGCATTTCTAGAACTTGCTTAAAAAAACACACCACATACGAGTAAGCAAACACTGAGGCAGGGCATATTGTAGAGGTACAGAATTGTAGGAATCGAACCCGTTTCCCACTGAAGTATGTGTGTGTGTGATGCCTGGACTATTTCATGCCTAGTCTCCTTTTCTGCTCTTTTTGATATGGTAGCCATTTTGTGTTAAGGCAGAGGGCCTTCTCGGTGGCGGCGCCTGCCCTGTGGAACGCCCTCCCAACAGATGTCAAAGAGGAAAACAACTACCAGACTTTTAGAAGACATCTGAAGGCAGCCCTTTTCAGGGAGGCTTTTAATGTTTAATAGATTACTGTGTTCTATTTTTCTGTTGGAAGCCACCCAGAGTGGCTGGGGAGACCCAGCCAGATGGGCGGGGTATAAATAATAAATAATAAATTATTATTATTATTATTATTATTATTATTATTATTATTATTATTATTATTATTATGTCACACCGGCACAACAACAGGTGCAGGTGACTGGCACCCATGGCAGATTCTCTAAATTCCAAATGTGCCCATTGGCCTAAAATATTTAGTGGTCCCTGAGGTAAAATATAGGCAGGGGTGGCTTTAGCATTCAGCATACTGAGGCAGCCATTTCAGGTGGCAGATGCTGGGTGAGGGGTAGCATTCTTTTCTGTTGGAAGACTAAGTTGTCTGTACCACATAGCTGCCAAGTCTCCCGTTTTCCCTGGGAAAACCCCTTTTTTACTTACCTTTTCCCGGTGGTCCCCCATATCACTTCGTCTCCCGTTTTTCTCCGTTATTTTCTCCTGCCGGCGGCCATTTTTTTCCTTTCCGATTTGCCCTTCTATGGGCACCAAAAATGGCTGCCGCCAGCTTCAAAAGTCGCATCTATGCATCTCTGGAAGTTGGCGGTGTTGGCGGCGGCCATTTTTGGTGCCCATAGATGGGCGGAGTGACACCGGAAGTTGCATCGGCGCACTTCCTGACATGCGTACAAGCAACTTTCGAAGCCAGCGGCGGCCATTTTGGGTGCCCATAGAAGGGCAAAGTGACACCGTAAGTTACATCGACGCAACGTCCGGTGTCAAATGGCTGCCAGTCCCGGATTCTGCAGTCTGGAACTTGGAAGGTAAGCTGTACCACACAGACTGTCTTGCACCCTCCTCAACTACCCTGCTGCCCTCAGGTGTGATTAAGGATGCTGTCTCATTGCCAGTGCTGAGGTAACATTCAACTGCTAGTCTTGTTGGCTTCTGTATGTGGAAGCCCCATCTTCTCCTTTGCCCCAGGCAGCAAAATGTAGTGGGCTAGCCCTGGACATAGACCAGATCTTATCAGTGATGTCTTTAGCATATGCGCTGCCGGGGTGCAAAGATCTGCCCAGCACCCCCAAATGTAGTTTAGCCCCCAAATTAACTTTTATTATGCTTCTGTCAGACACCACGCTTACGCCTTATCTCTTGTTTATAAAAGAAGGGAGGAAAAAGAAATGTGTTTCTCGCTTAGCATTCGCCGTAAAATGAAGGAAAAAATGCAGCTCACGGAATTCATAGTGTGTGCTCTAGGCGTGTTTTTGTGGAAACGGAAAACTAAAATCACATGCTGAAACGCATGTGTAGTAGTACTAAGTAGTCAAAGAAAATGCCGATGATTCGCGAAAATAAACATGATTTTTTTAACGATTTCTCTAAACGAATTTGAACTGTAAGTGGTGAAGTTAAAACGCGTCGTTGTGAATGACAAGCACCGCCACTGGCATGGTGCGTCTTTGGTAAATGAGCGCACTAAGTCGAAAGTCCTTTAGTGATACAGTAGGTTTACATTTCGGTAATACCTAGGTATATATGTATTTTTTTTATTTTATTTTTTTAATAATATATTTATTAAAGATTTTCTCAAACAACAAAAATACAAAACACAAAAAGAAAATACAAAATACAAAAAATACAACAATACCAAAAGTACAAAAAAATACAAAAACTAAAATTGTAACGAGCTTAGGTGGTTCCAGTGGCGGGCGCCAGGCGCCCCTCAGAATTTGACAGCCAGGTGCCCTGCACCCTTTGCACCCCCGAGTAAAGACAGCCCTGGATCTTATACAGAATTAGAAGACTTACTGAAGGTTAACTGCTTCTGAAAATGGGGATTCATTAAGTTGGATCCGAATGATCAATACTGTAGATGCCTCAGCAGAGGTAGAAAAGTTTTGTTTTATGGGCAACATTTACTTTGGAAATGTGATGCATTATGATGTCTCCGAGGTGCAATGTCCCTCAGAACCATTTCACATATTACAGCTTTATTAGTACATGCAAAATAATTCACATAAGCATGTACAGCAGTGCAAATGTATAATTCTGGCCATGTGCCTTATATAGGTCCAGGAGCTAGGAGTAGTAGCTGCAACTTGTGGGTCTCTACGGCAGGCCCACAGTCTCCAAAGTGCATTCCCTGAATGGGAAAAGCAGCGGGAGGTTGGTACATAAAAACATTTCGACACCCCCCCCAAAAAAAGCTTCGGCAGGATAAATAGAAGAGGTATACTGGGAATAACAGAATGTAACGTTTTTGCCGTTCACGACTGAAAGCCAAAGGGTTATGTAGAGGATGCTCTGCAGAGTGATTCATGACTTTTTCTCCTTTATGCATTGACAGACTCTGAAATTTCCAGTCCTGTGTTCTTGTGTGGCTCTTTCCTCTATCTGCTCAACAGAATTCTAATTCAGCTATTGCTTTATTGCTCACCGTGTCTGAGCTGCGCTTAGGAGGAAGTAAAGCAAAGTTGTGTAGGTATTAGCTTAAGTTCCCTAATGCATACAGGTAGATAGGCCTTTCATAACGCAAGGTTATGTGCCCAAGGACCAGCATGAAGAAGACCTTACTGACTTTCAGCTATTCTGAACTGCGCCAATTGAACTTCACTACCTAAAGTGTAACTGAAATGCTGCATCTACAGATCCTCTTAAGGAGCATCTAGACAGTTTCCTCTACAGGGTTACAATCCCCATAGAACATAGGAGACTTTGGAAGCTGCCTTATACTGAGTCACGCCATTGGTCTATCTTGCTTAGCATAGTCCACACTGGTTGGCAATGGCTTTCCAGAGTTGGATTCCTTCCCAATCCTACCTGGAGATGCTGAAGATTGAACCTGGGACCTTCTGCATGCAAAGCAGGTGCTCTGCACTGAGCAATGGCCAAATGCAGGTTGTTCTAAGTTACGCTGGTTCCCAGCAGTCCACATAACTGGCAGGGGTGGAAGCCTGGGATCATCACTGGACTTGGACACTGGTCCCTGGAGCCTTGAAAATAATAATAATAATAATAATAATAATAATAATAATAATAATACCCCACCTATCTGGCTGGGTTTCCCAGATAAAACATCAGAAATTTAAAACCTTCCCTGAACAGGGCTGCCTTCAGGTGTCTTCTAAAAGTCAAATAGTTGCTTATTTCCTTGCCATCTGATGGGAGGGCATTCCCAGGCCCCCTGACTGGGATTTTTGTTTGTTTGTTCCCTCTGTGTGAGCAGCGATAGGTGGGCAGGATTTGAAGTAAAAATAAATGGCATTTTAGATAGTAGTCCAACAACTTTTGAAATTTCCAATAAAATGGGAAACCCTTTCCGTATGAGTTTTACATTAATGATAATTCCTTTTGGAGAATAGCAGTTTATAGTAGTTGAAACACAGCGCTGCTGTTGACCAAGGGCCAGTCCAAGGCATTTTGCTGCTTGAGGCAAAGTACCCATTCCTGAACTCTAGTAAGGAGAAGAAGAGAGATGGGGAGGCCAGCAAATCCACATCTCCTTACCATTATTGAGGACTGTGAGTTTCCTGGGGACTGGGAAAGGGAGAGAAATAGCTATTACTGTCACTCTTTTTCTCTCTCTTTCATATTTGTCTGTGCTCTGTTGCGACTGAGAGCCAGCGTGGTGTAGTGGTTAAGAGCAGTGGACTTGTAATCTGGTGAACCGGGTTTGATTCCCCGCTCCTCCACATGCAGCTGCTGGGTGACCTTGGGCTAGTCACACTTCTCTGAAGTCTCTCAGCCTCACTCACCTCACAGGGTGTTTGTTGTGGGGGAGGAAGGGAAAGGAGATTGTTAGCTGCTTTGAGACTCCTTAAGGGAAGTGAAAGGTGGGATATCAAGTCCAAACTCCTCCTCCTCCTTCGGAAAAGGAGTGGGACAATTCATGCCACTCAGGCAACAATTCGCCACTCGGGGTGAGAACCTGAATACCTTGAGAGTGGGGGTGGAAGGTGTTAAGTTGCTCAAAAAGCCCCAGAGTCTGATGGCACAGAGTGGGGCTCTCTTTGTGTGAGAGACAGCTGCCACTAGTGAAGAACAGGGTGGGAACTGTTTCTAAGACAGTTTAATCAGTTTGAAGGTCTTCTTTTTTTTTCTTTTCTTTTTTGCCTAGGCATTTGGTTAAACCAGAAATTTTGATTTTTTTTTCTCATTGTAGTTTTGCTTGTTTCCCTTAAGACACAGTTTCTAATGCTAATTTGTTGTTTACTGGGTCTGTTTATATGATTGTGCAATTTTTGTATTTTGGTGTTTTTCCTCGTGCTTATTTTTCTTACTTTGTTCTCTGCTGTGGGGTTGAAAATATTCAATGATCAGCAGGCTATGAAAACAAGCAAATCCAATGTACTGAAGCCAATAAGAGTGCAGCTGAACGTTACTTCAGCACAGGTTGTAGGGAGCCTCCTTCTCCATCTCCATATTCATTTGCAGCAAGCTAGCTTAGGAGGAGCAGGCCAAGCTATGTGTGGTGCATACAGTTCTGTCTGCTCCAAGCCCCTCAGTTTCTGCTGCCTAAGGCAGCCACCTCACTTTGCCTAATAATAGGGCTGGTCATAGGTTTGGCTCTGTGCATAAACGAAAATAGGAGGTAAGCCTCTTGGAGCTTACACTATGACCAGCCTTTATTGAGCAGTCATTCTGATTTGTTTGTGGAGTGGTTATACACTAATGAGCATCTGTTTGTTTATTATTATTTTTTAAAGTGGATTCGTTGTGCCAGCGTGACAGGAAGCATTTTAACCCACTTTCATTACACAGCTAATGCACTTGAGCCACAAAATGCTGACAGTCTGGAGGCAACGAAAAGAATATCCAATGAAAAACGCCTTTTGGAAGAGGTAGTAGCGAATATGAGTCAATAATAACCGAATCTCAAACTTTCTGACAGATGGTGCCTTGATTCAGAGTGAAGCATGATGCTCATGTTACCCATCCCATATGCTCTGGTCCATGGGGGTCACGAAGAGTCGGACACGACTAAACGACTAAACAACAACAACAATATAATGCAGAACATAGTGCCTCTTTCTAGAAATGAGGAAACATTGCAGCTCCGGGTACTTTCTCATAACATATCTGCATTTCCTTCTCCTGTTTCCTTGATGTTTGTTGGTATTTACAACTCTTTATGTCTGTGTTAAAATATTGCCCTCTGTCAGAAGCAATCTGAGGCTCAAGAGAGTGTCGGCAACTAAACTTAGGCATGAGAAGCTCATTTTTCAGGACAGCAGAAGGCATCTCAAGCAGGCTTTTAAAGGCCATGCTGTTTACATGCTGTTTTAGTTTGTTCTCAATAATTTATTATCCATTAATGTTCTTTTTATATATACTTTTTCAGTCACTTTCTCAGTTGGTTCCGAGGGCACATTTAAGCACAAGTTTTTGCAGGGAGGAAACAGAGACATTACTTCCCACTGTGCAGCTACCCAACCTTTAAATGCTCAGATTTCTTTTGAATATTTTTTTAAAAGCATCTATTTAATATTGAGGTGGTACTGTGGGTTAAACCACAGAGCCTAGGGCTTGCCGATCAGAAGGTCGGCGGTTCGAATCCCCGCAACGGGGTGAGCTCCCGTTGCTCGGTTCCAGCTCCTGCCAACCTAGTAGTTCGAAAGCACGTCAAAGTGCAAGTAGATAAATAGGTACCGCTACAGTGGGAAGGTAAACAGTGTTTTCGTGCGCTGCTCTGGTTTGCCAGAAGTGACTTAGACATGCTGGCCACATGACCCAGAAGCTGTCTGTGGACAAATGCCGGCTCCCTCAGCCAGTAAAGCGAGATGAGCTCCGCAACCCCAGAGTCATCCGCAACTGGATCTAACAGTCAGGGGTCCCTTTACCTTTACCTATCACTCTCATAGCACATAAAGAATGGTGTCAGGTAGATTCTGGGCAAAATATTTCTAAGTCCTTCAGTTGTATTTCTCTCTCCCCCCCCCACCAGTAGGCTGTTAAATCCATATAGTTGTTAAATCCATATAGTTTAAAGCAGGTATCCCCAAACTTCGGCCCTCCAGATGTTTTGGCCTACAACTCCCATGATCCCTAGCTAACAGGACTAGTGGTCGGGGAAGATGGGAATTGTAGTCCAAAACATCTGGAGGGCCGAAGTTTGGGGATGCCTGGTTTAAAGGAAGCTGATGTCCATATATAATATGATCATATTAAATAAATCTCTCTTAGCAATAGTCTATTTCTGGCAGGCACACACACACACACACACACACACACACATACACACACACATACCCCAAAAACAAGAAGAAGACCTTTCCTCCACCCTCAGCATGAGAAGAAATTTAATATGGAGATTTGAAATGGTGTGAGGAAAACAGTTGATCAAATGGATGAGAATCTGGAAGGAAGATGAGGCAAACAATTCCAATATATGTGTGTTATCATATCTGGGCAGAAGTTTATTTATTTGAATTTGCTTATTATTTAGCTACTCCCCGTAGTCTGCTTTAAATCGTCCCTTGGGTGATTTGATCTTGTTCAGGCATGCACCCTTCAGAGAGCAGCAGTGGATCCCATAATCCCCGATTTATTAGGCTCAGCTGATCGTCAGAGAATGGGTGTTTATAGAAGACATTCAGCTTGTAAAACACACCGAGCCTGAACAAAAGATATTCAGCCAGCTGAAATGCAATGTTTGCTTTAAATAAGAACTGCAGATGATCCAGTAAAGTACTGGCATTCATAGAGTTAGCCTGAAGGTAGGAACTCAGTCAAATAAAAAGAAAGAAGTATCCAGCCTCTGCTTGATCATTATCTTTGTTTTCTACACTGTCTATCACAAAATCGTGAAAGACTGAGGATTAACTTGCCAGAGCAAGGAAGACCCATCTATTACCCTGGTGGCATCACTCCTGCTCTGAAGAAAGCTGCAATCCCCTGTGCCTCCTCTCCCCCTTTACTACCACCTCCAGTGCTACTCCTCTCTTGCAAGATACTCACAATGAGTTGTAAGGGACTTGAACGGGCTGTTTTACTTCCCTTGCCCCCTCCCTTCTCTGCACAGTTTGCCTGGTTTTTTATAGTTTCAAACTCTTTTCTCTTTCACTCACACAATAAGCACATCTGCCATGAACAGTCTGTAAGTCCTGTGACCTTACAGGGGGTTGTGGGGGCATTCGTGAGATTTCTGTTACTGCTGCTATTATTTTCTATATTTAACAAACATTTATTTCTGCATACCTAAAGAGAAACCTGGGTGCGTATTAGGGCTGTATGAGTTTTTGTTTATATCATCGTTTTCAGTCTTAAGTTCCATTCTCCACGTTTCCGAACGTATTTGTGATTGTTTTCAGTCTTCATGAAATTTCATCACATTTTAGTGCAATTTTCTCCTAATATTCATATTATTTGTATATGTTCTTCTCTAAAATACACATCTTTTCGAGGCAATCTCCACTCATAGAGTGTGTTTTTGTGTGTTAGTTTAATGCACACTTTACCCTAGTATATGCACTTTTGTACATATTATTTGGCTGCAGAACTATACTGAAAATTTCAAAGACGTGCTTTTGTTTCAGTTTGTTTACTGCTTCAGAAAGTGAAAATTAGGAGGGGGGGGGAGAAAGTGACAATTAGGTAGAGTTCATTTTTTTAATGGGAATGGAATTAATCATCTCCCCCATCCCTTGAAAAACAAACCACTTTTCTAATGTTTGGTGGCCCAATTCCAAGGCATTCCACTCTCTTAAGTTCTCTATCAGAGAAAGGTATACCAGAAGAAAAATAGTGTCAAAAATATTTTTGTGGTTGCATTAAAAATGTGTGTGTGTGTGTGTGTGTGATCATTGATTAAAAATGATGGATTAAAAATGATGGATTAAAAAATGTTTTTTGTTGTTTTTTGTTTATTTGGAACATTTAATAAAAATAATTTTTTAAAAAAAATTAAAAATGATGGAGGGTCAATTAAAGTTGTAGTCAATTAATCTGTCAGCTAAGATTACATATTTGTTTTCCTTTCACCACCTCCATTTGCTCAGCTGCTTGTCGCACTGAACAGATCAGACGAGACCGCCTTCACGAAGCACATCAGTGACTTGCCAGGCTCACCTCTAGTTGCTCTCTGTCAATTTCTTGATGTGTCAATGCCGTGATAGGAAATGGCCCTGGGCACTTTGCTCCTGGGGAAAAAAAGTGTAAAGATTGCAAAGGACCAGTCTAGTAGCCCCTCTATGCTCATCAAGAAACAAGTGCTTTCAGACATCCAAAATCAGCCTCAGTATCTGTGTTACTTTAGTGGTAGGCGAGAGAATACGAGATCATTTTATCCAAAAGTCTTGTGGTGCCTCGCCTAGAGCCAAATGTCTGAGGTTGCTGCATTTGGACGTTTGCTGCAGCAACACAGATGAAAAGATGCTTCTCTTCCTAGTACCCAAGTGCTTCCACTGCTCAAGAACAGCAGGAGTTATAAGAATAAACAGAGGTTTTAGGTTACAAGGAAGCAAGGACTGTTAGGAGAGAAGCAATCGCAAGGCTCTTTAACGATCCAAAGCCATCACTTGGAATGAACCTGGAAACCAAACTAGGAGCCAGTTAAGGATGGGTGAATTTGTTCACTTCTGTTCCTCTTAGTTTCTCACTACTGCAATCTTTCAGTTCAGTTTGCAAGTATACTAATATATCTTTTAAAATCCTCATGAAAATTCAGCATTTTCATGTGAATTTCTACTTTTTTTGTAATTTTGCCTAATATATTCATTTTCTGCAAAGCAATTTTCCCCGATATAATTCATTTCTATGTGTACCTCACCCTAATATGTACATTCTTTTGGTACACATTACCTGTCTAAAGAACTGGACTGCAAAATTCAGAGAAGTGCAAATTCCAAAGTATGGCTGTGGATCAGTTCACAAATTCTGTTGGAATGTGCAAATTGGGTAAATTCACCTTTAAAAGTGAACTGAATCAAACTTCATCCTAAGGCCCTGTAAAGTTATTTCAGCGATGACTATGTTCACAGCATCAGGGCCAGTGCAAGACATTTTGCTGCCTGAGGCTGAGCAGCAAATGTACGTTGTTCTCCTAAAGTCCCCACAAGCACCTCTCCCTGTCCCTTATCCCAGCAATGCAATAAAATTTAAATTACACAACCAACCTTTTATGAAACACAAAACCAGCTGCCTGAAGAAGCCGCCTCACTCTGCCTAATGATAGGACTGGTCCTGAACAGCATTCTGTAACAGCTGACAATCTGCCCACAGTATTTCCCTCATAAATTATGCGCAAAATCCAACCATCTACAATCTCAACTTGGTCCCCTCTTCTTCTTGAACTTTTATGACCCTTAATTCGAAGTTTTACAGGATGTTTAGCAGCTCTATGATAGGAGGCCAAAACACCCTTGTTTGTTCTCCTTTGTTGTGAAAGAGGCACGGTTTTAAATATGTATCTATTTTTATGTTACCAATGGCTCTAGGTTTTTGTGAAAGCAGAAGAGAGGAATTCGTAGGCAGACGGCTCCCACCCCCCACAGGCTGGCTCTTTGTTTGTTTTTTCTCTCCTGCTTTTGGCATTGAGATCAAGCAAGGTTTACGGCTCAAGGCCCCAAATCCCCCACGTAAATATTTCAACTCTGTTCATTTTGAATACGTATTGATATAAATCTTCGTCTCGGAGGACTTGAAAAGCCCTTTGCTGTTGTACTGGCAGCTTCTGCAGGAGTAGACCTTCCCTCCCACATCTGGCGAGAATGATCAGAAGGTGCATACATAATGCAGAAGGCAGCACAGCATTTGGGACTCAGCTTTCTGGATGGGCCTTTTCCTTTCTTTCTCTCTCCTCCCCCCCCCCTTAAGAGTCAAGGATTCCACAGGTGCTTGAACAGAAATGAAGTTGGAAACCACAAGAGAATCTGCTAACCAGATGTGCAGACTTACCATGTGGGAGGGGGAGGCACACAGAAGTACATTTATAATAAGCTCAGATTAAAACTTCACTTATTGCAGATACTTAGAATATCACAGCTTTTCCAAGAAACTTGGCCATCCCTTTATCAATATCAGCAGGTGTTCACAGTTGCCTTTTATTAAAGTTCTGCTTCTCGGTTCTCTCACTTGCAGTGTGTTCTGGTTTTATAAAATAAACCAGACTGGCCTTGATCTGTTTCAGAGTCAGCCCTGGGACTGATCTTCAGTGGTAGGCCCATGCATCTTCATATCTAGTCCTTGGTGAGCTGGTATAGCATGGTGGCTGAGGGACTGAGCCATAGCTGCCAAGTTTGCCCTTTTCTCGCGAGGAAGCCTATTCAGCATAAGGGAAAATCCCTTTAAAAAAGGGATAACTTGGCAGCTATGGACTGAGCTATGGATCAGGGAGTTACAAATATATGTGGACCTCTTGGTACACTTGAGCTCTGACTCTCCTCAGCCCTTTTAGAGGGCAGATATCATAATATACCAATCGGCCAAAGATTGTGCCCATGTGATTGTAATAAGATTGAATCCATCGGGCACGTCCTCTTATAGAAGAAGAAGAGAAGAGTTTGGATTTGATATCCCGCTTTATCACTACCCGAAGGAGTCTCAAAGCGGCTAACAATCTCCTTTCCCTTCCTCCCCCACAACAAACACTCTGTGAGATGAGTGGGGCTGAGAGACTTCAGAGAAGTGTGACTAGCCCAAGCAGCTGCATGTGGAGGAGCGGAGACACGAACCCGGTTCCCCAGATTATGAGTCTACCGCTCTTAACCACTACACCACACTGGCTCTCTTATACTGCCCACTGTACCATGACTGATCGAACCGCTGTTGGGGAAATTGCCTGGTCGCACAGAGGAGGCTTATATCAGGCACCTCTTCGCTGATAAAGATTTGGAGATCACCAGGCCCGTTGGCAACAAGAGTAAGACAGGCCGTGGTGTCGACAATGACCAGTGACTGAGAACTGAATTTTAACCCTTGAAGGAATGCTGTTCTTAATGTTAATAGGTTGTAGAGATTCATTAATTTAAAATTTTAAAATTCTAAATGTTAACTTTAAATGTAAATCCCAGTTCCTTGAAGTGGATTTTAATCTTTTAACACAATTCCAACTTCTAATTTTATATTTGATTTATGGATTGTCTTAACTTGTTCTCTGGTCTTTGACCGTATTAAAGATTTGTTGTTGTTGTTGAGCTCTGAAACATATGGAATCTTCAAAGCACGTTGCCTTAGTGCTAGGAAGTGGGTGACCCTTTTCAGCTCAGGGCTCACATTTCCTCTTTGACAGTCTCCTGTGAGCCATAGATCTGTGGTTGGTGGGGCCAGAAGCAGGTGGAGCCACAGTTGTGAATCTTACCTTTATATCCTAAAAGTCAGAGGTTTCAATATAGAGCTACACACATCTGACACACCTCTCTCTCATCTATCCAGTCAAGCAAGAGGCATTATCATGCCTCTTAAGGACACATTCCATCCAGGCAAAAACTACTAGAGGAGGGTGTTGACTGGAAAGGGGTGTCACCTTGGGAGAGTCCAAGGGGCTAGATGGAGAGGTCCTGAGGACTTCATTCCACCTGGGGCCTGAGGTTCTCCACTCTTCCCTTACTATCGCTATTGAACACCACACTCAAAAAGCCCTTGGCTTTCCTTGGCTTTCCATTCAGACACTGTGTCTTCCAGATCAGCTTTCACCCCAGCAAACTAGCACCATAGTACGGTATGGGTAAGTGCATAGCATAATAGCTCTAGTTACAGGTAGGTAGCCGTGTTGGTCTGACATAGTCGAAACAAAATAAAAAAATTCCTTCCAGCAGCACCTTACAGACCAACTAAGTTTGTCATTGGTATGAGCTTTCGTGTGCATGCATCTTCAGATACACTGAAACATTAGCTGCTGCAGTAAAATCCCTGAAGACTTTCGTGGCACCTAAAGCATTTATTACAACATTAGCACTGATGGCACAGAGCTCACTTCATCAGATACATGAAGTGGTGATCTGAGTACCTGAACTTAGGGAGAAGAAAAATGGTTGTTGTTGTTGTTGTTGTTTGATGGTCAAGTAATGCAAGAGATAGCAGGACAATGAGGAGCACAAATGAAAACAGAATGTCATCAAATTAATATAAGAATCAGAATTGGGGGGTGGGGGACACACCCAGTGACTAGCAGCCACTGATGATGATTAAGCATAGCAAGATGGATAGTATAAATCAGGCATCCCCAAACTTCGGCCTTCCAGAGTTTTGGACTACAATTCCCATCATCCCTGACCACTGGTCCTGTTAGCTAGGGACCATGGGAGTTGTAGGCCAAAACATCTGGAGGGCCGCAGTTTGGGGGTGCCTAGTGTAAATAATAATGATGATTATCATAGTGATACTGATCATTTCTAAACCACCTTTCTTCGGAAGATCACAGGGCAGTTTACAATATAAAAATATGCTTATTGCTTATTGGCTTTAATATTCATTGCTTGCTAACTCACCAAGTCACCAAGTTCTTTCATTGAGATATAAACTCAGCCAGGCTACCTCTAGATGGCTCTTCTGTCTCACTTTGCCTATTAGAAATACACCTCTCCCGTGTTACCTTGGGCAGATTTAATGTGATGATTATTTTCTCTGAGCCACAGAGATAACATGCCAAGAAGTATTTAGCATGTGCCTCGAAACAGGCCCAGTGCTGCAATGCCTATTTTGGAGTGAAGATTCATTTGAAATATGAAGTGCTGCTTATCGAGTGAGAGAGAGAGAGAAAGTGCATACAAGAAAATATGCCCACTTACTCATATCTAGGAAGGATCCCAGTGGCTACACTTCCCCTTCTGCAAAATTCATAAGTCATTGCTTTGTTTGTTTTTTGAAACTACGGCATTCAAATTATATAACCCAGGATCATTTATCACTTCTATGTGCGAAGAATAAATACCACCATGGATTCCACTTATGGAGAGATGCCTTCTGTGCCTCAATTATTCATTGGGAGGTAGCACTCTTAATTTTTAACTTCTCATAAGCTGGAAGCAAATATTTTAAATACCGTCAGCAGATATACTGTGTGGAAACCAGGGACTTCCCCCTCCCTTTACTGGAGCATGCTTAATTTCATTGCTGAAGGTCTCTGGGGCTTACGTGCTGCAATAATGGAAAGCACTGCTATTGTAACTATAACCAAAATAGTAGCATTGATAGGAATATGGCAGCCATCATCGTCATCGCAGGCTGCTATGGTACACATAAATAACAACAAATTAGCCCCATCACGTTCCCTACCATATTTAAACACATGAAATGCCTATTAATTATTTTATTTTGAATAATGAGCTGGCATATGTATGCAGGAAGAATGTGATTTAAATATCTGTGACCTTTTAGAAGCGGACAGGATGTTTTAAATGTGTTTCTTTTTCCTTTTGGTTTTAATGTATGGTGGGGGGCTTTTATCTGCCTGTTTGGTTGATTGTAAGTTGCTTTGGGTTGCCCTGGACAATAATAATAATAATGAGGCTGACATACCCCACAAGTGTCCTGGAAAATCTGGGACATCCCGTTTTTTTTTCCTGCAAGAGCACAGTGGCCATTTTGGGCACTTGATATTGTGCGATTTCGCCCTGAGATTTCACCCTGGAAAAGCACTGGCGGGGGGCACAATCTTTTGCAGTGCCCCAAAACATGCATTTTGGGGTGTCATCATGAGAGCACAACCCTGAAAAAGTGTGTTTGGGGGGGACTCCATGATCTTGCGCAGGTCATGCGACTTACATGGGAGCACAGACAGGAAGACACCCACCCGCCCTGGTTTTGGGACTCAACATGTTGGAGGGAATGGGATGACATGAAAGGCAAAAGGTTTGAAAATGAATTAATAGAAGGGGGCAAGGCTGACACACTCAAGGATGGACCCATAAGGGAAGGTAGGTGCAGGACGTGGCGTGGACACTCTTGTTTCTCATCCACGGATGCAGAACTTGCACGCCTTCCGTGTGCTTTTGCTTTTTCACATATTAGAGAATTCACTTAATGGAGTCTCCGCTCCTCCACATGCAGCTGCTGGGTGACCTTGGGCTAGTCACACTTCTCTGAAGTCTCTCAGCCTCACTCACCTCACAGAGTGTTTGTTGTGGGGGAGGAGGGGAAAGGAGATTGTTAGCCGCTTTGAGACTCCTTCGGGTAGTGATAAAGCGGGATATCAAATCCAAACTTCTTCTCCTTCTCCTTCCTCTTCTTCTTCTTCTTCTTCTTCTTCTTCTTCTTCTTCTTCTTCTTCTTCTTCTTCTTCTTCTTCTTCTTCTTCTTCAAAGGAGAGTTGGGGAAATATTGGCCATGTGGAGTCTCTATGTTCAGGTGCAACATGCCACCATGGGAATAGCAATGGCACAGGGCTCTTGACTTCCTGCCTGTATAGTGGCTTCCTGTTGGCATCTGGTTGGCCACTGTGGGAACCAAGATGCTGGACTACATAAACCTCTAGCTGGATTTGGCAGGTTTCTTCTTAGCATCTGTCAACTGGGCATTCATTCATTCATTCATTCAAACTCTGATTTCTAACCAGGGGCTGTGTAAGACACACACACACCCCATAGGAACGCAGGAAGCTGCCTTATACTAGGTTAGTCAAATGGTCCATCTAACTCAGTATTGTCTACACTGACTGCCAGCAGCTCTCCAGAGTTTCTGCATGTAAGGCAGATGCTCTACCTCTGAGCTATAGCCCTTTCCTGAACCCCAGTTCAGTTCAACTGGGCAGCCCATCAATTTGTGCCCAGTAACTCTGACCATAAGATATATGCATCAAACAATGTGGTGGGTTACACTAAGTTTTCCATAGTGCAAATAATGAACCTCTTGTGGGGGGGATGTTTCCAGTTCATTGAACAAAATTTTTAAAAAAGTGGTTCACAACTGAAGACTAACCATGTTTAAACAAATATGAGAATTCTGCCTGGAAATCCAAGTTAGACTCCTGCAGGAAGAAGGAGATAGAGGGGGCGGCGAAAACACTCTCAAGTCCCATTTGCATGATTATGCTTTGCTAGCAGCAGACTGAAGCAGTAGAAAGATTTGAATAATACATTAAGGCTTCAGTTACTAGGCATGAGGCAGCTAATTTAACATTAATAAGGAATAACACAGCTAAGAACAATTCAGGGGCTTTCGTTTCCTCAGAAAGGTTAATATCTTTAGGACTTTTTTATTTAGAAAAAAGACCCTCTGAAATATTTACATGAGGTATTTTGGGAAAGAGCAGGCATCAGGGCAGATTGATGGTAACTGGATTATTTGATACTGTCGCTTCAGAGAAGTCTGCATTTCGCTGGAACCATTATGCATCCATCAAAACTTGAGTTGAGTCACAAACATTTGCCTGTTCTGCAGTCTCCACCCTTTGGACAGCTGAACTGGAAGCCAGTAGGGTGGACTAGTTTTTTGTGTCCCACACATCTACTGTCAAAGCAGAGATGGATACTTCTGCTGTAACAGGCCAACCCAGTGATTTTTATCCCATGCCACTATGTTTTAACTGAAGTATGGGGTCATCCTACAATTTCACCCACAAAGAAAGCAGTTTCTTTGAAAAGTTGGGAGATACAAATCACAAGTACACTGTGATTAATGCAAATGTCTGGGCGGAAAGTGATGTCGTTTGTGTAGAAAGCTCAGAATTCTCCATGACTTGAATGTAGCCTACTATGCAAATGCAGGAGCTACATAGGTCGCTCCATCTATTTTTATTTTTTATTTTGCCTCTGGTCAAACCCACACTGGCATGTGGGCCCCAGAAGGTTGCCCATGCGGGAATGTGGCCCTCAAGCTGCCAAGGGTCCCCACTTCTGGTTGTAGAGCATCTCCATTGCGTGCAGAAAAGTTCAGGTTCAATCCACAGCACCACCAGGCAGGAATGGGGATGCCCCACACCTGGAACTCTGGAAAGCCTTTGCTAGCCAGCGTAGGCAATATTGAGCTAGCTGGGCCCAATGGTCTGACTCAGTATAAGACAGCTTCCTATGTTCCTGTGTATATTCCTAATACCATGATGCCCTGTCTCCCTGCTAGATCACATTGGCTTCGCCTTGTGTAGATAATCTGTTTTTTGCTTGGGAAAGCAGTGGCATCTCCCAGGCTAACCCCCCAGACTATTCTCCACTGTGGGGGGAAAGATCTGGGCATACTACGTGGTTCTTGTTCTTCTCAACTAGTCCACCACCACAGGTGCAATAGAGAACTCTATCCCATCGCCACTGTCAAAGGAAGAGTCAACGGCCAGCCCAGTTTGCTTCTGTGCCTGGAATGGAAAGGTTGCACCATGAAAATGTCATGAGCTAATCTTGGGAACATGGACCAGAAACAAAATGAACTGTCTGTTCCTAGTTCTGTCAAATGGACTTAACCGCCACCACAGTGACACATAGAATTCAGATGCTGGTCACTGGGACTTTTATTTGTCTGGGTTTGTTTCCCCCCTGCTTGGTTAAGCAAGCGTCTCTCAGCATCCTCATGACAAGATGAACCTGTCAAGCCCAGCACATTTTGCCATAGAATTCCGAGTGTATGTAAGATGGCCCTGATGGGAAAGAAAAGATGTAGGATGCCAATGTGTATTAATGATATTAATCATCCACAGCTGGCTGGTTTTGAGAGCTATTCCTGCTCTGCCTGAGTGTTGAACTGTAGCACAGTCCTGCTGGCAGTAAGCTCGAGTGCCTCGCTGGAAGCATCTCCATGACAAATGTTTGGGGCACAGAAGCCCACACCAGAGAGACAAGAAGTCCGTCCTCTAAAAGAGAGGTATAATTATAACATGGATTATGGTGCGTGACTTGCTCTGAAACAGAATAACTCGCTGGGTTCTAAATTGCCTTCCCTCGGTCACTGTACCAATCCTGACTGTTGTTCACTCATTTTACCAGCAACGTAAAACTACTTAACAGCTGGCGAAAGATATTAGGTGGAATGTCCTTGCACTCGTGGAGATTGCTGAAGATTGTACGCCTCTGAATCACAAGTGGAGAGGGCGCTGTTGTGCTCTGGTTCTGGCCCCTACAAAAACAGGATGCTGGACTAGAAGGGCCATTGGCCTGATCCAGCAGGGCTCTTCGTTTGAAAGGGATTTTGTTCCAGCAAGCACTTCCATGAATGGAAGAGAAGAGGCAGATTTTCCTGATTTCGCCTTTCCTCTGCCATCCCACCCACTACAGACCCCGCTCCAAACACCAATTTTCAAGAGACTTCCTTGAGTACCAGGCCATCGACTGAATTCCACCTGTTAAGTTTACCATATTTCCTCGTTGCTTGTGGTTGATGCATTCTGGTAACCTTCAGATATTTTGGGTTACGTTTCCCATCAGCCCCAGCCTGCCTCTCCAACGGCTATAGATTATGGGAGTTGTAGTCCAAACCATCTGGAAAGTGCCAGGTTGGCAAAGGCAGACTTAGGTCATAGGAGAGATGGAACCACTTGCCATCCAGTCCTAGTTTCCAGGTGTTTAGAAAGTTCATATGAGTTTTAATTTGGTTTGGTCTATTCTATTGTGGCTTTAACCCTCTGTATGTTTTAAATTACGGTTGTAACTTTTTTTGTGAAAACTGTTTTGCTTTATCTTTTTTGTAAACCTCTTTGGGGGGGTTTTCTACAATCAAGTGGTATATCAATTTAGGTTGGTTGTTTGGTAGTAGGTAGGTAGATGATAGGTAGGTCAGTAGGCCTCAGGCTGCAATCCTTTGCTAATTTACCTGAGAATGAACCCTACTGAAATCAATGAAACTTACTTCTGAGTAGACACATATAGTATTGCTCTGAAGAAGTGTGCATGCACACGAAAGCTCATACCAAAATATAAACTTAGTTGGTCTTTAAGGTGCTACTGAAGGAATTTTTTTATTTTGCTTCGACTCAGACCAACACGGCTACCTACCTGTAAATAGTATTGCTCTGTAACCCCCTTTTGTTGACTGGGAGAAGTCACAGTTTCCCTTCTCCTTTGTTCTTGCTACAACACAGAAATAGTTCACTTTTAGTTCGTGTTGCCAGATGGAGAATTGTGAACAAAATAACAATTTGCTTCATGTCTGAACTTGACAGCCAGCCATGTGTCTCTACCAAGGTTCTACTCGTGTGTAGAACATCCTGACATTTTCTACCTGTTCATATACAATATGACATTGGTTCCTGTACTTTCCTAAATCTGCAGTCAAATGTTGCATTAATTTTATTTCTTACTAGCTAGCCCTGCATGCGTTGCTGTGTGTTAGTCTGTCAAATGGAGGGTAATAGCCCCCCTTCAGATCCCCCTGAGTCTCAGAGTCCCCCTGTTTTACAGGATCTCGTGGTGGAGGCGGGGTTTGTGGGTGTGGGCTAGACTCCATGGGGAGGGAGGAAGAGCTGTGAGAATAACGCCACTTGAGGGCACTGTTTTAGTTTGTGGGAAAGCAGGTTTTTGCCTGCGCAGGTATGAGATGTGAGCAATCCGAGGTTGTGCAAACACTCAGGTAGTGGCATGGACCGCTGTGTCCAAATTCCAGGACAATCGGTCAAGCGGTTTCAGAGAAAAGTGGAGCCGACAGTTTCACCTTTTTTACATTTATATATATATTTAGATTGTGGATCTGTGAGAACCTTATGGGATGGAGGTTGAGATGAAACCATATCAACTAGAAACAGTGAAGGGTTGATACAACGAGATGGAAGCCTATGGGAGAAGAAAAGCTTTTGCTGGACAGGACCAATTCTGACTGCTGATGAAATGACTTTTCCTCACTGCAAGTTTTGCTAGAGACTACAACACTCTTTTAATTCTTGTTGAAAAGTATCACTATGAAAGAAGCAATAAGCTGCAATTACTGGTGATGTGGGGCCCAAACCCTGTCCAGGCTGTGAATAGATGTTAAATGATCCCATCAGCTAATAGGAACACAGCAATTGTGGGATTTTTGTGGGGGAAGACAGGAAAGGGTTGAGGGCCCAGATTATTAAGATCATAAATACATTTAACTTTTTGTGTATGGAGTTTATAAGATAATGAAGCACCTCATCACAAAAGTATGAATATTTTATTTTACTCTAGCACATACTGGTGCATAGCAGTTACAATATGCCTTAGCAATGTGAATTAAAAGAGAGAAATGAATTCTTTAGGTTCAGAGAAAGGGCATCATACTTAGATGACAAGCCACTAATTTGGGTGGGTGTGGGTGGGCGTTAATTTCTGCCCCCTGTTAGGACATTTATTTTTCAATTTTACTCATCCCATAGCCACCGCTGCTTTTCTGAAAATCCTAAGGAGAGGCAGCAAATGATTTTCTAATGGAAACTGCAACTAATCCAGAATGTGGCAGCTAGACTGGTAACTGGGAGTGGCCTCTGGGACCACATAACACCGGTCCTGAGAGATCTACACTGGCTTCCAGTACGTTTCCGAGCACAATTCAAAGTGTTGGTACTGACCTTTAAAGCCCTAAACGGCCTCGGTCCTCTATACCTGAAGGAGTGTCTCCACCCCCACAATTCAGCCCGGACACTGAGATCCAGCACTGAGGGCCTTCTGGCGGTTCCCTCATTGCGAGAAGCAAAGCTACAGGGAACCAGACAGAGGGCCTTCTCAGTAGCAGCACCCGCCCTGTGGAACGCCCTTCCATCAGAGGTCAAGGAAATAAGCAGCTATCTTAATTTTAAAAGACATCTGAAGGCAGCCCTGTTTAGGGAAGCTTTTAATATTTAATGCTGTATTGTTTTAATATTCAATTGGGAGCCGCCCAGAGTGGCTGGGGAGACTCAGCCAGATGGGTGGGGTATAAATAATTTATTATTATTATTATTATTATTATTATTATTATTATTATTATTATTATTATATGCAGTGGCATGCAACTAGGGTACAGCTTGAGTGCCAGCTGGATTCCCCAAACCTGCCCTTTAGGCTGGAGCTTCCCCACCCCTGATCCAGAGCACAAATTTCCCCTCCCAGCTGCAGCCACTTCTGGTGCATCAAATGTCATTCCAGAGGGTCCCAGATCTTCTGAGACAGCTCTCAGATGCAAGTGTATGTGGAGCTATACATCGGGAGTGGTATCCTTTGGTGTGTGCACAAAGCACCCTTTGGATCTTATAGATAGGTGGCTCTTTTTTGTTGGGGTTTAATCCCTTTCTTCACACAACCCAGGAAACTCCTCATTTTTATTCCTTAGGATTTATAACAGAAAGAGTCCAATCAATGTTCAGATGCCCACAGAACCTTCCCTTGTCAGCATGTTTAGTCTGTGTTCACACATTAGAAATAACTCTCTTTTTTCAGTGGCCTGTGGGTTGTTTACAGCTGCAGTTTTTCATTGCTGTGATAGAGGACTGAAAATAACATAAAATACAGCATATAAGATCATGCAAGGCAGAATAGTATTAATAACAATTGTTCTCTTTGTTTAACCTTAATGATGGGTGTTATCCAGGTTTCAACCTGGAGAACAGCCTTTACCGAAGGTCTCATGGACTTTGAAGACACTCGAACTCAGGACGCAAGGAAGAAACGTGCTAAGAGGAAGGCACGCTTGGCAAACCCTCACCGTGATCAACTCCCGCCTGGAAACCTATGTCCCCACTGTGGAAGGCCGTGTGGACCCAGAATTGGCCTCCACAGTCACCCACAGACACACTGTTAAGACCGTGTTCATGGAAGACAATCTTACTCGGCTACGAGTAATCGCCAAAGAAGAAGAAGAAGGATTCATTTCTAGGGGAATAAGTTCCAAAAAGGCTGTATCTTCAATTAAATTGGGGGGGGGATCCTTTCACTGGAATGAAGAGGATTTGTTTGGTTAAAACCTGAAGTCGTTACGCTGGAATATATCAAGATAAACTGCAGGTATCCAGCAATGTCATCACGGCAACCTTTCTAGAGAATCATAATCAATATTGTACACAGTATTACTTACCATAGACAAAGCTAATGTGTTTCTCTCTGTATGTGGTAAAGCTAGTTGGCTGATAAGGCTCCCTGAAGGAAACATGAATTTAATAATACATTTTTATGGTACTTTGGAAGGGTCCAGAGTGCTGCGCATATATTGTCTCAGTAATTCCTACAAAAACCTGTTAACACAGATGGGGAGCTGAGGCAGATAGACAGTGGCTTGCCAAAGACCACAAAATATATTCATGGCTGAGGTGCAATTTCAGCTGAAGGCCTCAGCAACAGCAGCTTCCCACCACCAGGCAGGCCCATGCAGAGCTTGTCTGAGGCCCGGGCCATTCTTTGGGATTTTTGACTGGGCCGGCTCTACCATTCAGCAGAGGGAGGCAACTGCCACTGCATCACACCATTTCTATGAGAAGCCCCACATTAGCTAGAAAAAATGCTGTGTGTTATAGGGAATAGTTCGGACTATTTTCAGTGGTGCCCTAATAGTGATGCCTGTTCATCATTCGAGTAAGTAATAGCCATGGTGCTCCCAATTTCAGCCCACCAGATATTCACCCATCTACCCAAGCAGAACAGAATCACTAGCCGAAAACCTTAAGGCCAGCTTACAAACCTCTTCCCCTTCATTGTACAGCAACTGGATTGTGTGTGGCAGGGGAAGGTTACTAGGGGTTGTTACACAGGCTATTATCTGTTTCCTGTCTGATGACTTCATGGAAGATCTCATGTAAATCCATAATAATAATAATAATAATAATAATAATAATAATAATAATAATAATAATTTATTATTTCTACCCCGCCCATCTGGCTGGGCTTCCAACTCTGGGCGGCTTCCAACAAATATTAAAATACATCAAATATCACAGATTAAAAACTTCCCTAAACAGGGCTGCCTTTAGGTATTTTCTAAATGTCAGGTAGTTGTTTATCTCTCTGACCTCTGATGGGAGCGTGTTCCACAGGGCAGGTGCCACTACCGAGAAGGCCCTCTGCCTGGTTCCCTGTAGCTTTGCTTCTCGCAGTGAGGGAACCGCCAAAAGGCCCTCGCCGCTGGACCTCAGTGTCCGGGCATAACAATGGGCATGGAGACGCTCCTTCAGGAGTCCTGGAAGACCTGATCCCTGCCTTGCAGACCTTTCCCACCTGGCCTGGGAAACCGGGGCTTTGACGGACTCCAACTACAAAAACTGAGGCTGCAGAACAGACTCTTGGGTCGGGGTATTGTTGGGGGGGGTTGTTTGGGCTTTTACTGGTTTTCTTGATCTTAATCTTTTGTATCTTTACTTCGTGGGGTCACGAAGAGTCGGACACGACTAAACGACTAAACAACAACAACTTTTAGATCTCATGATTTAATGTGGAAATTGTTGGTTTTGTTGTGTACTTTTTGAGGTTTTTATTTATATTATTTATATTTATATATTACTATTCTTGGAAAGGTGATGTACAAATAACATGATGTATGTACACATGTATGTACATGTATATCACCCACCTGTTTGAAATTGTAACATTTGGAAAATCTGGGCATTTGGTTTTTCGTTTCGTTTTTCGGCCCTCCCAAAGGGAACTCACAGTGCCATAACGTAATTACGTTCTCCAGTCACCTTTAAATTGCTAAGGACTCATCCAGTGACGGATGCATTTTGATTACTCTATTGGAAATCCATGCGTGCCCTCAGGCCTGAATGCCAAGGCCGCTTGCTTCCTCAGCCTGGAGCTCTTTCCAAATGAAGTCTTTGGAGGGTGGCTGCATGCCGAGGTTTATTCGTGATTGGCCTCCTCTTTCCTGGGCACAGAGAATGTCAGTTCTGTTCAGCTTGCACTCCTGACACTCGATGACTTTCTGCCAGGTTACGTGTTTGACAGCTGTTCTGGGGTGTCCCACCACCCCACACAGTTATTTGCCCGACTAGCCTCATGAAGCCAATTACAGTCACAGGCAATTAATGACACCCTCCTCAAACACTTGTGGAAATGATGGCATAATGTGGCAGATTAACATTAAAATCCATGACCTTTGGAGACGTAAGCTTGCAAGGGGACAGGAGGCTGAGCCTGCATCAAAACAGATCCAATTAAACTCTATAAAGGACTGACAAGGAATCTAGACATGCATGGGTTACTGTTAGCACTGAGCGTGCATTAAAAAAATACCCTGTGCCTTTTATCAGGTCATTCTCAAACAGTGTGCTCTTTGCTTTTTCTGTTACTGCTGTTATCGTACACACAATATTATGAAATTATATATGATACATTATTACAATAAAGCGAAAAGATTATATAGATGATTGTTATCCTGGAATCTATCATTCCAGAATAAAATAAATAAAGACCATCATTCCAAAAACCTGTTTACTTGCTCTTCCGTAATATGTTGATTTGATCATTGTTATTATATCCCAGGTTTGTTCGAATGAGTCAGTGATTAAAGGAGCTTACTGCGAATTCTTATGCGGATTCTTACTAGAAGCTTAACGCCGCTCCTCCAAAACTGTGTTTTAAAAATATCCTAATAATAACCCTGTGGCATCGAGAACCCATTGGGTTCAGTAATAAGATTACAGTATGTGTATTTGTATAGATTTGCCTTAGTTAATACGGGGCAAGATACCATCAATACAAGGTTTTATAACTTTATAAGATGTTTCCTGCCCTAAGTCTCTTGCCCATTTCAAGCAGAACTTTTTGACTCCACCAGCAAGTTCTAGTTCAAACCTTGGTACAGAGGCCACCATTTAGCACTGCAGGAATCACCCTGAACATTCAGTTTAATTATTATCCAATGGCTGGAAGGGGGTGAATTCAAACTGCACAGTTAGCAGCACCTCCCCGGGGCACAAGCCTAGGCAGTGTGTATGGGGGCCCTGGGCTGCCCAGACAACACACACCACACACACACACACACACCCTACCTCAATGAAGTGGTCCAAAGGAAAGCACAGCAATACCATTGGCTGCAGAGTTGCTGGAAGGAGGTGTACAAGGCGCCATCCAATCATCTTAGGCACTCTACTCTGGATTTATGTAAGGTTTGCTCTATAGCCTTTACTTCTCCCGAAGATGTCTCTCAAGGCACTGGAGTTTTAGGATCAGAGTTTTCCTTCTAGGTGAGATGAAAAATGATGCAGCAGCTAAAAAAGCCAATGCAATTTTGGGCTTCATCAATAGGAGTATAGCATCTAGATCAAGGGAAGTAATAGTACCACTGTATTCTGCTCTGGTCACACCTCACCTGGAGTACTGTGTCCAGTTCTGGGCACCACAGTTCAAGAAGGATACTGACAAGCTGGAACGTGTCCAGAAGAGGGCAACCAAAATGGTCAAAGGCCTGGAAACGATGCCTTAGGAGGAACGGCTTAGGGAGCTGGGTATGTTTAGCCTGGAGAAGAGAAGGTTAAGGGGTGATATGATAGCCATGTTCAAATCTATAAAAGGATGTCATATAGAGGAGGGTGAAAGGTTGTTTTCTGCTGCTCCAGAGAAGCAGACACGGAGCAATGGATTCAAACTACAAGAAAGAGGATTCCACCTAAACATTAGGAAGAACTTCCTGACAGTAAGAGCTGTTTGGCAGTGGAATTTGCTGCCAAGGAGTGTGGTGGAGTCTCCTTCTTTGGAGGTCTTTAAGCAGAGGCTTGACAGGCATATGTCAAGAATGCTTTGATGGTGTTTCCTGCTTGGCAGGGGGTTGGACTGGATGCCCCTTGTGGTCTCTTCCAGCTCTATGATTCTATGAGCTACCTTCCCAGGTTGACCAGCCCCATCTATTCATCACATGCAGAAACTGCCTTCTTGACCATTGGACCTACTATTGGACTTGTACGCTTGATTTACTGAAGCCTGTCTTTGCATACAGTGGACATCCAAAACTTGCTGAGGGTATTAAGGGAAGAGTAGTACCTTTGGTGGGGGACACGTTGTGCTCCTTGTAGGGTAGTTTGTCCACCTTTGGACACTCAGGTCTCACCTGTAGCTCCCAGAAGCTGTTCATGCGACAGCAGTTACACCTCAGGGAACATACACCAGCATCACCTACTTAAAAGAAAAGTTCATTGGTATATTCATTGCCTTGCATTGAGCCGAGCTTCTGTAGCCTCTGGTTCAGTTTCCCCAGGAGCTGTAAACTGATGACAGTTTCTTATCCTCAGGCCCCAGATGTTTGGTTGCAATGTTGAGGTCCAATACATAGAGCTATGGAGGCAGATGCTGAAGAGGTGGGGGGGGATATCTCTGAAGTTTTAGAATATCTAGCACCCGAGGTAGCCAAAAACAGGAAAATAATGTGATAGAATATTTTATTTTACACAAAGAGCTTGAGGGCTGGGAAAACTGCCATTCCTCACAGGGCAGTTTGGCTGAGTTCCTCGTTATTCTGCTCGGTTTGTTCATGGCATGCCTAGTAGTACTTCTGCTTCAGATCCAAACTACATTTTTGCATCCCACTATTTAAGAAACCCCAAGCAGAATATTTTCAGAGGGCAAAACACGTGACACATAGTACTTTGGATAAATGAAGAAGATCTCTGTCTGATGTTGATTACGATCATGATAATATGATATTCATGGAAGACAGCTTGTTTGTGCGCGGGAGAAATATAACTCTGCGGCTTAGTTAACATACAATTAATTGTTGCAGTTTAATGAGAAAGAACTTGTTTGTTCTCCCTCATTGCACAAGGCAATGAAGAATATGGCTGCCATCTCTGTCTGCTGGCTGCTAAGTCTCCTGTGTCACCTTGTCAGAGGCTACGCTATGTTGGACACAACCCTTGTTCAGGCAACCTCAGATTGTATTAGTTTTGTTTAGCAGCCACATCGTTGCATCTGGACTAGCCATAAAGTGACATGGGGAGAGGCACATATTCATTTAAGTGATGAGTGACATCTCTAATTAGACTTGCTGAGGGGTGGGGTATATAAAAGCCACACCCACCCCATCGTGATGCAGCCTGCTCTGGTCTTTGAAATCATAAAATCTTTTGCAAACCCTACAAAACAACTTTTTTTAAAAAAAAAAAAGGCACAGCACAGCATATTAGGGAATACATCACAGGGAGGCCGAGTAATGTAATTGCCCTGTTGGCCTTTTCCAGTCGCATAAGTGCATCATCTGGCTTCCCTGCGCATAAAATCATGGGCTGCTTTTGTATTTCCCCAAAACAAGAAGCATCACCTTTAAGCTCAGGTATTGGGAGTTTCTGGCTGAAAGATAATTATCAAAGCAGAAAGCATATTTCGCCACGTTCTCTTAAGGGGGCAGTCAGGAAAGAGAAATTGCCGTTCCTGGGGCTCTTGTCTGCTGTTCTCTGCCTAGAGACTCTTAACCTCTTTACTGCAATGTGGATATATGCTGCATGTCAAAGTTTACTGCACCTCGGGTGCTGTGTGCGGAACATATGTCCTGCCATTTTGCTGGCCCCTTTTTTGTGTGTGACTGCAATATTGCTCGCAGTGGGGGAAAGTTTCTCAGTCTCAGGTACACAATGTTCCTTCTCTCCCTTCCCTCCTCACTCCTCTGAGGTGGTTTTGAGCTAGGCTAAGACTATTTGTATCATTTGCTTCCCACGACACACAAATAGTAATGTGCAATTAGTTAAGGGACTGATTTGTGCTAGCTCGGTACGTTTGTTTCTAGTCCCTCAGCAAAACCCACCTTTCCTGCTGTTCCTCTGCTACATCACAGCCCTGAAGAGTGTGAAGAAGGGGTGGGGAACCTCAGGCCCTCCAGACCTCTCCAGCTGGCCCTCGGAACATTCCCCCATCCTGTCGCTTCTCCCGCAGACATCTCGGGCACAGTGCCTCATATGCCTTATGAGGAACGGCTTAGGGAGCTGGGTATGTTTAGCCTGGAGAAGAGAAGGTTAAGCGGTGATATGATAGCCGTGTTCAAATATATAAAAGGATGTCATATAGAGGAGGGAGAAAGGTTGTTTTCTGCTGCTCCAGAGAAGCGGATACGGAGGAATTTGCTACCAAGGAGAGTGGTGGAGTCTCCTTCTTTGGAGGTCTTTAAGCAGAGGCTTGACAGGCATATGTCAAGAATGCTTTGATGGTGTTTCCTGCTTGGCAGGGGGTTGGACTGGATGGCCCTAGTGGTCTCTTCCAACTCTATGATTCTATTATTCTACCCCATTCTGCCTCTTAAGTGAGTTGAGTAGACTGGATCCTGGCTCAAGTCCCTGGGAGCTCTATAGTTTTGTAGTTTTATTTCTTTTCCCAGCATAGAAAAGTGTTCTTGCTGTCTCGCGTCTGTGCCCAATTTTTTAAAGGTTCTAGGAAATCGGTTCTTTGCTGCATAGACTTAGTATCTTTCCAAACATTGGTATGCACTTGATGAGTTTTAATTACCTCCTGGGTCTCCACCCCAATTTCTGCAATGAAGTAATTCCTGAAACTGAACAATTAATAAATAATGATCACATCTGCATTGATTTTAGAATATGCTTTGTACATATTTTTTTAAAAAAAGAAGTAACATGGCAATAGCTTGCTGCCTCCCCCTGAGGTCTGGTTCTGGTCCCAGCAAAGATACAGGCTTTCGATTTAAGGATGGTCTCATTAACAGACAATTAAGTGAGGTCAGTGATGATGGGCCAGAAAGTGAGGGGTGGGGGGTGGCAATAAGAAGATGCAAGAAATGGAGTAAATGAAGGTGACTTTGAAGGAGGACATTTTAGCATGGTGGCTGAACGTTGTTACAATGAGCTCAAGACTTTTAAAAGTATGCTCTGTACCTTGTTATATTTCCATAGCTGTTTAGGGGCAGAAAGGTACCCAGGTTAACATCTAGGCACACAGGCAGAATGCAAGACCAGCTAATTCCAAAACGTCACCCAGTTCCCCAAGAATCTGAGAGGAACAATGAGGGTTGTCCACAACTGGGATTGACCCCTGAGTTAAGAGAAATGTTAAGAGAAGTGGATTACTGAATCTCAGCAGCAACAAAGACCATTGTGGGGGATATTGATTATTGATCGTTTAATTTCTGTAGCACTTAATAAAAATATCTCTAAGTGGTGTACAAAAAAGAAACAACAACAGAAAACCTGAAACAAAATATTACAAAACACACAGTGACATATAAACATGTTGGATTAATGCAAAGTTATTAATATATTTAAAATAAATATCCCTTCATTTTCCTTTTAACACACCCTCCCTCTCAACCTCCAGGTTATCATATTGGGGCCAAACAAACTCTCTCAGGATGCATCAGCTGATCCTCTTGTGGGAAACAGAATGCAACTGAAGAGGGACATCCATAACAAATCAATACAGAATTACCACCTCCCCAGTGGCACAAAGCATTAGCCAAAAGAAAAGAGGCAAAGCAGTCGATTGTCACATCTCTGGGTCTCCAGGGAGATCAGGCGTCTGCAATGTGTTTCGATGACAGAAAACCAAATAGAGATATTTAGCGACTAACTTGGTGGGCTCCTGATCATTCCCCAGTAATAGAAAATGTATGACCTCCAACTCTGGTTTCCATTTGGGGATGCAGAGTTGGTCTAGGTGGTCTTCGCATGGGCAAATTCTTTCTCCTTCCACCATGCCCGAGAACCTTCCCCAAAGGAGGTTTGATGGATTTGAGTTGAACCTGGCCAGCGAAAATGCCCTTCTTTCTTGGGGGTTAAGCAAGAACTCAAGAAAATTGTGGTTAATTACCTGGCAGGGGAGATACCTTGATCAAGTCTTAAATGCAAGGACTCCTTTTTAACATTCTAACATGATAATGTACTTCATCTCCATTTGGCATTTACAGTCACGATCATTGTACTTCACTTTGCTGAATTTATTCCTGGGCTTTTCAATGCATTTGGGGTAAAGTTGGGGATCTGATCCAGGTTGCTGGTGTGTGTGTGTGTGTGTGTGTGTGTGTGTGCGCGCGCGTGTGTGCAAGCAATGTGTAATATTTATTGTTGTTAGTTTTTCCCCATTGGAGGGAATGTGCATTAAGTGTGCAGCAGTTATTTCAAAGGTGAAACTGCTACATAAGGCAAGTGCCCCATAACCCACATTACAAATTAAATAAATTGATTAGAGGTCTCGATGCCTTCTCTCAAAATGTGGTTGTTGTTGTTTTAGTTTTTTACCCACCCAAGGTAAGGTCTCAGGGTGGTTAACAGCAATTTAAAATTTCTCTCTCTCTCTTTCTCTGTTGAAAACTAATTACAGTCACAAGCAGTGTTTTTTTTTCTTTAAAAAAATTAGGGGTAGTCTCATTTTCCTACTCCTATTTAAATACTACCCCTCAATGAGGCCAAACTTAGATTGACAAAATGTTTAGGCGTATGCGTACCCCTGCTTCCCCCCAGAAAAAAAGCACTGGTCACAAGTATTATCAGCTAGGGCTATTATCAGGTAGGGCTATAAGGCATACTGTGCGTGTTACTGTGTATTATCTGCCTCCTCTGTAAAGCCCACAAAATACATGCCAAGAGAGCATAAATTCATATGTCAGCTTGGGAACGGGTGCAATGTTTGCATGTAACCTTGTTGTATCTTCTCTATTCTTCCATGGATCAAAGTTGGTAAAGACAATGCAGGTAACCTCCAGGAACCCAAATATTCTCCCAATATAAAATGAATATTTGATCTTCTGTGGCATGCAAAGATTAAGCAACATCTGACTGACTGCCAGCTGAAATACAATATTTCACAGAATCTGCTGTATTACTAGTGAGCATTTGACAAGATGGGACGTGGGTGCCGTTGTGGTCTAAACCACAGAGCCTAGTGCTTGCCGATCAGAAAGTCGGCGGTTTGAATCCCCGCGACAGGGTGAGCTCCCGTTGTTCGGTCCCAGCTCCTGCCCACCTAGCAGTTCAAAAGCACTCCCAAAAGTGCAAGTAGATAAATAGGTACTGTTCTGGCGGGAAGGTAAACAGTATTTCCGTGCGCTGCTCTGGTTTGCCAGAAGTGGCTTAGTCATGCAGGCCACATGACCCAAAAGCTGTCTGTGGACAAACGTCGGCTCCCTCGGCCAGTAAAGCGAGATGAGCTCCGCAACCCCAGAGTCATTCATGACTGGACCTAACGATCAGTGGTACCTTTACCTTTATTTGACAAGATCTGACAGCTGACATTTTGTGGGGTCAACATTTGACAGCAACACAGTAAAATTTAATAACCTTCTGTTAGCTACATTTTATCATGAATTGCACAAACTGTTTATATGCAAATTTCAAATTTTGTTAATAATAATAATAATAATAATAATAATAATAATAATAATAATAATTTTTAAAATTTGTACCCTGCCCATCTGGCCAAGTCCCCCCCAGCCACTCTGGGTGGCTCCCAATCAAATATTAACACAATACAGCATTAACACAATTACAAAAGTCACAAATAATACATAAACCACATCAAAAAATACACAACCAAATGGAAAACAATTTCCACATAGATCAAAATCTGTCAAACTCCAGTCCTAGCATTCACTTTGAAGGCATCAGGATCCAAATATTTAAATTTGAAAATTCACCAAATTTCAAAATTGTACAAAATTTTATTTTATCTCTACCTTATTGCTTTCTTTAACCTTTTATTCTTCTCTTTACTGCCATCTTTTAAATTAAACCAGAGTAACTATTAGGACCAGAAATTTACTTTTCTTGTAATGAAACTGGTGTGAATTACAGTAGTCCTCCACCATATAGAGATTGCTGAATATTTTAGTCCTGTAATTCTAGGAGATTTTATATTCAAAATAACTTCTGGATTGGCCCAATATCTACAATCATAATTTTTCTGCCAACCAGTGCAGGCAATGGAGATAATCCTTAAGGCAGTGGTTCTCAAACTTTTTTCTCTGGACCACACTTTCAGAATAAAAATTTGCTCAAACCACACCAAATCTTTTATTGATAAGAAATACAGTGGAAAACACCAGGGACCCAGGTGGCGCTGTGGGCTAAACCACTGAGCCTAGGGCTTGCTGATCAGAAGGTCGGCAGTTCGAATCCCTGTGACGGGGTGAGCTCCCATTCCTTGGTCCCAGCTCCTGCCAACCTAGCAGTTCAAAAGCACACCAAAGTGCAAGTAGATAAATAGGAACCGCTCCGGTGGGAAGGTAAACGGCGTTTCCGTGCACTGCTCTGGTTCTCCAGAAGCAGCTTTGTCATGCTGGCCACATGACCTGGAAGCTATACGCCGGCTCCCTCGGTCCCTTTACCTTTACCTTTACAGTGGAAAACACAAAGAAACAACTCCTAGCTGTGCTTGATTTATAACATAGAATACAACTACTTTATAATATGATCATGGGACATCCAGAAAATATACTGTAAAATAAAGCAGCTACATAAGAACGTAAATCATTCAAAAATATAATGATAAACAAGCCTCTGACAATGTAAATTAAATATGTATACAAACTCAATGACAGGTGCGAGCTTGCTTTTGCCGTGTAATCTCCTTTATATTAGGTCTAATTTAAGACAAACTCTTCTCTTCTCATCAACACAAACAAGCCTTTCTCTTCTCTGATCTTTCATATTTGCCAGAGTTGAAAATCCCTGTTCGCCACAATAGAGTGGAACCTCAAGTTGTGGACGTAATCCGTCCCGGAGGCACGTCCACAATTCTAAGCATTTGCATCTAGAAGCGCTGCGTCTGCACATGCATGCGGCGTGATTTAGCACTTCTGCACATGCGCGAGTGGCGAAACCCAGAAGTAACCCGTTCCGGTACTTCCGGGTTGTCATGGGACGCAACTTGTGATGTATGTGACTTTAAGTGTGGAATCTTATTACATGCACCTGAATCCTATTAGCTGGGATACAGGTATTTTAGTGGTACAATGGTACCTCTACTTACGAACAACTCTACTTACGAATGTTTCTACTTACGAATGGAGCTCCGTCCGCCATCTTGGATGCGGTTTAGATAGGATTTTTTCTACTTACGAATTTTTAGATAGGATTTTTTCTACTTACGAATTTTTTCTCCCAATGCATTCCTATGGGATGTGACTTACAATTTTTTTCTACTTACGAATGTGCGTTTGGAACGCATTAAATTCGTAAGTAGAGGTACCACTTAACCTGTTCCCCACCCATTCATTCATCCTGTGCATTTCCTCCCTTTCCGGGTGGATGTCGTTGCTGTGTGTAATTCTTTAATAAACTATGAGTGCAGTTTAGTAAAGACTGTTTTAGCAGCATTGCTTTCTCAGTGCCGACGTCCAGGGTTTCCCGGAGACATTACAAACATAACTGTAGAAGAATAGCCAGTGCTTTTGCAAAGAAGTGTGGATACTGTTTCTGTTTGTACACCCCCCAAAAATTATTTTGATACAATACGATACAATGCTACACTGAAATGTTTAAATGTTTCTTTAATTGTCTTTGAATTTTCCCACCACACTTGCCATCCTCACCTGCCCCACAAATGCAATCCACTGCCTGAAGGATACATCAAGATCCAGTTAATTCAAACAACTTACCTCTCAGAGGACTACCAAATCTGGAGCTAGGGACACGGAAAGCACTTTTTTTTCTCCCCCAAAATGCTGCAAATGGCAGTTTACATCTCACACAGCTACACTTCCCAGACCCCCTAACAAACTATAGTTCCCAGGATTCCCTGGGGAGAATGTGCTGTGAAATTGTTTTAAATACATGACATGCACACACCTTGGGCAGACAACTGTTTGCTAAGCAGAAGCACATTTTTGTTTTAGCTATGGAGTATGCTATAAGCATCTGCAACGGCATGTGATTTTAGTAGCGCTAAGTTATTCTACAATAAGGGGAGGCAGGTGGGGTATGACACATGAATGGGAGACAAAGAGGCAAGTACATCTCGTATTCCAGACATTTGCTAGCCTGCCAAGACAAATCATTTCCACAACTAGTCTCACTGCGGCACTCTGAGCTCCCCAACCAGAGATGGCCTATATTTGTATTCTTCACTATTACCTTTCATAGCTCCACAGAATATTCTCCCCATGTACACAGCCACCATGGCATAAGCCTGGAAAATAAGCTGTCAGCGATGGGTCATGGCAAACAGTAATAGCAAATCAGGCAGATCTATACACATCACACCTTCCCTAAATGCAGACTGTGTGCAAGGAACACGCACTCGGGATTTCTTTTGTTCTTTGCAGACTTCCCAGCCAAACGTTGCTGAAACGGTGTACAATGCAACACAACACAATACAAAAGATTACAAACTCAGTGAAACCAAATGCAATAAAACCATTTCTACAATTATTATCCCACAAAATGACTGGATGACACTGGGGAAAACCTTAAACCAAAATGTCTTCTTTGATAGCCACCTAAATATCAGAATGCTAGGCAATGGTCAAATTTCAATTGGCAATTGATGCCAGAGGCCTGGAGCTGCAACAATAAAAGCCCAGATTCTAATCCAAATTAAGTATGTTTCTGGGGCATGTGGTACTCATAGCAGCGCCCCCATCTGAAGAGTGCAGTTGCAGGAAAGGGATATATGCTATAAGACAGTCTCTTAGGACTTTAAATGCTAAAGCAAAGCCTTGAACTGTTCCCAGTAGAGTATCAGCAATTGGGGCAGCTTGCTCAGTAGAGGCTGTCTGGCCTAACATATGCCAGTGAAACCCATTTCCCCCCCGCTTTACTATGGCAACAATGACAACTATGATTAAAGAAGGAAGCTGTGTCTGTGTAGCTCAGTGTTGTTTACCGTCACCAGCAGGGTTTGAGGAAGGAGCCTCTCCCAGCCTCCCAAACTGAGCTGTTGTTGTTGTTTAGTCGGTTAGTCGTGTCCGACTCTTCGTGACCCCATGGACCACAGCACGCCAGGCACTCCTGTCTTCCACTGCCTCCAGCAGTTTGGTCAAACTCATGTTGGTAGCTTTGAGAACACTGCCCAACCATCTCGTCCTCTGTCGTCCCCTTCTCCTAGTGCCCTCCATCTTTCCCAACATCAGAGTCTTTTCCAGGGACTCTTCTCATGAGGTGGCCAAAGTATTGTAGCCTCAACTTCACGATCTGTCCTTCCAGTGAGCGCTCAGGGCTGATTTCCTTCAGAATGGAAGGAAAGTGAGCTAAGACCTTAATTAAGATTATATGGCTGCCCATCAACAAACAATTCCAGTGCGGCTTGCAGCAAAATACGAAATATATTTAAAATACTATATGCCCATTACATATACCCATCAAAAACACAAACCGGTTCAAGTGCAGCGTACGGTCTTGGACTCCTTTAGGAGAAGGTGTAAATCTAATAAATCTAATAAATAAATAAAACAAAATAAGAACAGAAGAGGAGCTGTGCCAGATCAGACCAGTGGCCCGATCTTGCCAAGCACCCTCTTCTCTGTGTCTGTTTCCCAGCCAAAGTTACTGCTTAGAGGTGTGGTAGCAAGTAAGTCCCATTCAGATCATTAAAAAGGCTGTTTTAGCAGCTGCTGGGCAAAAAAATAAAAAAGCCATTTCTGTGGCAATCAGGTGGACGTGTTCTACTCTAAGCCATTCACAATATGACCCTGTCTTTCTAAAGGGGAAACAGTTCATGGTTGCCATTCATCATCTCCTCAGGTGATGCAGAAGGTGCCATTGCTAATGCTCCCTTTCAGCCCATTATGCCTTTAAAAAGAAAACGAAACAAAAACTTGCCCAGCAGAGCTGCATTGTCTGCGAGTATGATCCTAGAAATCGGCCATTTGGGGATTGTGTATACAGCTGAGTGACAAAATTAAGTATCAGCAAAGGTCCGTATAGTTAAAGCTATGGTTTTCCCAGTAGTGAGGTATGGAAGTGAGAGCTGGACCATAAAGAAGGCTGATCACCGAAGAATTGATGCTTTTGAATTATGGTGCTGGAGGAGACTCTTGAGAGTCCCATGGACTGCAAGAAGATCAAACCTATCCATTCTGAAGGAAATCAGCCCTGAGTGCTCTCTGGAAGGACAGGTCGTGAAGCTGAGGCTCCAATACTTTGGCCACCTTGTGAGAAGAGAAGACTCCCTGGAAAAGACCCTGATGTTGGGAAAGACTGAGGCCACAAGGAGAAGGGGACGACAGAGGATGAGATGGTTGGACAGCGTTCTCGAAGCTACGAACATGAGTCTGACCAAAATGTGGGAGACAATGGAAGACAGGAGTGCCTGGCGTGCTCTGGTCCATGGGGTCACGAAGAGTCGGACACGACGAAATGACTAAACAACAACAAACAACAACTTGATCAGCAGGTGCCTAGGAGGGCTAAGGATGTGGTTGCTAAGAGACACCATAAAGCATCCACATGATGCTGAAATATATTGGAAGGCTTATACCAAACCAAAACCTGCATAGGAGATCCAGGGATGCATGCATCCTTACCCTTGGCACACAGCTGTTAAAGCCTGCGCAATCACTGAGATCTTTGGGGGAATCCCATGGTTCAGATGCACAACTTGTAACTACGGTACCAGAAGCAATGCATTCAGCATGTCGGATCCAATCCTGAGAAATTCCCTTCTAGACAGTCCCTCCTCCCAGCTGAACTTCAGGTAGCTGACAAGGACTTCCTATTTCAACAGCCATTTTCAGGAAGGTTTCTGTTTGTATGATTAATTTTAATTGCTCTTATTCTTCGCATATATTTTTAAAAATGTATTGTACTCTGCTTAGCAATTCTGAACGTTAAGTGGTATATGGTTACAGGTAGGTAGCCGTGTTGGTCTGGGTCGAAGTAAAATAAAAAAATTCCTTCAGTAGCACCTTAAAGACCAACTAAGTTTTTATTTTGGTATGAGCTTTCGTGTGCATGCACACTTCTTCAGAAGTGGTATATGGGTAAAGGTAAAGGGGACCCTGACCATCTGGTCCAGTCGTGTCCGACTCTGGGGTTGCGGCGCTCATCTCACTCTATAGGCCGAGGGAGCCAGCGTTTGTCCGCAGACAGCTTCCGGGTCATGTGGCCAGCATGACAAAGCTGCTTCTGGCGAACCAGAGCAGCACACGGAAACGCCGTTTACCTTCCCGCCGGAACAGTCCCTATTTATCTACTTGCACTTTGATGTGCTTTCGAACTGCTAGGTGGGCAGGAGCTGGGACCGAGCAACAGGAGCTCACCCCATTGCAGGAATTCGAACCGCCGACCTTCTGATCAGCAAGCCCTAGACTCTGTGGTTTAACCCACAGCGCCACCTGGGTCCCTGGTATATGGGTACCTGAAATTAATAAACAAATTCACATTCTGAGCTACAGACACATGTTTTCTTCCACCCCATGTATAACATCTTGTTGAGATGCAGAATAATCTCCTCACATCCCATCCTGATGGTATTATACGCCTGAAAAAGAGCTTAATAACATGTGTTTGTGTGATTTAGGGTTCTTTCAATGTTACAGCGAATGGAAAACAACCATTTAATAAGAGGGCATAACTCATCAACCTGGGAAGCAGAGCGATTTTGCTCTCCAGTAAATTCTCCTGATTATCTTCAAAACAGAGGAGTAAATATTTCTTTCGGCTTGTAAGGTAAAACGGGGCTGCCTTGTATTGGACTTGACAGAGTGCACCCCAGACACAGACCTGTCCTTCCTCCTCTTTGCTTCGCAAAATTGTCTTTGAGGCGGCACAGCGTTTTCGTGTCGGCAATAATATTGCTGATATCATTTCTAAGTATGCCGTGGAGCGAGATAAAGGCAGCGCAGTGTGTGCTTTTGCAGATCCCTGGGCATGGGGGGGTAGGGTGAGCATTTGAGTGTGAGACACACACACACATTTCATTTTCAGAGTGACACTCCTGAATGTCACCCCAAATCCTTTCTGTCCCATCCTTCTGGCTTGCTCTGTGCTTGGACTGCTCCTGAGAGGCAAAGAGGTTTTTGTCTTCCAGGGAGTGTGGGAGAAATAATAATTCATGCTAATTGATTACACTTCCCATGCAAGAAGATCCAAATTCAGCTTGTCACATCTCCTGGGTGATGCTTGAGGAGTGCTTTTCATCTCCCTGGACCCTTCAATGTGGTGTTGCCAGCATGTTTTTTTCTGGAGAATCAATGGCAAATATCTGGACTGTGTGCAATTGAATGTATACGGCATAGCTGCCAAGTTTTCGCTTTTCTCGCGAGGAAGCCTATTCAGCATAAGGGAAAATCCCTGTAAAAAAGGGATAACTTGGCAGCTATGGTATACGGCCTTTGGCTGATTATTATTCAATGGCCTTTTAAATGTGTTTGTGTGATGGCGGGTTATTTAGGGCTGCCACAAATCCAGATTTTCCCTGGCATTACTGGGATTTCAAAGGAGCATTGATCTTAGGTAAGTAAATTGAAAAATTGTAAAACAACATTTGGGTCCGTCCCCCCCACCAAATAGCTCAACAACTTTTGGTTTTGACTACAGTGGTACCTCGGGTTACAAACACTTCGAGTTACAGACTCCACTAACCTGGAAGTAGTACCTCGGGTTAAGAACTTTACCTTAGCTAAAGTAGTACCTCAGGTTAAGAATGGTTTCAGGTTAAGAATGGCCCTCCAAAACGAATTAAATTCGTAACCAGAGGTACCACTGTATTTATTTTGTGCTTTTTATCCTGTTTTTAATTTTGTGAACCACCCTGAGATCTTCGAATGAAAGGTGTCATATAAAGTTAAGAAATGCATGTACATGTCATGGATCCTTTGTCTAAGGGCTCAGAAGTGAGGCTCCTATACCATACTACTGTGCAGTATTTTAATTGCCGAGTGTAACGGATTGACACGGTTTTGAAATATTTATTCCTACCTGGCTGGAAAAGAGTTAATCCACCTCCAGCCTGACTGACATAACATTCTGGTGGAGGCGGGACTGTTCCCAGTTTAAAAGGAGGGAGCAGCGGTCTTGTCAGTTGAGGAGAGGGAGAGGCAGTCGGTAGGTGTGAAGAAGAAAGTTGAGAGGCCAGGATAGTGGGGATCTAGATGAGGTTGAGGAAGGCTTGATGTTAAATGTTGGACAGAGATTACCTACAACCGAAACGTATCTTATAAACAGATGAAACGTTAAATAAACAACTATGTTATAAGGTTAATAAGATTCTTCTCTTTTGTGCCAAGAAGTATCGTCGTTGTTTTTCCAGCAAGGTATCGGGACTCACAGAAGTGGAAACTCATTAGAGGACAAAACCTACCTCAGGAAAAGAGGCAAAAGTTTGTGTCTTAGAGTAACACTGAGGAGGCTTAGAAAGATTACCTGGAGTGTCAACAAGTTGCCAGCATGGAAAGGGCAAACTTGGACAGTAGGGGGAATCAAGCCGAGAGAGACCCTTTACTGGTGGCAGGAGGTTGCGTGACAAAGCTCCCAGAAATCCCAAAATAACTCACAACTGACACGATATTTTAGGTTTGGGTTTTTGGCATTATTTTGGCCACAACTTTATTCAAAATACATTTTAATTCTGAGTGTTGGCTTAATCCATCTGTCCACTCTAAGGGACAGGACCATTTCCATCTGACCCACGTTGGGTCAGGACCATTCCATCTGCCCTGGTTGGGCAGGACCAATTCCATCTGACCCATTTGGGTCAGGACCAGCTCCGACTTACCTAATGGTAGATAAGTCAAGTAAACACCCCAAGGGACTGAAGGTACTGTTCACAGGCACTCTCCTCCCCCAAGGAGTGTTCCCCAAGGCTCGGCTCTGTAATGTCCGCACCATCCTTGCCTATGGCAGGATGAATGGACTAGAGTCCCTGATCCCCAGGATTCCTTTAACGGAATACTTCTATAAGGAGCAAGTAAGGGGGGGGTAGGCATTTTTATGCCATGCCCCTCCTATACCAATTTTTAACCAAAGCCTAACGGCCAACCTAACAAGTTGTGACAATTTGCTTGTCAGTTGGCAAAAACCAAATGGCAACAGCCAGTCAGCCAAGTGGCAGAATTCCTACTGGGCCCCTGAATACAGGCAACCCCCGCGAATGGGCAAGCAGTGTCGACTAAGCCTAAAAGCAGCGGCGGGCGGGCGGGAGATTCAAAGGCTTTCTGAGAGTGAGGGAAAACGAAAGTAACGTGGGCGTTAAGTAAAATGCTGCTGTCAATCAAAATCAATGGCACGCCCCATGACTCAGCCTAACTACAGCCCACCCCCCTCCCAGATTTCTTTTGAGCTCGTCCGCAACCCCCACTATACTTGATGAGTGTAATGGGCTTATTCTATCACACAGCCTAGAGTTTTTCTTTGATACCAGGCCACGTGAGCTGGAAGGAGTCTCTTTACTTATAAACCCACAATAATAAAGGGGTTTATTTGGGGGGGGCGCATTTTAGTAATAGAGAGGCAGACATTCGTCGCACTGAGGGCAGGGTTACTCTTTTCCTTACCAGTGTCTTTAAAACTGGCAGAATATTTATTTCACAACAGTGCGGAAGTGTCCACGTTTCAGAATATTTAGCCACTAAAAAAAAAAAGTTTGTTGCAAACTTCTGAGGAGGCTCTAGCCTACTTTATACTTCCAACTTCAACACACCTTCCCTGACTGAGGTCTGATCACCAATTCAGGAATGATTTATGTACTTCTTCTGACACTGGTGATCAGATCGAGTTTTCTAGGAGGCCTCAAAATAGAATGAACTTTCTGGGAAGATTCAACAGCAATTGTTATTTGGAGGATATTGTCCTTTATAGCTAAAATGTCACAATCCGTGATAACTTGAGTCAGAGGTAGAGTTTCTTAAAATACATCATATAGGGCAAACAAAGATGCACAGAGGACAATAGAGATGATGGATGAAGCAGCGTATACAGCAAGTGACTCCAAGACACCTATCCCATCCTGTCCTGTCCTTCAGTCTAATAGTGAATGTGGGCAACACCTGCACTCTACACTTAAAGCACTAGTATACTACTTCTGTGAGTCCCGATACCTTGCTGGAAAAATAACAACGAAGGTCAGAAGGTCGGCGGTTTGAATCCCTGTGACGGGGTGAGCTCCCGTTGTTCGGTCCCAGCTCCTGCCCACCTAGCAGTTCGAAAGCACATCAAAGTGCAAGTAGATAAATAGGAACCGCTCCGGCGGGAAGGTAAACGGCGTTTCCATGTGCTGCTCTGGTTCGCCAGAAGCGGCTTTGTCATGCTGGCCACATGGCCTGGAAGCTATACGCCGGCTCCCTCGGCCAATAATGCGAGATGAGCACGCAACCCCAGAGTCAGTCACGACTGGACCTAATGGTCAGGGGTCCCTTTACCTTTACCTTTATACTGCTTTAACAGTCATGGCTTCCCCCAAAAAATCCTGGGAAATGTAGGTTCTAAAAGGTGCCGGGAGTTGTTGAGAAATATTTATCCCCCTCACCAATTCAGGAGGTCGCAACAAGCCCGCCCCCTTAATATTTTGGGGGAGTGGTGTAGCTAGGATTCTGCTACAAATACAGTGGTACCTCTACTTACGAATGTTTCTACTTATGAATGGAGCTCCGTCCGCCATCTTGGATGTGGTTCAGATAGGATTTTTTCTACTTACGAATTTTTAGATAGGGTTGCTTCTACTTATGATTTTTTTTCTCCCAATGCATTCCTATGGGATTCAACTTACAATTTTTTCCGACTTACAAATGTGTATTCGGAACGCATTAAATTCGTAAGTAGAGGTACCACTGTATATCTTTGTCTAAGGTGTTGACTGTTAGATGAAAGGTTTTCTTTCCCCTCTTTGATTACTTAACAAAATCACAAAGCATATGAGCAAAGGTAGTCAGGATCCTAGGTTTGAATAATCTGGACATGGCTGCTTGGAAGAGTTAGCACAGAATAACAATAGTCAAAGAGTTATGACTACGACCTTTAGCCATCCCCTGGCACAATGGCCCCCTTAGTGATATGTTCTATGTATTAAATATTGAAGCCCAGGCTCCCAATTTGAGTTACCTAGGGGTCCCATAATATACGCTAAAACAGCAATGCCACAGTAAAATGAAACAATAAAAAAGATTTAAAATAAACAGTAAAATTAAGGTGAAGTGGCAGCAAAAATCCGATTTAAAGCAGCAGCGAAACCAGAGCCTTCCAAATTTTAACAAATATATCTGGTATTTTCATGCAAGCCACCTTTCAAATTTGATTGTTATTTTTAAGATAAAAGGTGTATTTTGTCTTCTGATGGAATTGGATGCTGCTGTCACCACATTATCTGAGGGGATGAAGTTTGCCAAATTTCTAAATGAGCAGCTACAGTGATTCTTTACCATTTGGTTCTAGTTACAGGTAGGTAGCCGTGTTGGTCTGAGTCGAAGCAAAATAAAAAAAATCCTTCAGTAGCACCTTAAAGACCAACTAAGTTTATATTTTGGTATGAGCTTTCGTGTGCATGCACACTTCTTCAGATACACTAGAAACAGAAGTGTCCAATATTTTACCATTTGGGGGTGGGTAAGCAGCAGCGGTGGTGATGGAGACAGCATGGACTTCCAGGAAAACCCAGGGGCGGGGAAAATGACAACCTCCCTGCAAGGACCCTGTTACCCCAAGGGGCATTGGTGGGGGCTGGGTTTCTGCCACCCACCACAGATTTTGAGGGGTATAGCTTCTCGGAGAGAAAGAGAGATCTCTATTGTCCTGCATAAGGTAAAAAAAGGTAAAGGATAGGCAAAATGGAGTGTGTGGGTAGAAAAAGCAGCACAAATCCATGTGAAAAACAAACGCAGATTTTCATATTTACTGCAACAACCCTCTGCCAAAGCCCTGGAGAAATAATTTATTGTAATTAAAACCTTAACCTGTCTGCCAAAATGAAGCACCCTCTTTTACTCCTCCCTACTCAAGCCCAAGGGATTTCCGCAATCAGCTTGCTTTCATTTTTTCTTTTTTTAAAAATAGTCACTTTGGGGGCACCCGAGTCCACAGAGTTAGTGCAATCTGACTTGAGCCATGTGCAAACTTCACCCAAATCGCAAGCATTCACCCCATAATTTGGGAATTACACAAGCCAACACACACCTCTGCTTCCAACATTTAGTTTTGATCCATATCTTTGACTTAACTTATTTGGTGTTGGATGGAATATCAAAAAATGGCTACAGAAGCTCTCCATTGGATTCATACAAGGAATGAATTGTGGGTTGTTTTCCCACTCCACCTACAGGTTTCATAAAGCCATGTCGCCATTTTATTTCCGTGTAGAAATCTCCTATTCTGTAGATCTCACTTCAGGTCCTTTTTGGCGAGTAACCTAAAATACTTTGTGTCGACATTTGCACCATCTCTTAATGTGCCACATTTTATTATCGGTGTGTTTCCTTGATGCGTTTGACTCATAAGTATAGAAGCACAGGAAGTATTAATTCCTTAATTTTTATTATTGCAGTGCGAGTAGCTGCGAACATTCTGCTAGGGAGCGAACGCAGGCCATTCGATGAGCCTGCACACTAATGAGAAGAGCAATCAATCACCTTCACCGCCAGGCATGGGGATTTTACAGACAAAGAGCGATATCAGCTGCCCTTTCGCCGAGCCCTATAGCGTGCTAAGACCCTCTTCCCGAAGTCACAGCATTCTGTCAGTTCTGTTTCTATCAAGCAGGTGGTGAGTGAAAAGTTATTCAAGGATGGTGTTGTGTAGCCTTCATGAATTATGCATCTTAAACAAACTTATATGATCTGAGGCGCTCGAGTGGAAGCCTTTTAGCTAGAAGCTGGCCACTGGAGAGCTCAGCTACAGATCTCCGGTGATGGGTTAAAATAGCTCACTGGAGTATGCTAGCTCTCGGTCTCTCTTTGACTCGATGGCCCACAGTTCACTTCATTTGCTTACTGGTACCGTGGCTATGGAGCCTTTTTAAAACCCCTCCAGGAGAGAACCATCTTGCAGCGTCTTCAGTTGGTTAGAAGCATTCCTTTCCGGCAAACCATCGTCTTCTGATGCACTTTTCAAAAGAAAGGAGAAACCCTACCAAGGTCATTGCTTTTTTTTAAAGCATTCCATGTAGAGATAATGAGTGTTTGTCTAATGTTTGCCCTCAGCCAAGGGGATTTTTCCACCCGTTTCCCTGGCTCAGGACTCCTTGAAGCAATGCACAGCTCTTTTGTCACTTGTCTAGCTAGAATATTTCTAGTTTCAGGAAAGTACGAACCACTCACTAAGTTTTCTCTCAGGTCCAAATGACACAATTACCATGGGTTCAGATAGACAGATAGATTCCATTCATATCCCATCTTTTTTTTTAAGGGGCTCAAGGTGGCATACATGGTTTTCCCCCTCCTCTTTTAATCTCCACAACAACCCTGTGAGGTAGGTTTGGCTGAGAGGCAGAGACTGGCCCAAGACCACCCAATCCTGGCTGAGTGGAGATTTGAACTCTGGTTCCCCAGGTCATAGTCTGACATTCTAACCACTCCCTCACACGGGCTCTCAATTTTAAATTACTTCAAGATTCAATAGTGGCTAACAAGTGGGATGTAAATATTATATTTACATATTTATATTATATTGGTATAATATTTACCAATATTATACCAATGGCTGCTTTCTATGGTAGGAAAACATTGAGCACATTGATATCACACATCCTACATCTTCTTAATCAAATGTTACTGGGGAGATTTGGGGGGAAACGGGAAAACAATGGCACAGTAGATACACTAAAATCATTTCCTCTGCAGCAATTGGACTGATTATATTCTTTTCCTGAATTTTAGAGATTTGTCAGCTCCATGAAACCATCATGGAATTCTGAAGTGTGCCATGAATAGCCTAGATGTGTTGTTTCTCATACAGATTGTGTGTGTAATTTTGCAGGAAAGGGTGCCTAAATGTGCCAGATTTGGGTATTTAATTATCAACATGGGCAACTGAGAAAGTATAAAGAGCTGGCTGGTCTCCTTCCAAGTCTCTCCAACCAAGATCCTAATATGTGTACTTTCCTGTTGAACATGCCACAGTCAGTTTCAGATCATAACACACACACACACCTCACATCCCATTGAGGAGCTTATGCTGTTTAGGAATATACCATGGCCTATGGAGGTTCGGATTTAGACCCAACAAGACCTTCTCCAAAGGGGAGGTTTGGAATCCTGCAGTAATCCCCAACACAGACAGCGACCTAATGCCAGAGAGTCAACACTCAGAGCCCACCTCCCAAAAAATGCCTCATCTGAGGAGGCTGCAATAGGGAGGGGTTCATCAAGGCCCCTTCCTTGCCACCCTTAGAAACTCAGGAGCAGTGATCATCGTGAGCCTGTGCTAAAATTTAGGTGCCCGTTTGGTAACCCAGTTCTCCCCTCAGGATATGATAAACCTGCATGTGCTTCAGAAAAAACAGAGGAAAAGGTGGAGCCACTAGGTTCACTATCTAACTTTCAGTCTCAAGCTTTTCAGTTTGGGTATGTCAGTTTCTTGGGGAAGCTCCTCAAACATCTCTGTAGGCCCAGTGCGGACTACTTGGTTCCTACTGGTCAATTCCCCTGCTGGTCCAGGATTTCCAGCCAAGGTGCTGCTCTTGTGATTCAGTTCCTGCTGTGCCTCAAAGCTAGTTGGGTTTAATATAATTACCTACACATCCTGTGAAACACTTTTAGAAAATTCATTGAAAACCCACATGCTAGCTAATGATTCAGATCTGCACAGGAGACTACATGGAGATCTGCGGATAGATAAAGGCAACGGGAAATACATACAGAACTTGAAAGAGAAGCTTTGTATTTCCCTATGGAATTCTCTGCTCATCAGCAATGGAATGCTCTGCTTATTAGTATTGCTTGGGAAACAGTTTCCCACAATGAATGGAAGATTCCTTCGCTTTTTACAATATATGGCCGGAAAACAGATCCACAAGGGTTTGCATATTAACGTTTACATTTCGTAATTGTGTCCATCCCATACCTGCCAAGTCCCGGACTGCAGAACCCGGGACCGACAGCCGCGTGGCACCGGAAGTTGCATAGACGCAACTTCCGGTGTCGCTTTGCCCATCTATGGGCACCAAAAAACGTCGGCGCCGGCAACAGAAGTCGCGTCTACGCATGTCCAGAAGTGCATAGACGCAACTTCCGGTGTCGCTCTGCCCATCTATGGGCACCAAAAATGGCCACCGCCGACACCGGAAGTCGCGTCTACGCACTTCCGGACATGCGTAGACGTGACTTTCAAAGCCGGCACCGGCCATTTTCGGTGCCCATAGATGGGCAAATCAGAAGAAGAAAAATGGCCACCGGCAGGAGAATATAAGGGAGAATAACGGGAGACGAAGTGATATGGGGGACCGCCGGGAAAAGGTAATAAAAAATGGGGGTTTCCCGAGGAAAACGGGGTACTTGGCAGCTATGGTCCATCCTGATACAAGCATCATAGCCTATGGCAGCATGCTATATTCCTCCTAAACAAAGTTTTCTTTTGTTTAAGATTTGTCATCTTGCTTTGGTTTGTAGGAAACTCTCTGCCTTATGTCTTATTATGATTTAGTAGTATTATTTTCATACTTTGGAGCAGCTTTGGAAGGATTGTATCCTGGTGTGTAGTGGTGTTACTGTGATGACTTTGGAGGGGTGCCACGCTTTTAGCCCCAACCCCAACATTGCATCTCTTTCCTTAAGCAGCCAGACGTTGCTTGTGGTTAAAGGCCAACACATGAGCTCCTCTTGCCTATTGGGTCTCTGTACAGTCAGGAGCCCTGGTTGTGCAGGTATACCGATCCCACTGAGACATTTCCTGTGAATACGAAGTTGGATAATGAGCACTCAGTTCCAATGAAGGTACAATATTAGGGGTGGGGTCGAAACACAGTCCTGCCTTGGTGAATAGGGCCACAGTGATCAGGCAAGCGAGGGATAAACTGTGGATATGGGGACAGGGATGGCAAAGGCTGTGTTTTATAGTTCACAGCTATTTTTCTACACTTTGGGTACATATGGCTCAGGCATTTCAACTCCTCTGAATCACGATGCATACTCCAACGTACTGATGCAGCTAAGCCTCTTTTTAGAATGATGGGAACTTTCCAGCCACATATTTTCCTTCAGTTGATCGCAGACTGGAGAATGCCACTTTATACCACGAATAAACAAAAATGCTGACCCTTAATACCTTCAGGGTGTGAAAGACACCTTTCTTTAATACATTCAGAGGAACAGAAATGCTTAGGCTGCAATCATATAGCCACTTTCCTGGGATTACATGTCATTGAACTCAATGGTACTTACTTTTTAGCAGACAAGTACAGGATTCATTTAGACGGTGCAAATTCTACTGAAAGAATCAGGGCTGCAGCCTGCTTGGCTGAAAGGGAAACAGCTGTGGGAAACTGCTGTTCCAGAAATATGGTGAGAGCCCAGAGTGCTTTCATCTGTACAATGTGTCTGCCAGCCTGCATCGCAAGACAATACAGTTCACCAGGTAAGGGCAGAGGGCATATCGGTAGAACACCCTCCGATTACTACCATTGCAGAATTAAAAGGGCTTGGATCTGAGTTATTTCCAGGTCAACCCGAGACAAAACTGTTCATATCATGTTGCACATGGCTGATCTGGAAATAATCTAAGTCATGCTCTGAGGTGTGCTATGTTTATGAGATCTGCTCTCTCCACCATGGGTGATTTTGTATTATCAGGTCACAGTGTGATAGGCACAAGCTCTTTGAGGCAGCTATTTCACACACTCACTCACTCCACAGTGTTTTTAAGTGGGAAATTGAAGTCAATTTACAAGAGAGCTCATGCCCCCTACTACAGAAGCTCTATGTCCACAACAGCAGAAAGATAATTGCAGTTCAGAAAGAACACATCCTATGTGCAGGCAGTGTTGGCTGATGCACAGTGGGTCTGGTATGGTGTAAGGCAGGAGGACCAACAGTAGGTGGAGCCAGAGCCTATAATAAGCAGGATTAAATGCATATCCTCCAACATTTCTCCAATGAAAATAGGGACGTCCCATTTCATAAGGAGAATTTTACTATTTATTCCCCACACATCTTATTGGGTTGCTCCAACCACTCTGGGCAACTTCCAACATATAAAAACATAAAGTTAAGGGGCCCCTGGCCATTAGGTCCAGTCATGACCGACTCTGGGCTCATCTCGCATTATTGGCCGAGGGAGCCGGCATACAGCTTCCAGGTCATGTGGCCAGCATGACAAAGCCACTTCTGGCGAACCAGAGCAGCACATGGAAATGCCGTTTACCTTCCTGCCGTAGCAGTACCTATTTATCTACTTGCACTTTGAGGTGCTTTCGAACTGCCATGTTGGCAGGAGCAGGGACCGAGCAACGGGAGCTCACCCCGTCGTGGGGATTCGAACTGCCGACCTTTTGATCGGCAAGCCCTAGGCTCTGTGGTTTAACCCACAGCACCACCCACATCCCATATATAAAAACATATTAGAACATTTTTAAAAAACCTTCCCTATGCAGGATCTCTTCAGGTGACTCGGGGCTCCATACCCTCCAACATTTCTCCAATGAAAATAGGGACATCCTAAGAAAAAGTGGAACATTCTGGAATCAAATCAGAAACCGGGATGGCTTCTATAAATCAGGGACGTCCCTGGAAAATAGGGACACTTGTAAACCATCTAATTTGCATGCAAAAGGCCCCAGGTTCAGTCCCTGGCATCTCCAGGTAGGGCTGGGAGAGTCTCCTATCTAAAACCCTGGAGAGCTACTGCCAAATAGTGTAGACAGTTCTGAGCAAGAGGGACCAATAATCTGACTCCGTATAAGACAACTTCCTGTGTCCCTTTGTGTTGAGTTGTAGTTTGCCTGTCTGAGAGGTGCAGCCTAACAGGCAAACATCAGTACCTGCTACTACAACCCAACAAAGAGATGCAGCCATTACTCAAGAAGGAAAATATAAATTTGTCAGAAGAAGCCTATGACATCAAGTGCACTAAATAGTTGTTGTTGTTTTTAATCCAGCCAAGGAACCCCATAATGAAAAGCAGGAAGCTGAAGAGTGTTTTCTTTTACAGGACTGCCCATCTGTGAGATAGAGAAGTTGGCAATCCTGCCACAGCAGGGCAATGCTGAGTTTCAAATGTGTGAATAATCTGGAGCACAGAGAAGCCAAGGATGCAGTCCTCAAGACCTTACTCAATGATTGTTCAAGGTCACTCCAAAAGTATCCCAGCCAAGCAAGACATTCAGCTGTCTCCTGTGAGCCTCCTTTCCTTCTCTTCCTCCTCCTCCTCCTCCACCACCTCTAGCTAACTTCCCGTCTGCTCATTCTCTGCTGCATCCCCACCGAAGTCATTCTGCAAATGCAGTCGTGAAAATCTGGGCGAGCGCAAATGTTCAGCATCTTTGATTTTGTGACTTGAACAGAAGTGATGCCAATGGGGGAGAGAGAGAGAGGAAGAGAGAATTCCCTTTCACTGGAAACTACTCAATGTGTTGTAAGCTGCTGAAGTTCCTAACAGAAATTTCAGAAGGCAAAAGAATCTAGCAAGCATTTAATTGCCAATGTGTGCTCAACAGCCAAGCTATCTTTATTGAGTGCAAATGGTTTTCTTTTTTTAAAAAAAAAGAGAGAGAAGAACAAAGGAGTCTGGTTTGACCCTTTATCCTGCCCCCTTAATCACTTCTCTGATCGAGACTGTCCCCGAAGAGCTCCACTGGCCTGCTAAAACATGGCACGCAAACTGTCTCCTTATGGAATAGAATACAGTGATCAACCAGACACCAGGCACTGCATGCTGTGTCCTTTTAAATGATGACTCTACCAATTCTGGCCTTCTCTGACCCCCTTTGATTGTCCTTTTGGAGCTCTGTAACTCTCCTGACTTTCTCCGCCTCAAAAGAAGGACAGTAAATCCATACAATCTCTTCCAAGCAATACTCCTTGGCTAATGGGCTTGTTAATTAATAAACACTATAACAGGATGTCCTTTACCCATATGATTTCATCGGTACAGTTCGGTACAGTTTGAAGCGCAGTTTGAAATAATAAAGATCCTGGGCTGGGAAGCAGACACAGGGAGAGAGAGCAAAGAACATATTTAATGAACAGATGAGAATGACTGCGTTCAAATTGCTATTTCTTTAAGGGGAGGGCTCAGCTGAAGATAGCTTGGGAAATCTGCTGGTAGATCTCTGGGTGATAAGAATGAGATCAGCAAGGATTTTCTGACTCTCAATTCTGTAACTGTGGCAACAACAATTTAACTCTCTCTCTCTCTCTCTCTCTCTCTCTCTCTCTCTCTCTCTCTCTCTCACACACACACACACACACATCAATTATACTCCTTAACTGAAGAGGCTGGAGGGAGCATATTTTTGTGTGAAAGGGTAGTGACCTTAGTTCACATCTGGTACTCAAAACAAATTCCTGGGTTCAGAATTATTTAAACCTAAGTGCTAGGGTCCCATCCTGTCCAGCATCCTATTCTCATAGTGGCCCCTGAGAAGACCAAAAGCAGGACCTGGGGGGCAACAGCACTCTACCCCATAGCTGCCAAGTAACCCGTTTTCCCCGGGAAAACCCCGTTTTTTCATACCGTTTCCTGGCGGTCCCCCGTATCAGTTTGTCTTCCGTTATTCTCCCTTATTCCGCTCCTGCCAGCGGCCATTTTTTTCCTGCTTTGCCCATCTATGGGCACTGAAAATGGCCGGCGCCGGAAGTCGCGTCTATGCGTAGATGCGACTTCTGGTGTCGGCGCCGGCCATTTTCAGTGCCCATAGATGGGCAAAGCGACACCGGAAATTGCGTCTACACACTTCCGGACATGCGTAGACACGACTTCTGTTGCCAGCGCCAGCCATTTTTGGTGCCCATAGATGGGCAAAGTGACACCGGAAGTTGCGTCTACACAACTTCTGGTGTCACGTGGCTCCCGGTCCCGGATTTTGCAGTCCAGGACTTGGCAGGTATGCTCTACCCAGGAATGCAACTGGCATTTAGAGGTTTATTGCCTCCAACTGTGGAGGTAGGACACAGCCATCAGGGTGAGTAGCCATTGCTAGCCTTAACTTCCATGGATCTGTCTCTTTCAAAGCCATCACATTGTCATCCATCCATCATTTCCACTTGTGGGAGGGGAAATGCTATAGTTCAACTATGCACTGCATGAAGAAGTTTCTTTGCTCTGTCCTGAATCTTTCAACATCAGGCTTCTTTGGTACTCTCCCTGAGATCTAGTGTCATGAGAGAAGGAGAAAAGCTTTTCTCTAGCCACTTTCTCTCAGGGCCGTCTTACCCATAGGCACTAGGGGTGTGGGGCACCTGGGCTCTGGGCTCTCAGGGGCACCAGCCCACCCGTTGGTCAGAGCACTGCGGCGGGCTCTGCGCTGCGAGTTCAGGGGCGACCGAGCCAGCAAGACGCTGAGGCGGCCAGCTGGCTCCGCCCTCCTGTGTGCCTGGGACTGGGCAACTGGGGGGGCGGCTCCAGGTGGATCTTTGCACCCCGGTGCGGCATATGCTTAAGACAGCCCAGCTTTCTCTCTCTGAAACAAATCCAGTTCATTGAAATAAAATAAAAGCTCTGTTCTAAAGGAGGTTTTGGTTATCGTTTTGAACGGTGATGCACAGCTGTCAAATTAGGGACTCAGCTCGCAGGACCCCCGACCCCACCTATGACTTGAACGCTTGCTGAAAATCTACTCTAGAGATACGGGTTGGTTTCAGGGTGAAGGGGAAATCAGGTTTTTTTTTAATTAAAAAAAATCACCTCCCCACTTTTTGCAGTGTAAACCTCCAATCGCATGAGAAGTATCAATTACAATTCCTTCTGTGCAGCCTTTCCATTGGCAAGGGTTAGTGGGTCCAAACCGTAGCTCCCCTACCCCCCAGACAAGTTCTGCATTCCTGTTATAGAGGAGGACTGCATGGTGAGCTTCTATTTTCCACCTGTGACTGACCAAACTAAGGCGCTCTAGATTTACATTTTTCCCTGGATTAGGACTTACACACTACCGTCTCCGCTTGCCAAACAGCTTCTGCTGAGTGGAAATCTGTTACCCCTTAATAGTATCTTTTAAAATATTTAGAGAGAAGCACCTTCATATTCTTTCAGAAGCTCTAAGATATAATCGTAAAAACGCAGATAAAGAAAAGGAATTATATATGCTAAGTGGCATTCCAGTCTATAATCATCTTTCAGACGGATTGTTAAAAACTCGGCGTTTCACTTTATTGCCGACTGCTTAAGCCAAACCAAGATGGAAATATAAATCTGCAGCTGTGTGCCAGGCTGGCTTAGGAAAGGAAAAATGAATCATAGAATCATAGAGTTGGAAGAGACCACAAGGGCCATCCAGTCCAACCCCCTGCCAAGCAGGAAACACCCTCAAAGCATTCTTGACATATGCTGTCAAGCCTCTGCTTAAAGACCTCCAAAGAAGGAGACTCCACCACACTCCTTGACAGCAAATTCCACTGTCGAACAGCTCTTACTGTCAGGAAGTTCTTCCTAATGTTTAGGTGGAATCCTCTTTCTTGTAGTTTGAATCCATTGCTCCGTGTCCGCTTCTCTGGAGCAGCAGAAAACAACCTTTCTCCCTCCTCTATATGACATCCTTTTATATATTTGAACATGGCTATCATATCACCCCTTAACCTTCTCTTCTCCAGGCTAAACATACCCATATCCCTAAGCCGTTCCTCATAAGGCATTGTTTCCAGGCCTTCGACCATTTTGGTTGTCTTCCTCTGGACACGTTCCAGCTTGTCAGTATCCTTCTTGAACTGTGGAGCATAAAGATACAGTGAGCATAAAGATACAGTGGCCGCAAGCAAGAAGGGCAGAAACACAAACAGGGAGAGGTTCATAGAATGGTAGAGTTTGCAAGGACTCGGAATCTCCTGCCTCGTAACTTGAATCTATTGCTTTGGGTCCTACCCTCCAGAACAGGAGAAAACAAGCTTGCTCCGTCTTCCATATCCTTTAGATATTTGAAGGTTGTTGTGGCTGATGCTACAACTTCAAGTGTGGATGCAGAAGAGTGCCATGGGATGGAGGTGGGGGTGAGCGGTGGAAGAGGAATTTGATTCAGACAAATTTAAAAGTGTGCCTACCTAACCCACACTTTCTGAAATAACACAAGAACCGAAATACAGCCTGTGTTTGAAATTTGCACATCTCTGAATTTGGCAATGCAGTTCTTCAGCCAAGTAACGTGTACAAAGATGCATGCCCCCCCCCCAATGCACATATTATTGAAAATAGCATACAGTGGTACCTCGGTCTATGAACTTAATCCGTTCTGGAAGTCTGTTCTGAAACTGAAAGCATTCTTAAACCGAGCTGCACTTTCCCTACGGTGGCCTCCTGCTGCCAGTGCCCTTCCACCGTTCGGCTTCCACTTGGCTTCTGGGGCAAAGTTTGCTAGCCGGAACACCTACTTCCGGTTTTGCAGAGTTCGTTCCCCGAATAGTTCGTCAACAGGATTGTTTGTAGACCGGGGTACCACTGTATTGTGTATAGTAGGCAAACTTGTATATTAGGAGAAATTGGCATTGAAGTCATAGCTGTCAACTTTCAGATTTGAAAATAAGGGATCAGCAGCAGCCTCACCTGTCTCGGGGACAGTCTACGGTATATCTAACAATCCAGGATAGCAGCAGGAAACGGCGCTGGAAAAAGGGAATTCCCAGCCAAAAAAAGGGGAAGGCTGACAGCTATGTGGCTTGGAATAAGGGAGTTTCCCACAAAAAAGGGGGGGTTGACAGCTATGATTGAAGTGCTGGTGAATTTTTTTTTTTAAAAAATCAACTAATTCCTACTAGCAGAAGCCAGCACAAGGATTCATACAAGTTCTGTGGGTCTTTCCCCCTCTCCTCCCCACACAGGCCCCTGAGCCCTCTCCAGATCTGCTCCTGGAGGTTGGGAGAACCCCCAGAACAGGGCACAGGGGGAAGAAAAATGCTTGCACTGATGGAGCAACCTCCTTAGCCCTATGAAATGAGGGCTCCAGGTTGGTGAATGCGGTCATCAAAACCTATTTTCCCCTCTCACCCTTTCCCATGCCACCACTTATTCATGTTATCCTAATGACAGTAGTCATGGATGCTTCAGTTGAGATTCCTGCTTTGCAGGGGATTGGACCAGATGACCCCCCCCCACCCCCACCCCGGAGCCCCTTCCAGCTCTACAATTCTAGGATTCTATGCTGAATACAAACCAAAGTGCTTCCAGCCACTGCAGCTAGTCCAACTGTCATTAGGATAACATGAGCAGGTAGTGGTAGGGGGAAAGGGTGAGCAAGGAAAATGAGTTTTTTTGTTTCAACCCAAGACTTCTTCCCTCCAAACCTTACAGCGTGCATTGAATAAATATATCTCCATGCTTTGTTAGACCCACTGTAAAAGGGACCCAGGTGGCGCTGTGGTTAAACCACTGAGCCTAGGGCTTGCTGATCAGAAGGTCGGCGGTTCGAATCCCTGTGACGGGTTGAGCTCCCATTGCTTGGTCCCAGCTCCTGCCAACCTAGCAGTTCAAAAGCACATCAAAATGCAAGTAGATAAATAGGTACCGCTACAGCAGGAAGGTAAACGGCGTTTCCATGTGCTGCTCTGGTTTGCCAGAAGCGGCTTTGTCATGCTGGCCACATGACCTGGAAGCTATACGCCGGCTCCCTCGGCCAATAATGCGAGATGAGCGCGCAACCCCAGAGTCGGTCACGACTGGACCTAATGGTCAGGGGTCCCTTTACCTTTAATGGGGGCTAACCCACCACCAGAGGCAACACAAACTGGGGCTGGTGGAAATTGTAGTTGAAACCACCTGGAGAGGTGCAGGATGTGGAAGAGGGTACCAGAGCAAAAGCTTCCATTGCAAGGCAGCCGCTCTGCATCACATTCACCATATTTCCTTTCAAATGAAGAAGTTTAGAAGAGAGAAAGAGAAAATCCCCTCCCTGCTCTCTCTTCAGCCATTTCAGGGAACATTTCTACCTCTGCTTCTCCGAGCCGCTGATTGATCCTTTTTTAATTGCGCCGAGAATATGTTATAGCTTTTGTAGCGGGTATTAAAAATTAAATAAGTTCAGTTAGCAAATAATTTATTTGGTGTGGGGGCAGACAGACGGTCCCCCAAGTACAACAGCAGACAGAGAGACGAGCGAGAGATACCATATATTAGGCTTGTCTTCTGAATGCCAAGGCACCTTGTGCAGTCCTGGAGGGTGAAAAACAGACACTTGGATACACTCGTCGCGGTTTATTGATCCTATTAACATTATCTCACGGTAAGATCAATGTGGGAGTTTCAGTCTTCCAGGAGACATGTAAATGAGGAGGTGAAAAATAAAGCCAGGACAAATGGCTTCTTCCTGTTGGAAAATGAAATATGAAAGGGAGCAATTGGATAGGAGCTGCATTGGGGGCCGGGGGAAGGGGGTGAGATCCAAACTGTTTAAATGCAGAACTATCCCAATTTCTGTAAAAAGATATTGAGTTGAGAGGTCCAATTCTTTTTAAAGGGGTGGGGAGGAGCTACATGGGTGAGGACTACAGAAACTCTCTCCCCCACCCCAACACTGCCTACCTGTCAGGAGCCGGAGTCAGGATCAGGCAAGCAATGAAACACCCAGTGCCCGTGAAATTAACTCTTTATTCACAGGAACCAAAACAATGCAGGCCTAGTGGTCACAGCAACTCTACCCAGTTGGCCTTGCCTCACTGAGGCAGTTGAGAGGGCATAAGGTCCTCACCTTCCCACAATTCCCTAAACCTCCTCCTCCTCCTTGATAGCTTTGTCCTCCATGGATTTGACTACCCCTTCTTGAAAGCTCTCCAAGTTAATGGCCAATCACTACATCTTTCGGGAGCAAATCCTATATGCTGCATGAAGAAATGCTTTCTTTGGTTTGTGCTGGATCTATTTGTTTCCAGCGCCACCACTGCAACTAGCTCTACACTGACAGCATGTTACACCGTGCTGGAAAGAGCGAGTCAGCGAAAATGTCATGCCCGTGGCCTTCTTCCACCTCCAAAACAACAACTTCAAAGGGACCACTCCTATTAAACCCTTTGGATTTCAATTCGAGAGTTACTTTTTCTGGATTATGCTCCGCGTCCCTAGATTCCCCCCTCACCTCCCAATTAATTCAAAATAATTGCTGCTGTCAACTTGCTTATAATTCAAGGAAGATGTTCAATTTTCCATCGGCCTTTTCATTCCAGGGAAAATATAGTTGTGTTCTCTCTCTCTCTCTCTCTCTCTCTCTCTCTCTCTCTCTCTCTCTCGGAAAAGGACTCTGTAGAGAACTCCAAGAGAGCTCCACGTCAAAAAGGCCATTGACATTCTTTTAACTTTTTTTTTTAATGCAAAGAAATGCAAGAAACCGGGTGCGCAATATGTTCTGCAATTGCACTGTCAGGAAAGGCAATTACATTTTATCTGATTGGCCCATTTCTCCTCTATGGCTCCTGCAAACACCAGCCGGCTGCCACAGACATGGGTTACAAGAGCCCTGTTTGTTTTCCCTGATTGAAGCCATTTTTTGCTTCCCCGTTTCCAGCCCCTGATGAGCACCAGCCGTCTTTCGCAAAAGAAAAATGTTTGCCTTGGAAGCCGTCCATCAGGGGAGCCCTTTTAGAGCTCTGGTCTTAAAACGGAACGCCACTTTGCCACGAGCACCCTGCACAGAGTCCGCACACCGTGGTTCAGGCTGGCACTGGCACTGGCAGGGTTATGGCAACTGATTGCCACCTGGTAGAGGGAAGACGACGTTGGTGGGAAGGGACTCAGTTGAGAATAAGCACTGTGATACCACTTTAAACAGTCATGACTTCCTCCAAAGAATTCTGGGAGCTGTACTTTGTTAAGGGTGCTAAGAGTTGTTAGGAGTCCCACAGTAGCAATTCCTAGAGTTTACTGTGAAGGAGGATTTATTGGGATGGGGATACCTCTCCTCTGAAGCTGCTATTTGCACTTGCATTGAAACCAATGGAAACTTCTCTTGCAGCGCAAGCAGCAAGGACGTTACCTTTGAGGCTCCCCTACAGCTGTTATTTAAACATTTACTGCATCCACATAACAGCCCTATTCAATGGGGCTTTAATTAAACAGGTGGGGAGTGGTGCGTGTGCTCCTCAATGCGCGCAGGTGACATTTCTATTGTGCAAGAGGGTTCTAGAAGCATCCTTACAAGGGCACAGTTTGTGAGGAATACTCTTCTTATTCTTACTCTCTGGGGGTGGGGTGTATGCCACAAGCTTTGGGCAGGGCATTTTAAAACTAGGCATGCTCCCTGTGCATTGGAGAAGTGTTTGAATGTGTGTTTTGAGTGTGTGTGTGTTGATGCTGTAACAATATAATTCATGTATCATCTTATGGCATGGTTAGCATATGAAAGAAACCATCTCAGTGGCTTGCAACCAGCTCTTTGTCTTTCAGTAGAAAGACATCTTACTTTTGCAAAAGACAAAATGCTGTCATTAGCGGCACTTAACTGGCTTCCCCACTTGGAGCAGCGCAGAAAACCCCAGAGGGGTAGCTACTTTCACACGCCGGCAGAGATAACCCTCTGGAGCAACTGGCCCTGGAGCAATTTCTTCCTGATCAACAGTAGAGTCAGCTGCCAAGCGGGGAAGCACTGGTTTGCTCCAGGGCACCGCACTTGTAAAGCAGAGAGCTCAGGGACCGCCAGGGGAGGAAGGCCAGCTGGTGCAGAAAAGACCCAACACCTCTGTTCAAGAGCGCAATCTCTTTTCATGCTTGTGCTCTCTTCATAACAATCTCAGCACTTGCAGGTGATGTCCGTCCCCATATCTTTTGTTTGAGAGCAATGACATTACTTCTTCCTATGTTTTATGTAAACCTCTTAGAGGTTTATTATTATTACAGTGGTACCTCGGTTTATGAACACAATTGGTTCCGGAAGTCTATTCATAAACTGAAGCGTTCATAAACTGAAGCGAACTTTCCCATTGAAAGTAATGGAAAGTGGATTAATCCGTTCCAGACGGGTCCGCGGAGTACTCAACCTGAAGCGTACTTAACCCGAAGCATGGGTGTAATTGGTTCCGGAAGTCTGTTCATAAACTGAAGTGAACTTTCCCATTGAAAGTAATGGAAAGTGGATTAATCCGTTCCAGACGGGTCCGCGGAGTACTCAACCTGAAGCGTACTTAACCCGAAGCATGGGTGTAATTGGTTACGGAAGTCTGTTCATAAACTGAAGCGTTCATAAACTGAAGCGAACTTTCCCATTAAGAGTAATGAAAAGTGAATTAATCTGTTCCAGATGGGTCCACGGCATTCGTAAACCGAAAATTTGTAAACCGAGGTGTTCATAAACCGAGGTTCCACTGTATTATTATTATTATTATTATTATTATTATTATTATTATTATTATTATTATTTGTATGTCATCCATGTATGAATTGCTTCCTATGAAACATCTCAATGCAATTAACAATACTCCCAACAGATGTAAAACAGATAAGCAACCATATGACTTTTAGAAGACACCTGAAGGCAGTCCTTCAGTTTTCAATGGTTGATGTTTTATTATGCTTATGAGAGCCAGTGTGGTGTAGTGGTTAAGAGCGGTAGACTCGTAATCTGGGAAGCCGGGTTCGCATCTCCGCTCCTCCACATGCAGCTGCTGGGTGACCTTGGGCTAGTCACACTTCTCTGAAGTCTCTCAGCCTCACTCACCTCACAGAGTGTTTGTTGTGGGGGAGGAAGGGAAAGGAGAATGTTAGCCCCTTTGAGACTCCTTCGGGTTGTGATAAAGCAGGATATCAAATCCAAACTCCTCTTCTTCTTCTTTTATAATTGTTGGAGGCCGCCCAGAGCGGAGGCAACTCAGCCAGATGGGTAGCATATAAATAATAGCATTATTATTATTATTATTATTAGCATTTATATACTGCTTGATCACTTCCTGATCACTAATGTCTTCTGGGAATTCAGTGTTTTCACCTGTACTGCTCCACCTCCAGTCTGAGGAACCTTCAGGTGAGAGTTGCTGCCACAGGCATTATGTGGATGTGCATTTTATTGAGCTGGACATAGTGAAGGATTATGAGTCATGGGGGTGTATGAACTTAACAGTGCTTAGTTTATCTTTTGGTTGTTAATATTGTTAATATTGTTGTGTAGATTATAAATGCTGTATGGATTTGTTAATCATATAATATGGCTTTGGCTCTGATAGTTATGTTTGGCTTTTATTAGTTTTTGCTTTTTTAACAATGATTTATAGACTGTAATTGTTTCACTGGTGATTAGTTAATTATTCTATATGATTTATGGAGTATTTGTGATGTCCTATTACTGTACGTTCTAGCATGTCATTGTTAGTCATTGTTTGTAAAGCTACTTTGGGATTCATTTGAACGAAAAGTGGCATAGAAATATAATAAATCAAATCGTTCCTGGATAGCTCAGTTGGTTAGAGCCTGGTGCTGATAATGCGAAGGTTGCAAGTTCAATTCCCATATGGGACAGCTACATATTCCTGCACTGATCCCCAGGGTCCATTCAAAATGATTCCCTTCTGGGTAACCTTGGAGGAGGGGTCCAGGGCAAAAAAGGGGATGTAATCAAATATGGTGCTCAGAGGTATGACTCATATCCACCAGGAGTCATGTGCTGACTAGTGTGGGCTCAGTGCTGTAGAACTCCCACCCAGCTCAGATTAGAAAGGCCTTCTCCCTGCTGAACTTTTGACACCTACCGGTACTGAAGATCTGTTTATTCCAGGAGGCATTTTAAGTCGGTTCTGCAGCTTCCAACTGATTTTATCTTTATTTCATTGTTGAATTTTAATATACAGTGGTGCCTCGACTTACTAATTTTATCCGTTTCGAAGGCACCTTCGTGGGCCGAAAAATTCGTACGTCGATAAGCACCATTGGAAATGTGATTTCCCATAGGAATGCATTGGAAACGGGAAAATTGCTAAGTCGAAGCAACCCCATCTAAAAATTAGTAAGTTGAAAAAACCCTATCTAAAACCGCCGCGGTTTCCGTTCAGATGTCGAGAAATTCGTAAGCGTGCGGCCATTTGCCCCATTCGTAAGTGGGGCAAAAATTCGGTTGTGGAGTCGTTCGTAAGTCGAGGTACCACTGTATCCTGCTTTGGAGACAATTGTGATTGATCCTATATAATAAAGTCCCTGTGTCTCTGCATCCAGTCCCTGTGTCCCTGGGTTTGCGCTACTGCGCATGTGCCCCACGGACACAGGGATTGGACGCAGAGACTGGACGCACACACCGCCGCGCACTCTCCCCACCGATGAAGAGAACCAGAAACCAGTAAACGAGCCACTGGCAGCTTCTCCTCACGCCTCCCGTTCGAGAGCGGCTGCTGCTGCTGCAGGACAGCGAGATGCCATCTTCCCGCACCCCATTCTCCCGCCAGCTCAGCGCGCTCGGCCTCTTCAGCTGCTCGGTTGTCCATCGGGGGAGCCTGGGGCCCTCGGCGCACATCCCCGCCGGTGGAGGCAGCGACGGAGGCGACGCCTGCGCGGTCCCAGGGCTTCCCCTCCGTTCTTGCCCGGCTGCCGGTTGTGCCTGCCTCTCCGGGCGGTGTGTTGTGAGGCAGCGGCAGCCGCCGCTCCTCCCCTCAGCCGCCTCCCGACCCCATCCCCCAGCCCTGCGAACATCGTCCTTCCTTCCCGCCAGTCACACGAAGCTGCCTCCGGCAGGGATGTGCACCGAGGGTCCCAGGGCTTCCCTTCCGTTCCCGCCCGGCCACCCGTTGTGCCCGCCTCTCCGGGCAGCGCGGCATGAAGCAGTGGCCGTGGCCCCGGCTTCTCCTATAGCCAAGCGCCAGGGTTGCGATCCGGCCTTGCCGCTGCCGAGACACGCGCTCTAGCACCCATTATTTTAACGGGCTTCAAGATACTAGTTGGTATATAAATTGTCTAAAAATGAATGATAGGTAATGCTTATTGTAACCTGGCCCCAGACCATTTGGGGGAAGGGCAGGCTGTAAGTACAAATAAATAAATATATGGAGCTACATCCACAGTGATGGTTAAAAATGCCACAGGAGGCCTCCGCAGCCCCCAGAACCGAATCATCTGCTTGCTGAAGATGCCGCAGCTCTGCTGTGGTATTTGCTACACAGGGAAAGAAAACATCCCCTGCCTGTCCCATACTGATCATCTTTGATGAAGACACATTCTGAATAACAAATGGTGCTATGTTATATTCATTTGTCTCCCTGCTAGAATTTGATGTGCTCCCCGGATATTAGTTAGGGGATAGGATTGAGACATATCTCAAAGAGAAAGCCAAGGTAATAGAAAACCATATACAAGGCAGTTACTGGAGTGAGAAATTTGCACATATTCCCACTCCTGGCATTTTTAAATTTTATTTATTTTTGACACCTGAAACTACCCTCTGGCAACTCTGGACTTGATCTGCTACTTCTTACTCAGTGGACCACCTGAAATTTCACTCTGGTTTGGGCTGTGCTAGAACAGGCGTGTTTTTACATGGCTGGGCAGTTCTTGAACTCTATCTCCAAAGTTTTGAGTATTGGGAGAGATTTACTGGGGGAGAATGTTTTCTTCCATATAAATCACAGCCCCTGCTTTTTCACTGCCTTTTGCTATAACGTATTTCATTTTTGTGTCCTTTTCTAAGAAATAGGATGTGTGGCATTGGGGTAGAGCAGTGATAGGTAATAATTCTGGCAAACTCAATCACACAATCACACAATGATTAGGTAGACTGGCGTCTGACAGGGAATCCTCCTTTCATTGCTGGCATAAATTAGCTCGGTGGCTGCTTCTCCTAGCACAATGTCATCTTGAAGGTCTAAAGTGGTGTAGGAAGTTGCCAGTGTCTTGTTACATAACAGTGGTTCACAGAAGTATGTTCCGGATCCAACCTAGCTGGAAACAGGAACAGGGATTAAATACCAGCCTAGGGATGAATGAATCTGTTGGTTTTGGTTTCTCTCTGTTTCTGTTCTTCTAGTCCAGGCATCCCCAAACTTCGGCCCTCCAGAAGTTTTGGACTACAATTCCCATCTTTCCCGACCACTGGTCCTGTTAGCTAGGGATCATGGAAGTTGTAGGCAAAAACATCTGGAGGGCCACAGTTTGGGGATGCCTGTTCTAATCTTCAATTCATAATAATAATAATAATAATAATAATAATAATAATAATAATAATAATAATTTATTTATTTATACCCCACCCATCTGGCTGGGCTTCCCCTGCCACTCTGGGCAGCTTCCAACAGAAAAATAAAACACAGTAATCTATTAAACATTAAAAGCCTCCCTAAACAGGGCTGCCTTCAGATGTCTTCTAAAAGTCTGGTAGTTGTTTTTCTCTTTGACATCTGATGGGAGGGCGTTCCACAGGGCGGGCGCCACTACCGAGAAGTCCCTCTGCCTAGTTCCCTGCAACTTGGCTTCTCGCAACGAGGGAACCAACAGAAGGCCCTCGGTGCTGGACCACAGTGTCTGTGCAGAATGATGGACATGGAGACGCTCCTTCAGGTATACTGGACCGAGGCCATTTAGGGCTTTAAAGGTCAGCACCGACACTTTGAATTGTGCTCGGAAGCGTACTGGGAGCCAATGTAGATCTTTCAAGACCGGTGTTATGTGGTCTTGGCGGCCGCTCCCAGTCACCAGTCTAGCTGCCGCATTCTGGATTAATTGTAGTTTCCGGGTCACCTTCAAAGGTAGCCCCACGTAGAGCGCATTGCAGTAGTCCAAGTGAGAGATAACTAGAGCATGTACCACTCTGGTGAGACAGTCTGCAGGCAGGTAGGGTCTCAGCCTGCGTACCAGGTGGAGCTGATAGACAGCTGCCCTGGACACAGAATTAACCTGTGCCCCCATGGACAGCTGTGAGTCCAAAATTACTCCCAGGCTGCGCACCTGGTCCTTCAGGGGCACAGTTACCCCATTCAGGACCAGGGAGTCCTCCACACCTGCCCGCCTCCTGTCCCCCACAGTAGTGTGATTTTTTCTTAATAAACACATTTTGTATGCAGCGATTTCCCTGAATATGTGCCCACACATATGCACATTTTTTGTTGATATTTTCATCTTCGTGCACTGCAAAATCTGGGTGGGTTTCAAAGCATACCTTTGCTTCAGTTTGCATATTGGTTCAGGTAGTGTGAATTTCCCCTTCATGGATTACTGCCTTATCATGGCGAAGGCAGTGGCGGAGCGTCATGCTCTGGCACCAGGGGGCGGACAGCAGATGGGGGTGGGGCTGGCATGAGTCCAGGGGCATGGTGAGACACCCACAGGGACGTGGCACGCGTCCTGGGGGCATGGCGCGCCGCCTGAGGGGGCTTGGTGCCCAGCGTGGGTGGGGGGGCAGCCGTGATGGCACCCCACTGGGATCGTGCTGCCGGGGGCGGTGCACTATTCAGTCATCCGCAGCATCATGCATCCCTCCTTAAGCCAGGCAGAAGCTTACTCTATGGTTTTAACCCCTTCATGCATTAATTAGAGTTAAGCATGTTGGTTATATGAGGCTGGATATCCTACAAATTTTACATCTTGAGTTCACTTATACCTACCTATCAATGAAATTGTATGCATGCCTATCCTGAAGTATGTCTGAACTGTGTTCAGGGGATCTTGCTCCCTACTTTTATCCTCACGGTTTTTAGTTGGTCTTACCTCTAGTACGTGTGTTTAGATTGCAGCCTTAGTCTTGATCCGACCCTCTCTTTTGAATTCATGGATAGACTCCATGAGTGCTAAATAGGATTGCTCAAGGAGTGCTTAAGAAAGATGTCAGAGCAATAAGCTTATTTCTTAGACTTTGTTTTGCTTGCAAGCTCTCGCCTACGGAATAATAGCATTGAGAAAATAGAGAGAAGGTAAGGCCATAGCATGTAAAGGCATTCTACCTTTTGTTTCTATGAGAAATATGTTACTGTAATGTTATTTAATTACATTCAGTGAAGCATGTTTAATATTGACTCAGACCAGAATCACTCATGTTTTAATTTATGATGAGAGCCTTCGCCCAATGTAAGCGCTGCCTCTTTGAAGTATTGCTAGATTCTATAATTTTATTGTACGCTGAGTTGCCTTGTAAAAATTATTATCTTTCTGTCCGTCTAATTAAAATAAAGATGTAATAAAGAATTTACAGTTTTAATTAGAGCATAGATCTTAAAGCTATTACAGTGTGATTAATAATTCTTTAACAAGAGATGAGGAATAAAAGGTTCTACTCTCATGAAAAATCAATAGGCATTACTCAATTATGCTAACAGAGTTATACAAAGCAATCTAGGTCCCAATTAAATGGCTTTTCTTGTTAAGCTGGTTGGTGGAGTTAGCAGTTATTAATGAGTCCTGATTTGTTTGTTTGCTTGTATTTTAACTCAATTTAAAAAGAAAGAAAGACAAAGAAAGAAAGAAGTCCTAGAGGACATGCTAGGATAAACAATGGCAGCCAAGGAACCCCCCCCCCCCTCTCTCTCTCTCTCTCTCTCTCTCTCTGTGTGTGTGTGTGTGTGTGTGTTGTCTGATTCACGCAAGACAAGGCACTGTACACATTTAATGGCATCACTTCCAGACAGGTTCATAAGTCACAAGCTTAAGGCTGGGGATGAAAATTGATTTGGTTCATATTAAAAGTTGAACTTACCTAGTTTGATCTTTCCAAAACAATACGAAAACTGAAACACAGTTCATCCTTCAAAACTGGCACATCTCCAAATGTCAGAGTATAGTACCCCATCCAGGTAAATGTGCGTACCATAGTAAAGTGTGCATGAAAATGCACATCTTAGCAAAAACAACAACAACATAACAATGTGCGTTATTTTGGGGGGAATGCTTTGCAAAAATGAGTATGTATCAGGCAAGATTGTGTGCAAATGTATTTCCTGAGAGAAATTTGCACTGATATGCTGGTGAATTTCCACTGGGATTTTTTTTTTACTTTAAAAAAATAAATAAATTACAAACTGATGTGAAAAACTGAAGACTTGAACTTGAGGTAGGAACATGAGAAACTGAGAGAAACCAAAACTGACAGATCTGCCCATTCTTACCCAAGATAAATATGCACAAATTAACCAAGCTTTGCAACAATCTCCACCCCTTCAGCCAATGCAGCAGCATTATACCCAGTGGTCACAATTCAGGAAAAAAAAGCATTTACCGTGTTTCTCATATTATAAGTCATGTCTTATATTAATTTTTTCTTCAAAAAAACACGACATGGCTTATTTTTGAGGGATGTCTTATTTTTTAATAAAGTGCACGCGGGCGCTGTTTGCCGGGCTTGTCAAGCCCAGCAAGGAGCGCCCGCCGATCTTCGGTGACAGGCGGGGATGGGGGGAGAGCGGAGAACGATCTCCGCTTCTCCCCCACCCCCGCCTGTCACACAGCACAGGGCCGAAGATCGGCGGGCGCTGTTTGCCGGGCTTGTCAAGCCCAGCAAACAGCGCCCGCCGATCTTTGGTGACAGGCGGGGGTGGGGGGAGAGCGGAGCACGATCTCCGCTTCCCCCCCACCCCCCCTGTCACACAGGACAGGTCCGAAGATCGGCGGGCGCTGTTTGCCGGGCTTGTCAAGCCCAGCAAGGAGCGCCCGCCGATCTTTGGTGACAGGCGGGGGTGGGGGGAGAGCGGAGAACGATCTCCGCTTCCCCCCCACCCCCGCCTGTCACACAGGACAGGTCCGAAGATCGGCGGGCGCTGTTTGCCGGGCTTGTCAAGCCCAGCAAACAGCGCCCGCCGATCTTCGGTGACAGGCGGGGGTGGGCGGAGAGCGGAGAACGATCTCCGCTTCCCCCCCACCCCGCCTGCCACACAGCACAGGTCGGCGGGCGCTGTTTGCCGGGCTTGTCAAGCCCAGCTAGGAGCGCCCGCCGATCTTCGGTGACAGGCGGGGGTGGGCGGAGAGCGGAGAACGATCTCCGCTTCTCCCCCACCCCCGCCTGTCACACAGCACAGGGCCGAAGATCGGCGGGCGCTGTTTGCCGGGCTTGTCAAGCCCAGCAAGGAGCGCCCGCCGATCTTTGGTGACAGGTGGGGGTGGGGGGAGAGCGGAGAACGATCTCCGCTTCCCCCCCCACCCCCGCCTGTCACACAGGACAGGTCCGAAGGTCGGCGGGCGCTGTTTGCCGGGCTTGTCAAGCCCAGCAAGGAGCGCCCGCCGATCTTTGGTGACAGGCGGGGGTGGGGGGAGAGCGGAGAACGATCTCCGCTTCCCCCCCACCCCCGCCTGTCACACAGGACAGGTCCGAAGATCGGCAGGCGCTGTTTGCCGGGCTTGTCAAGCCCAGCAAACAGCGCCCGCCGATCTTCGGTGACAGGCGGGGGTGGGCGGAGAGCGGAGAACGATCTCCGCTTCCCCCCCACCCCCGCCTGTCACACAGCACAGGTCGGCGGGCGCTGTTTGCCGGGCTTGTCAAGCCCAGCTAGGAGCGCCCGCCGATCTTTGGTGACAGGCGGGGGTGGGGGGAGAGCGGAGAACGATCTCCGCTTCCCCCCCACCCCCGCCTGTCACACAGGACAGGTCCGAAGATCGGCGGGCGCTGTTTGCCGGGCTTCTCAAGCCCAGCAAGGAGCGCCCGCCGATCTTTGGTGACAGGCGGGGGTGGGGGGAGAGCGGAGAACGATCTCCGCTTCCCCCCCCACCCCCGCCTGTCACACAGGACAGGTCCGAAGATCGGCGGGCGCTGTTTGCCGGGCTTGTCAAGCCCAGCAAGGAGCGCCCGCCGATCTTTGGTGACAGGCGGGGGTGGGGGGAGAGCGGAGAACGATCTCCGCTTCCCCCCCACCCCCGCCTGTCACACAGGACAGGTCCGAAGATCGGCGGGCGCTGTTTGCCGGGCTTGTCAAGCCCAGCAAGGAGCGCCCGCCGATCTTTGGTGACAGGCGGGGGTGGGGGGAGAGCGGAGAACGATCTCCGCTTCCCCCCCACCCCCGCCTGTCACACAGGACAGGTCCGAAGATCGGCGGGCGCTGTTTGCCGGGCTTGTCAAGCCCAGCAAGGAGCGCCCGCCGATCTTTGGTGACAGGCGGGGGTGGGGGGAGAGCGGAGAACGATCTCCGCTTCTCGCCCACCCCCGCCTGTCACACAGCACAGGGCCGAAGATCGGCGGGCGCTGTTTGCCGGGCTTGTCAAGCCCAGCTAGGAGCGCCCGCCGATCTTCGGTGACAGGCGGGGGTGGGCGGAGAGCAGAGAACGATCTCCGCTTCCCCCCCCACCCCCGCCTGTCACACAGCACAGGTCGGCGGGTGCTGTTTGCCGGGCTTGTCAAGCCCAGCAAGGAGCGCCCGCCGATCTTTGGTGACAGGCGGGGGTGGGCGGAGAGCGGAGAACGATCTCCGCTTCTCCCCCACCCCCGCCTGTCACACAGCACAGGTCGGCGGGCGCTGTTTGCCGGGCTTGTCAAGCCCAGCAAGGAGCGCCCGCCGATCTTTGGTGACAGGCGGGGGTGGGGGGAGAGCGGAGAACGATCTCCGCTTCTCGCCCACCCCCGCCTGTCACACAGCACAGGGCCGAAGATCGGCGGGCGCTGTTTGCCGGGCTTGTCAAGCCCAGCTAGGAGCGCCCGCCGATCTTCGGTGACAGGCGGGGGTGGGCGGAGAGCAGAGAACGATCTCCGCTTCCCCCCCCACCCCCACCTGTCACACAGGACAGGTCCGAAGATCGGCGGGCGCTGTTTGCCGGGCTTGTCAAGCCCGGCAAACAGTGCCCGCCGATCTTTGGTGACAGGCGGGGGTGGGGGGAGAGCGGAGAACGATCTCCGCTTCCCCCCCACCCCCGCCTGTCACACAGGACAGGTCCGAAGATCGGCGGGCGCTGTTTGCCGGGCTTGTCAAGCCCAGCAAACAGCGCCCGCCGATCTTTGGTGACAGGCGGGGGTGGGGGGAGAGCGGAGAACGATCTCCGCTTCCCCCCCCACCCCCGCCTGTCACACAGGACAGGTCCGAAGATCGGCGGGCGCTGTTTGCCGGGCTTGTCAAGCCCAGCAAGGAGCGCCCGCCGATCTTTGGTGACAGGCGGGGGTGGGGGGAGAGCGGAGAACGATCTCCGCTTCCCCCCACCCCTGCCTGTCACACAGCACAGGTCCGAAGATCGGCGGGCGCTGTTTTCCGGGCTTGTCAAGCCCAGCAAGGAGCGCCCTCCGATCTTCGGCTCTGTCCCCCGATGCGCGACGGCTCGGGGAAGCAGGCAGGGAGCTCCTGCTGGGTCCCGCGCCTTCGCCTCTCGCTCGGTCGGGGCTACACGACATGGCTTATTTTCGGGGTATGTCTTATTTTTCACCAACCCTTAGAAATCCTGTCATGGCTTATTTTTTGGGGATGCCTTAAAATATGAGAAACACGGTAAACCCACTTGCCTGTGTTGGGTTTTGTCGCAGAATTTATCAGGGTTACACCATCCTAAAGGTAAAGGGACCCCTGACCATTAGGTCCAGTCGTGACCGACTATGGGGTTGTGGCACTCATCTCGTGTTATTGGCCCAGGGAGCCGGTATACAGCTTCCAGGTCATGTGGCCAGCATGACAAAGCCGCTTCTGGCGAACCAGAGCAGCATATGGATATGCCGTTTACCTTCCCGCTGTAGCGGCACCTATTTATCTACTTGCACTTCGACGTGCTTTCGAACTGCTAGGTTGGCAGGAGCTGGGCCTGAGCAATGGGAGCTCACCCCATTGTGGGGATTCGAACCGCTGACCTTCTGACCGGCAAGCCCTAGGCTCTGTGGTTTAACCCACAGCACCACCCGCGTACAGCATCCTACCAGCGCCTTTATGTGCCATCAAATGTGCCCTTCACCACATCTAAGGCCTGATAGCTCAGAGCACCTGCTTTTCATGCAGAAGGTCCCAGCTAGGGCTGGGGGACCTTCCCATCTAAAACCCTGGAGCTAGGTAGACCAGTGGTAAGACTTGTTGTAAGTTAGGTTCTGCCCCACTCCTGTAAAGCAAATTTGGTTGCATTTGGGGCAGCTTTAAACTAGGATTGCCTTGGCTAAATCAGTGAGTGCAAATCTCTGCACCAGCTCCCTGCCGCTTGAAAGTTCAGCTCATGGTGGTTCGAAGCAAACATTTCCATTTTTGACTCTTTGCTTCACCTTGTCGTTTCCTTATATTTTGGCAAGTCACTTGTTGGCAGATGTCTTTGCATTGTAAGTTCCTACTTTCCCTCTGAGCAGTCAGATCTAAGCCAAATGTTAGTGACCTGCAGGGCATATTTCAAGACACACTTATGCTCTTGAAGCCTATGATAGATTGCTTGCAAAATGCCATGGCTAATGCACATGCTAATCTTTTGCAATTCAGCACCCTAGCTGCCAGGTGATTAAGTGCCCTGGAAACTAGCGAAGCCAAGAAACAAACTACGGCCTGGATATACGGCTAATTTTGCAAGCCAAGTAGAGATTTTGCTTGGAATAAACAGCCAGTGTGGCTCTCACTGCTGATATTGTACAGCTTCAGTTTGTGGGCTGTCATCACAAATTCATCCTAAGTTCCTCCTTGATTATGAGTTCTCCTAACTTGTGAAATTACCTTTCACTGTTAACAGTAATGTCAGCTGAAGCTAGGGCTGCACTTACTCCTAGGAGATTGTTCTAGTTAGCCACAGTATAGGACTTTCCCCTGTAGGCTAAGCAAAGAGGGACAGTGCACTGGAAAGCAAGAGATAACAATTGCTTGACACAATGTCATATATAACCTCCCACAAACTTTCTGCAAATAAATCAGGTGTTATAAGTTCCCTGAACAATGTCCTAAGTGTCCCAGTATATACATTCCTTCTTAGGTTCACCTGGTGAAACTCACGACCCTTAAAGAACTAATGGTCTGTCTCTTCATAGGACCCGCCCCCCCAATTCAATATTTTTAATAGCCAGGAGACTGATGGCTCTTTCCTTGAGGGTCCTGAATGAGTTAGATGGCACATTCTGTCCCCTGTGCCAGTTAAGGATGTTATAATGTAGATAGCTGTGTAGTAGAAAGTAGTAGAAAGTAAAATCTATAGAGGCAGAAGGAGAGATGGGGAAAGATGAAGGGAGGGAGGAGAGAGCACAGAGAGAAGTAGCACCAGTGAAACCAGACACCAAAGGCATCTTTCCCATAGAGCTTAGTGGCCCATTGCGCCACAGCGCCACACTCTCAGGGGTGCCCCAGAGAGGGGGAAGCTGCGCAGCTTTGCCAGCAGCCTCCTCTTTCCCTGCATGCCCGGGCATGCAGCTTGCCTCCCCGGGCATGCAGCTTGCCTCCCCAGCCTCCTGTGCATGGCAGGAGCTTGAGAGGGGAGCCCCGAAGAGGCAGGTGGGAACGGTTTCGACGGGGAAGCTGGAGCCTCGCCCAGCAGCTCCCTGTCAAAGCTCTCCACCAGCAAGCGAGGACCCTGCCTCTCCCTTTTCGGTGCAGCAACTTCCCAGCGGGCAGAAGGGAACTCGAAAGCGTTTGCAAAGACTCTCCTCCTCCTCCTCCTCACCCAGGAGCAGAAAGAGCTGCTTTGGCTGCTGCCCCTGTGACTCAATCCATGCCCTTTTCTGGAGACCAAGCTGAACTCTGACTGAAAGAATTATTACATGGGGTCTACCCAAGGTGTTTGGCTCCCCCCTCCCAAGACCTGTCCTTAGCTGTGCCCAAGTGCACTTTTATTTCTCCCTTTAAGTAGTGTTGCATAATGCAGCGGGCTGCACACGCACACCCCATACGCTGTGTGTGTTGTCGTGGGCGAGGACAATCTGCTGATGTCCCACCGCACCCACCCACTCACTCACTTCGAGGGGATCAGGGAAGCCTGCGTGGGCAGCAGGAGGAGTGACACTATTTCTGCCCTGACTCAGCTTCCCAACCACCATTTAACCTTCCGTCGGTAGGTTAAATGCCCTCTCCTTCCTGCTTTCCTCTGTCCCACTTTCTCTCTCTCTCTTTATCCAGTAAAGGAAGGGGTAGGTTCCCCACCCCACCCCCAGCTCTTGCCTCTCCTTCCCTGTAGTGAAATCTTGTGGAATTCCCGAGTTCAGGTCCACAACTCTGGGGAACCTTTCCTTTAAAAAGTCAACAACTTTGGGGTCCCCCCTTTAAAAGGCTAACAATTCTGGGAAACCAGGGAGGAGGGATATTTGCACCACAGCGCCAGATATGCTTAAGACGGCTCTGTGCCAGACACCTTCACCTGCCCTATCTGCAATAAAATATGTCTCTCCCGTATTGAACTCTATAGCGCTGTAACTCTCCAGTGGTTTGAATCCCCCCCCCCCATGGCACACTCGTCCATTTCCTCAAGACAGATGGAATGTTGTTGTTGTTTAGTCATTTAGTTGTGTCCAACTCTTCATGACCCCATGGACCAGAGCACGCCAACAATAATAGTACTTCCAATAATGATTTCTCCTCTTACATTCCCTTTTTGCTCATTCTGCTATCTAGATGAAATTTGCAAAATGACCACACGGCAGCCTTCACTTGACATGACACAACACAAAAAGCCAAGGTATGGTGGGCCAAATAAACTTACCTGCTAGTTATTCACCATTTTGTTTGCATTGACTGAAGTGGCACATCCCAGAATTGAAGTGGACATACCCAGAGGGAACAAATGCTATGCAAAATAATCTAGGTATCTGGCAGATTCCTCAACATAATAGCATCAGACATCACATTTTCAAATCCTGGTATTTTGTGGCTCTGAAACAATGCAGCACTATTTTTTATTATCATTTTAAAGCTCACCTTCCTATACACATAACATCTTCACACACATGATCAGCACATGAACAACCAATTTCTACATGACCACACCCAGCTGAGCATGCCCAAAATAAAAAGAGATCACTGTGAAATGCTTAATAACAATGGCTGATTGCCAAAGATTTGATGCTTTTGAATTATGATGTTGGAGCAGACTCTTGAGAGTCCCATGGACTGCAAGAAGATCAAACCTCTCCATTCTGAAGGAAATCAGCCCTGAGTGCTCACTGGAAGGACAGATCATGAAGCTGAGGCTCCAATACTTTGGCCACTTCATGAGAAGAGAAGACTCCCTGGGAAAGACCCTGATGTTGGGAAAGATTGAGGGCAGAAGGAGAAGGGGACGACAGAGGACGAGATGGTTGGACAGTGTTCTCAAAGCTACCAACATGAGTGTGACCAAACTGTGGGAGGCAGTGGAAGACGGGAGTGCCTGGCATGCTCTGGTCCATGAGGTCACAAAGAATCAGACACGACTAAACAACAACAAGCCAGGGCAGTTCCAAAGCAGGATTCCCCCCCCCCATCCATCACTTTCCCTTTCCCCCTCCCTTTCCTCCCCCATAGGTTTCTCTGTCCCAGAAAGACTAAAGGCTGTTTGTTTGGAGTCCTATGTAATGTCATGCTCCATTTGTAATCTTAATAGCTCTCTGGGGATCATAAGAAATATCTAAATGTGACCATGCCACCTTTCACAAAAACTGCCTACCAGACCTAATTAATAGTGCATCCTAGTTAACACATGCAGACTTGGCATTATTAGTCTAATTAAATGGATTTGAGCAATCCCAGTCGCCCTCCTTCCCTCCCCCGCAAGCAGTCCGACATATGCAACTCAAGGAAATTAATCCCATTAATCACCATTGGTGCAAATGATATACATTCTCAGAGCACAGTCCTGTCCCTGAAACAGAGACACTAACAGCCCTCATTATGTTTAATTTTGTTCCCCAGCCAGGGCTAATAAATACAAATTGTAACATCACAATAAAACATTTAATTATTGAAGAGTAGGTACGGAACGTTATAATTAGCATTCTAGCACACGTCTTCATTTACGCGGTAATGGAAACAAGTTGGGAGTTTCGATGTCCCCTGGTCAGGTAAGAGTTTGCTGGAACTTTGGCCAAGCAGAACAAATTTAAAGGGATGTGACTCTTTTGGGGGTTAGTGTGCTGGAGGGAAAAAGAAATGGGATGCTCTTAAGCTGAATTGCATGTGGTTTTAGTTTTATTTACTTGCATTGCTAAGCTGTCTTTGAATAAGAACCCATGGCAAATGACTATAAAATCAAAACATCAGAACATAAGAGGATTCTGCTGACTGAGGCCAATGGCCCATCTAGCCCAGCATCCTGTTCCCACAGTGACCAACCTGATGCTTGTTTAGATAAGGAAAACAGCAATGATGATGCTGATCAAGATCTTGGTCTTTTCTAAGCAATGAACTGTCCTAAGACCAAAGGCATCATGAGGCACGTGACTCAAGAGATTTTGGTAGAAGGGGAAAGGCTTGGGTTTTTATTTATTTATTTCTAGCTTAATGCTAAAACAGAATTCGTAGAATTGTAGAGTTGGAAGGGACCCAAGGGCCGTCTAGTCCAACCCCCTGCAATGAAGGAATCTCAGCTAAAGCATCCATGACAGGTGGCCATCCAACCTCTGCTTAAATACCTACAAGGAAGGAGAGTCCACAACTGTTCCACTGTCAAACAGCTCTAACTGCCAGAAAGTTTTCCCATTTGTTTAGTTGGAATCTCCTTTCTTGCAGCTTGAAGCCATTGATTTGAGTCCTACCCTCTGGAGCAGGAGAAAACAAGCTTGTTTCCTCTTCCATGCGACAGCCTTTAAGATATTTGAAAATGGCTATCCTATCTCCTCTCAGTCTCCTCTTTTCCAGGCTAAACATACCCAGCTCCTTCAACCATTCCTCATAAGGCTTGGTTTCCAGACCCTCGATCATCTTTGTTGCCCTTCTCTATGCATGTTCCAGCTTGTCAACATCCTTCTTAAATTGTGGTGCCCAGAACTGGACACAATAGTCTAGGTGTGGCCTGGCCAAGGCAGAACAGAGTATGTCAGGACCCCTGACCAGAGCAACAGCCTAGACTCTGACTTGGATGAGAAGGGGCTGGCCAGCTCCCCCAAGCCCAGCAGCACTGGAGGCAGATCTCAGGACTTCCACCCAGAGCAGCAGCCTGGGCTCTCACATGGACAGGGCAGTCTCGAGCAGGTCGGGCGCCCTGGCGCTGAGGGGCAGAAATCGCTCCGGCGCCCCCGCCCTTGCAGGGCGCAGCATGGTTTCCGCGCGGCTTCGCACAGCATGCAGGGGACTTCCCGAGCAGGCAGAAGGTTGCCAACCTCTGGTTTAAAATATGACAGTGCTTTCAACATATGGTGTGAATGTGGCCTTATATTATCCTCACCTGATCACAATCTTAATGCTTCTTTGAGGAAGTGGGGACCCAACTACCAGATACACTATGCTACAAAACATTTGTAGTATAGATTTATATTATTTTATGTTTGTCTACATTTATGGGCATTTATATTCCACTTGCCCACCACAAACAAAATTCTATAGGAGCTTTTATCTGCTCATAGAGACTGGGATTCCAAACTTCTATCCCTGAGACCTGTGGTGAATTTGCTCATAGGCCCATAAGCATAAATGGGATATAAGTATGTTCAGGAGAATAAACCCTGCCTTACACAATTGTTCAAAGCTTCGGAATACTGAAGCCATTTGATAGTTTAAAACAGGGGTCCCCAAACTAAGGCCCGGGGGTCGGATGCGGCCCAATCGTCTTCTAAATCCGGCCTGTGGACAGTCCGGGAATCAACATGTTTTTACATGAATAGAATGTGTCCTTTTATTTAAAATGCATCTCTGGGTTTTTTGTGGGGCCTGCCTGGTGTTTTTACATGAGTAGAATGTGTCCTTTTATTTAAAATGCATCTCTGGGTTATTTTGGGGGCATAGGAATTCGTTCATATTTTTTTGTCAAAATATAGTCCGGCCCCCCACAAGGTTTGAGGGACAGTGGACCGGCCCCCTGCTGAAAAAGTTTGCTGACCCCTGGTTTAAAACAAGGAGCCTTGCCTGTAAGTGTATGGAAAACCAAGAGTAAATTGCATGTAGGCCATTCAACCTTTAGGATATAGTTAAAGGAATTCATTAAGACCAATGGCCTTTGTAAAGGGTTCATTGATGAAATCTATATGTGGGTGGAAGGGAACAAGTCACGATCCTGGCTTTTGGTTATTATGTGTCTTATGGGAACAAAGTCAGCTTAAGAGTGGATTAATGTTCAGAGAGCATCTGGATTTGAAAATTTGTTTCCAATGCACACTCCAGACATCCCACTATTGCGACCTTTGGTAAAAGAGAAACCCTTGGTTGGCTCATGCCAGAGATAAGCAGTGGAATGAAAAAATGTAAATTGTGCAGGTCAAGCAAATTCTGTAAAATAATCAGTACTGAGATGACTGAATAGATTCAGGAGGAGGAGGAGGAGAGGAGGAGGAAGGAGAAGAAGATGACAATTGCAAGGTTAAAGAGGACTCCAATTTGGAATAAAATGGCAATGCCAACAAAGGGGTATGCACAACTCTTGAAAGCACATTTTTCAGTACAGGGCAGATACTTACAGTTTATGGACATGAATGATGATGTCCTTCCTAAACACACAGCTGAATTAGTCGAAGAAAGTATGAATGTGAAAAGGCAATCAACTTAATAAATGTGGTATGGGTGTTATTTCCTCTTCTGCTAAGTCTTCCCGGCAAGATTGACCATCTCTGGGAGTCTTGCAAATAAATTAAATATAACGTGAACTAGATACTTGCTCACAGGGAGCGCCTGGTTTAAGGGCTCATTAATCACTAGTTTAAATCCTGAAGTCCCCAGCCATACTAATTAATGGGACATTGCAGAACTTTGGAATACAGGAAAGGGAAAAACGAGCTTTTGCTGATCTTGGCTTGAGAGGAACCTGATATTTGTTTCTCTGCTTTTTCTTTTAAGGTTACTAAGCTGCTATTTTAATTTAGATTCAAGCAGGAAGGAGAACAACCTGCCTGAACCTGTCAGTCCCTTATAGGGTCATTGACGCCTGCTATCTAAACCACATAGGGAAACGCTTTACCTTCTGTTTGTTTCTGATTATATCTCCTTTGGTTTCTCATTGTGAAGCATGTCTTGCACCACAGCTGTCTGGGCAAAGGTCAGGCAACTATCCAGACCATTTGAGATCAACTGCAGATCCTGAGAAACGATTGGGGAGCAGTGAGGCAACATTTAATTTTCCGAAATTACTGCGTCTCCATTTAGTCACCTGTCCCCAGGGCGGCCAGTTACACCCTTTCGAAGTCTTCTGAGGCAGTAATAGACTGTTTAAAGCAGTACCTACCTACACAAATGATCAAGCTCCAGGTTTATTGAACAGAGTCTGCCCCCTCCACAAACAATGCTCGCAGTCTGGATCACTGAGTGAGTGAGACCTTATCAGCATATAACATCTGTGCTCAGAGATCTGCGCTGGGCCAGGTTCACAGCGTTACCATTAGAACTGTATATAAAACCCTTAACAACCGAGGACCACTTTACCTGCATGACCCTACCTATTGATATCAGGTAGGCACTTTACCTGTATTCTTTTTGGCCCCTGCTGAAAACATTTTTGTTTAGACAAACCTACCCAGGACACAAGGAGAAGGGGACGCTTTTGAATTATGGTGCTGGAGGAGACTCTTGAGAGTCCCATGGACTGCAAGAAGATCAAACCTATCCATTCTTAAGGAAATCAGCCCTGAGTGCTCACTGGAAGGACAGATCCTGAAGCTGAGGCTCCAATACTTTGGCCACCTCACGAGAAGAGAAGACTCCCTGGAAAAGACCCTGATGTTGGGTAAGATTGAGGGCACTAGGAGAAGGGGACGACAGAGGACGAGATGGTTGGACAGTGTTCTCGAAGCTACGAACATGAGTTTGACCAAACTGCGGGAGGCAGTGGAAGACAGGAGAGCCTGGCATGCTCTGGTCCATGGGGTCACGAAGAGTCGGACACGACTAAACGACTAAACAACAACACCCAGATATCAAGAATATTGATGCGTGTTTTGGTGTGTTTTTGTTTATCAATTTTTTTAAGGGTTTTAAATGGTTTTTAACTGTTCTTGCCACCAATAATGGTTATCGTTTCATTATTCTGTAAGCCGCTTTGAGGTTTTTCAAGCGGTGTATACGAATAAATACTAAAGGAGCAAATACTCAGAGATTGCAAACCGGGGTTTCAACTTTCTATTTGTCAACCTGCTAAATTCATACCAGTGTATGTTTCCCTGGCTACGCCTCTGTTTATTCTGAAAGGCCAAATGTTTGAGGTTTATCCCCAACCAATTTCATAAATGAAAGAGGTCTCTATTCATCACTCAGGCACTGTTATGACAGTTTTTAAGATATTGGAAATTTATAACCACAAATGAAATTCCAGGACATTGTGTTCATTTTTTTTTTTTTTTTTTTTTGCAAATGAGCTGCTATTGCCCATGCGAAACAGTTCATATCTGCAGCAGCAAAGGCAGCAAGCTGGTTTCCATTAGAGCACTATTTTTCTTTCTGTTTGTTTGTTAAATATTGGCAGCAGATTCCACTGCCATAATCCAGACTTGGTTGTTGTTTTTGCTTCCCTAAGCACTCATTCATGGCCCAAAAATAAGCAGGAAAGTCAATTGCCAGAGCCTTTGCCCTGGTTTGTCTCCACCATCTGGAAGTTAATTAATTAGCAGGTCTTGAAGGGTTGAACCAAGCTGTCAGGAGGGAGGAACGTCTTCCTGGAAAAAGGTAAGTTGTTACTGCCATGAGAAACCTCTCTAGGGTATCACCTCATTGCGTGGAGATTCTTAAAAGGGCAGCGCAGTGGTGCAAATTCTCCCATTAATTTCAGATTGGGAATTGGTTTCCTATTCATTACAATGGACTTCACTGGAGCTCAGGTTTACTTATACAAGAGCAGGGACGAATGTCGGCACACCCACCCACAAAAAAAACATTATTTGTTTCTTATTAATTTTGTTTATTTTATTTACTGATTTATAAACTGTTGTTTGATGGACTAGCAAAAATGATGTTAAAAATCACTAACTGCTTCTAATGAAGAAGAAGCACGAAGTGTGCATGCTTCTATCTGAAGAAGTGTGCATGCACACGAAAGCTCATACCAAAATAAAAACTTAGTTGGTCTTCACGCCATCTTGCTCAGACGGGGGTCCGCACAGCGGAGCGGACCTCGGCGCTTCAGAGGTGGAGGGAATCGTTCCAGCGAAGCGAAACCTCCTTAAAAGCCCCAAATCGAGCTTTTTGGGGACAGATTTTGCCTGGCGGCGCCAAAAGCGGGCTATCTCCTCCCCGGATCGGCTTTGTTTAAGCCCCCGAGAGCGAGGAGGTGAACCGCGGCGGACAGGCTGACATTGCTGCTCTGAGAGTGCGAAGCTGCGAGTCTGGGAAGTGGAGGTGGCCAATTCTTCAAAGAACATTCAGCAAATGAATAGACTGTGAGTAATTTGGATTCTTTGGAATGTAAATTAAGGCAACAATTTGGACCTGGGAGAGAGGGGAAAAGAGGAAGCCACCCCCCCCCCCCTACGGTAACATAAGAGACAGTAAACAGAAACCCGAAGCCGTAAACAGAAGATTTCAACTTAAAAGGATTCCTCAAAGGCATCAAAGAGAATCTCCCCTAAATGCAGGGTAAAAGGGGAGAGAGACTGTGGCTGTGATTGCCCTGCAGAAAGAAGTTAAGACTAAGAAAGACCTTTCTGTTCCTCGGGAGCCGGCAGCCCAGACAATCCAGTGAGTTGATCAGGATTTATAGTTAAATTCTATTTCTATCTTTATCTCTGGACTTTTTGGAAATTCGCTTTTGGTTTATATACTTTTGAAATGTGAGTTCGAACTTTATTTTTAAGAATGCAGCCAGCTTGTTAAAATGGAGTCGAGAAAATAGACTGCGATTATATTCCACCCCATGTGACAAGTTTTGACCTTGACAGGACTGAACTATGTCAACAAAAAGGTACCCGCCTGAGTTTCAGCGGACTGTTTTGACCTTAATGTGGGAAGCAAGAATAGAACTATGTCAAGAGGAGACACAACGGCAAGTGTTACAGCAACAATTCCAGATGATTATGGCAGAATATGATTTCTTAGAAGATGAAGCTTTTGAAACTGAAGAAGACGAATGTGAGAATGACAATGATGAGGACTGTGATGACTTAACACAAAATGAAGCCCATCACGAAAAAAATGATGATTTTACTCTACAAAAAGTTGGATGGAGTGCCTCCCCTTCGAGGGGGGCACGATTGGACTTACTGGAACTCCAGAATGACCACAGGGAAGAAGGAAAAATTAAGCAGAGAAGAGAAGAAGCTCAGGGGTCTGATATGGAGGCCTGGATGGCAAAAGACTGTAAACAGGGGGTGGGGTGAAGGGAAAGTGAAGTTGTGATTGTAAGGATGGGTTAATAGGACTATAACTGGACTGCTGACTATGGAACTTGCTGGATTGGTGGGGTGGAGCCAGTACTCGGGGGGGTGTAAGGTTAGTTTGGGAATAATTATAGGTTTAAAAAGTGAATTGATTCTGGAAAAAGGTGAAAATATGGAGGCCTATAGAGGGGTAAAAATTAGGCACGGGAAGAAAAAAATGGGAGTTTGATTTCTCAGTGATTGGACAATAGGCGAAAATGATAATAGTTAGTTTAAAAGTGGTACAAGATATAAAGGTGTATGTTATAAAATATGAATTATGAAACTGTTGAAGATGATAAATAAGGGAGGAAAACCGGGGAAGGGGGGAGGGTGGGGAAGCCCACAAAATATGGTTTAACAATTATGAATTTAACAATTATGATGAATTTTTTTTTTGTCTTTTTTCCTTTTTGTCTTTTTTTTTCTTCTCTTTTTTCTCTTTTTCTCTTTTTGTACTTTCTTTTTTTTTGGTATGACAATAGATGGTTGGATGGATGAACTCCTGCGTACTGCCCTGGTTCACTGGAGCTCCCTGGTGGCAGGGGGGGGCTTCGGGGGCAGGGGAGGGGGAGGAGGACAGAAACCCAATCATAAAATGGACCACTTCTGACTGTTCACCTGCGTGGGATACTTCTGTGGCAGGGGAGGACCCATGGAGGGGGGTGGGAAGAAGATGGAAAAGGTGTATATGTATGTACCATCTTTTGTAATTTGTAAAATCAATAAAAATTATGTTTAAAAAAAAAATAAAAACTTAGTTGGTCTTTAAGGTGCTACTGAAGGAATTTTTTTATTTTGCTTTGACTCAGACCAACACGGCTACCTACCTGTAACTGCTTCTAATGAGAGAGCTGATTCTGTGCTGTTTTTATTGCAGGTTTTGTATGAGTTTTGATTTTGTGTGTGTGTATATTTGTGTGTGTTGTGCTTATGGCATCCTTCTGTCTTGAGATACAATGGAGTGTGCCTCCAGGGGTGGCATCAAACCGCTGGAGAATCACAACACCTGCTGTGGCTGCAGAGACCAGTAACTCATGACTGCTACTTCCCGTGTTGTTTTTGCTGCATTAGCAGCACCAAAGTGACCTCTCTGGGGTGCAAATCTGGGCAGTGTGTAACTGTGTATGGAGGTCCAGGGCTGCCCAGATGACAAGACCCTCCTCCCAGTCTTCCTGATGTGGTCCAAAGGAAAGCAGAGCAATATGTTTGTCCCCATCTTGGCTTCAGTAGTTGCTGGAAGGAGGCGTACAAGGCACCATCCAAACATCTTAGGGCAGGCATCCCCAAACTGCGGCCCTCCAGATGTTTTGGCCTACAACTCCCATGATCCCTAGCTAACAGGACCAGTGGTCAGGGATCATGGTAATTGTAGTCCAAAACATCTGGAGGGCCGAAGTTTGGGGATGCCTGTCTTAGGGCATCCACTCCATATTTGTGTAGGGTTTACTCCTTAGCCCTTTCTTCTAGTGAAGATATCCCACAAGGCAGTGGAATAGATAGATGAGAGAGGGGGGGGGAGGGAGAGGGAGAGAGAGAGAGAGAGAGAGATGATAGAGAATGTTTTCCCTGATAGGGAAAGGGCATGGTAATAATAATAATAATAATAATAATAATAATAATAATAATAATAATAGTACAGTGGTACCTCTGGTTACGAACTTAATTCATTCCGGAGGTCCGTTCTTAACCTGAAACCGTTCTTAACCTGAGGTACCACTTCAGCTAATGGGACCTCCCACTGCCGCCGCACAATCTGTTCTCATCCTGAGGTAAAGTTCTTAACCCGAAGTACTACTTCCAGGTTAGCGGAGTCTGTAACCCGAAGTGTTTGTAACCCGAGGTGTTTGTAACCTGAGGTACCACTGTAGTAGTAATAATAATAATAATAATAATAATAATAATAACAAGTGGATCAACATCAACACTCTTGCTGCATCCTTCCTGCCCTCTTTTAGATACAGAATTCCCTTACTCTCCCACATCAGGTGTGGTGCCAGGTAAATACCTGCGGAACTTGGGCAACAGACTAGACCGAGCTCTAGGTATCAAAACCAGCAACCCCTAAAAGCAACAGCAGTATGTCAAAACAGCAATTTGCAAAGCAGCAGTTCTGCTACCACCAGAGATTCAGCTAATCTCTGAAACTCTATGAGAAAAGAACAACCATGAGGCTGCTTTAGAAAGTCATTCCAGGACACCCTGGAATGTGGCCATGTGGCCAGCATGACTAAACGGCTTCTGGTGCAACGGGACACCATGACGAGTGCCAGAGCACACAGAAACGCCACTGACCTTCTGGCCGCAGCAGTATTTATCTACTTGCGCAGGCACACTTTCGAACTGCAAGGTTGGCAGGAGCAGGGACAAAGCAATGGGAGAGCACACCCCACCGTGCGGATTTGAACCGCCAACCTTCCGATCAGCAAGCCCAAGATGCTTGGTGGTTTAGACCAGTGGTCCTCAACCTTGGGCCTCCAGATGTTTTTGGCCTACAACTCCCATGATCCCTAGCTAGCAGGACCAGTGGTCAGGGATGATGGGAATTGTAGTCTCAAAACATCTGGAGGCCCAAGGTTGAGGACCACTGGTTTCGACCACAGAGCCACCTGCTCCCTCCAGGACACCCCAATCTTAAGAGACTACCTTCCCCAATGTGTGCTGCCCAATATGTGCTCAGCTCAACAACAGAGGCTTTGCTCCAGAAGCTTCTACTGAATTGGCAGGGGGGCAGATGTTGGCACAGCAGAACCAGGGCATTTCCATCCGAACATAAGATTAGTCCAGTGGCCCATCACTCTAGCCTCTTGATCATGTTGGTTGCCATTTTCTGAACTTTCCCCAACTCTAGAATATCCTCTTTGAGTGTAGGCAACCAGGACTGTACATAGTATCTGAAACGTGGTTGCACTATAAATTTGTATCATGGTATTATATCAGCAGTTTTATTTTCAATTCCTTTCCCAATGATCCCAAGCCTGGAATCTACCATTTTCACAGCTCATGCACAATGGCTCAGCATCGCCATCCAGCTTTGACCTTAGGGACTTGTTCCTGGGCAGTCACCACCAATTCAGACCCCTTGAGTCGATACGTTATATATGTATAGTGCCTTTTAGGTGATGGCTAAACGTTCTGATTTGTTTTTTTTGTTTTTATGAATCATTTTTATTAAATTTTCCACTTTAAATGTTCTGTTTTGAATTTAATAACTACAAATTAAAGCTTTTCCCAAAGAATTAATTCTAAATTATGATCATTTTATTTATTTAGCATTTCTCATTTGTAGTTCCCCCACCCCATCCAGGATCAAGTGATTTCTACTATATTATGTCTTCATTGTTTTCATTGACTTGAATGTTGGGTGGGGGTCGGGCAGAGAAAGGCTGAACCCCGCCAATGTCTGCTAAGGACATATGGAGCAGGAGGATGCTTGAAGAGTCTTCCCCCTCCCCACCCACCACCCACCGAAATCCTTTTACAGAACCAAAATCCTTAAAATCAGTGAACAGGGCAGTCTCGAGCAGGTCGGGCGCCCTGGCGCTGAGGGGCAGAGATTGCTCCGGCGCTCCTGCCCTTGCAGCGCGCAGCATGGCTTCTGCGCAGCTTTGCCGCGCAGCACCCCACCTATCGGCCCGGCATCCTGGCGCCCCACGCCACCGGGACTCTACCTAGAGCCGGCCCTGTCAGTGAACTACATCCGCATTAACAGAAAAGGAATGCAGGTTTCATGAAAGAAAGAAGTTACAAACACTATCTTAAATCTCAAAACGAAAAGGCAGGAAAACCCACAAGATTGTTTCCAGCACACATTTCTAGTAAAGAGTGTCAGACACCAAGCTTGGTGTTTTTGAAAGTGGAGATTTGTGAACTCCTTGGATCTAGATCAGATAAATCAGCAATTGTCCAGTATCTCACATGTCACAATGCTTGGTTATCATAATACTGATCCGTCCCCATGTATAATACCCAAGGTCTTTGTATCCCAGGCAACAGCTGAGCTATTGATGCAGTAGAATACTCATCACAGAGTTCACAACAACAAAATGTAAAAAAGCTCCTACAGAACCAACATCAAAACGGAAATACACTCAAATAGACAAGCCAAAAAAAGCAGTGCCCAATCATTTAGAAACTCCACACCAAACAGAAAACTGAACCCCATATAAATGGCTAATTGTATGTATGACGAAAGAAAGAAAGAAAGAAAGAAAGAAAGAAAGAAAGAAAGAAAGAAAGAAAGAAAGAAAGAAAGAAAGAAAGACTCAAGTGGGGCAGAAATTCCTAGAAACAGACAAAATACACATCCATTAAGTCAGATCCAAAATGTATGGAAGAAATGAGGTGACTGGTTTTTTTGGGGGGGGGACTTCAGTGGGAAAACTTTGCCTTCCCTCCCCAAGGCTACAAAATAAGTAGCTTATGTTACATTCTGTGGGAGAGAATTCCATAACTGAACTATGCACTGGTTAAATAGGTACTTCCTTTTCTCGGTCCTGCATCATGATAGATTGTGGGGGGGGGGGAGGGTGGTAACCAAAATAATTAGAGGTGGAGCAACTCTCCTATGTGGAAATGATACACAGTTCAGAGCTTTCTCTTCTCTTCTCTTCTCTTCTTCTCTTCTTAAAGATGTGGAAGGTGGAGAAGTAAATGGAATTGTATAAAATTACGCAAGGAGTGGGAAAAGTGGAGAGCTAAACTATGGAACTTGCTACCACAATACAGTGGTGCCTCGCAAGACGAATTTAATTCGTTCTGTGAGTCAATTCGTTTTGCGAAAAATTCGTCTTGCAAATCCCATAGGAATGCATTGATTATTATTATTATTATTATTATTATTATTATTATTATTATTATTATTATTATTTGCCCATAGGGAGGCATTGAATTTCAGTGCATTCCTATGGGAAACCGCGATTCGCTAGACGAATTTTTCACAAAATCTGATCGCAAAACCCATTCGTCTAGCGAAAAGTTCGTCTAGCAGGGCATTCGTCTAGCGAGGTACCACTCTATTTCATTGAGGACAAGACCATCTGTGACTACTACCAGTTGCAACTGGTAGGGTGTGTGTGAGGTTCTGCATTGTACTCCTCTTTCCCCAGCAGTTTCCCCAGTTGCTGTTGGGTAGCCAGAGAGGGAGGGGACAGGAAGTCAGGAGCTGGCCCTTGTGTGGGCCCAGTATCAGGAGTATCCGATTGGCTCCACTGTTGTGCCTGCACCATGCTGAGCTCCGAGCTGCCTTGCCCCTTCCCCTCCCAACCTTGGTAACCAGCAGTGAATTGCAATGTTGGGAAAAGAGGAGAGCAGTGTAGCTCCTCCAGCCACTGTTTACTGCTACTCATGGTGGCTTTATTGCCTCCAGCATCTGCAGCAATTTGCCTCTGAATACAAGCTGACTAGGAGAATGGCGTTGCACTCTGTGCCTGCTTGTGGGCTTCCCACAGGCATCTTGCTTAGCCATTGTGAGAACAGAACACCGCACTGTGAGGGCTTTCGGGCTGATCAGCAGCGTTCCTTTTTATGTCCTTATGCCTCGTTCTGTAAACGAGCAGTCTCCTTAAACTTTATGATATTTATAATATTTATCACGCCCTGGGCTCGCTTCCTTTTGCCTCCTCTTGTCTCCGAATTCTGAGCCTCCCCGAAGAGAAGAAACCTCCTCCTCAAAGAGGACACAGAGAATTTCCAAATGCAGAAAGCTTGGTGGTGGAGAGTGCTTTGACAGTCATTTATAGTTATTATCCAGTTGCCAGACTTGTTAGTCAGAGAGCTGGATTTAACATGCTTGTGCCTTGGCACCACTTGTCCTCTTATTAGCAAGAAGCAACATCAGCACTGCTTTTCAGAGCTCTAGTACCCAGAAATGCAGTGCTAGTATCTTTGAATCTGAAATATTTATTCAGCTGTGTGGAAGACAGGTGCCTAAAAATTTGCTGCCTCTGGCAGTGGGGGGGGGGTAGAGCATAGCCCTTGTGGCTAGAAGCTGTTGATCAGGCCCCTGCTACCACTCCAGGAATGAGCAGGGCGGCAGGGGCAAGTATAATGATGCTTAACTGGTATCTAAGAATTTCTGATGCAACACTTTATCCTGCTGAGCTTCCACTGCCTCCCTTTCTGGACAGCTCCCAAGCTACTTTCATCCCTGATTTACTGGACAGCTCCCTGACGAGATGTGCACACATTACATTTACTCTGGCTCCAGGGCGCTCCCACTAGTGGTGTTGGAAGCCGCACACATGATGTTAACAACAATCCATATGTATCCTTGAGAAATACTGCTGTTTGGTGCGTTTTCACTCCAGCCAGCTTCCATCAGCTTGGAAAAAGCTGAGGTGTGTACATTTGAGACAGTCGTTGCACATGCTCAGACGAGAGAGAGCATGCACAATAGGAGTTCGGCACGGGGAAACAAGTCAGATCATGCAGATCAGATGAACACATCCCCACCTACTCTTTGGTTTGTAAAGCAACATGAAGACTCACTTGAAATGCTGCAGGGGGGAATGACTTTGCTGTGTTTAAAGCTGCAAATGTATACTTAGCCTGAGTAGTGTTAGTAATGGGACTGCTACAAGGCAGTATGTTTGACCCCAAAATTACATGGATGTGATCTTATCTTTCATGTCTTTTGTTCCTGCTCCCTTCGCATCTCTCATGTGCATCCTAAGGCTCATCTAAGGTTCGGTCAGGCCGTAGAGATTAGGAAACACAGCCCCACGCTTAAAGAGATTTAGCACACCAGAGAGGTAGGTGGGTTGTTGTTTTTTGTTTTTGCAATGACAGGAAAAGGAAACACCAATAGGCAGAAACTGAAATCTTAGGCCTGTAATAAATGTGTAACTACTTAGATGAAGCTTGAAAGTTTTGCACACGGGGGACGGGGTGTCCGTCACGCGCATGCGTCACGCGTCATGACGCATGCGCACACAGGAGGGATACAACACTGCGACACAGCAGGCAGCGGCGGGCGGCATCCAGCAGGCCTCCCCCTCTCCCTCTGGCCCTCCCTCTGCCCGTCTTTACCACTCTCGAGACAGTTCTCCTCACAGCCAGTTTGCGCTGGCTCTGCAGGGGCTGGTCCTGCTCTCCCGCTGCCTGGCTTTCTTCAGGGCCATCGTGGAGGCGGGCGAGGGCTGTGCTGCTGGTGGAGGGCAGCTCCTCCAGCAGGGAGGAGACACCGTGGAGGAGCTGGGCTTGGAAGCCGCCAGAGCTCTTTCCGCAGCACACCCCGGCCTCGCCTCCACGTGGGCAGCAAGGGGCACTCGCGGTGGCGGCCGTCGGAGGTGGTCACCCCCGTCCAGCCTGCTGCCCCCCGCCCTGCCCCCTTGCCCCCCCATTACTATGCCACTGTGTGTACCACTGAAATATATCACCAGGCTTCCAAATTGTGTTTCTTTCTCTCTAGGACCAATAGAGCAATAACTGCCTGCCTGCCATCATTTACAGGTCAGAGGAGGTTGGATCATATTGAATAAACTACACCGGTGTAAGTGGTTTGCTTCATCACCTTTTAAATATTCATTATAGGCAAATGTATTGATTTAAACATTGTTCATTCTTCCCCAAGACACAAAAAATAGGAGAGGGGGAGTGCTCTCTCTCTCTCTCATATTTTGAAATGAAAACTGTAACAAAGTGTGTCATTTTTTGAAATGTTTAATCACTGGTTCAGAGCAAAAAAAATGTAGATGTTTCCATTTTGACATGCCTGGTTCAAAGCTCCATTGATGTTTTGGACATTTCACAATTCATTCTGATTTAGAATAGAAAGTAATTAAGAAACATCAATGTTTCCTTTCAAATGAAAACCAATTTCTTGTCAGGATGTGGAATGCCACGTTAAGCTTCATCATGCTCAGAGGTGGGGGCGGGGGAAATGGTCTGGAATAGCGGGCATGGCAGATGCAGGGAGAACTTTCGCATACTTTTGGGAATACAATACACTTTTTTTTTTGCAAGTGACTATAACCCCGGCATAGGCAAACTCCGGCCCTCCAGATGTTTGGGACTACAATTCCCATCATCCCTGACCACTGGTCCTGTTAGCTAGGGGTGATGGGAATTGTAGTCCCAAACATCTGGAGGGCCGGAGTTTGCCTATGCCTGCTATAACCCGTGAGTATCACTTATCTCTGGGGAGCATTATCTGAAAATATGTCGGGTAATCCAAATATTCAGGGCAGGGAGAGGGAACTGTTTCCTCGCAAAGGGCCCCGTTTCCACTTGGGCAACGTTCTGCAGGTCACATGCCCAGTGGTCAAGGCAAAATAGATGAAGCAATGTAATCAGTGTCACCTTTGTGAAGAAGTCTAGTTTCTTTGTTGTTGTTTAGTCATTTAGTCGTGTCCGACTCTTCGTGACCCCATGGACCAGCGCACACCGGGCACTCCTGTCTTGCACTGCCTCCCGCAGTTTGGTCAGACTCATGTTGGTAGCTTCGAGAACACTGTTCAACCATCTCGTCCTCTGTCACCCCCTTCTCCTTGTGCCCTCCATCTTTCCCAACATCAGGGTCTTTTCTAGGGAGTCTTCTCATGAGGTGGCCAAAGTATTGGAGCCTCAGCTTCAGGATCTGTCCTTCCAGCGAGCACTCAGGGCTGATTTCCTTCAGAATAGAGAGCTTTGATCTTCTTGCAATCCATGGGACTCTCAAGAGTCTTCTCCAGCATCATAATTTATAATTCTAGTTTCTAGTTCTAGTTTCTACACACACTCAAATACCTTTCTCTGTCTTCCATCCCAGCAACCAATAGACAATGTCAGAGTTAAAGGACATGTTCAAGCCAGGCAAGCCAGGCAAAAACACTGAAGGAGGGTAGGAACTAGGGCTGATGTGGAGTGTGGCCTGCAGAGAGTGGGTGTGACTGAGGAGTGGGCGTGGCCTGGGGAGAGTTCCAGGGGCCAGCTAGAGAGGCCCAAGGCCTAAGGTATCCCATCTCTGAGTTAGGGATGAGGTATGAGTAGTATTAGGTGTATACCTCCCATCAAACTCTGTTTGACATCTGATGTCATCTGATCTCATAGGAAGTCCCACCCCATGATGTTTGTATTCAGTTACTGATATGATGGGTGGCCAGACAGGCACAGACTTTGCATGTCCTCAAAGAATGCATAAGATTTCAGTACCAAAGGAGTGACATGTAGAAGCATGAATCCAATAACGAGGGAACCTGTAATGGGTGTGTGTGGATCTGAACTTATTTCCATGGTTTATCACTGTAGATCATGGCATTAATAATAAGGTTGGCATAATTCTAATATGGCAGAAGACCCTCCATTATGAACTTTGGTGACCCTGGTACAAGCCTCACGTCCTGAAAGGCATTCAGGCATATCCTGAGTTCAGCTTGTTGTTGTTGTTGCTGTTTAGTTATTTAGCCGTATCCGACTCTTCATGACCCCATGGAGCAGAGCACGCCAGGCACTCCTGTCTTCCACTGCCTCCTGCAGTTTGGTCAGACTACACCTGACCTAAAGATTAACACATGCAAATTTAGTTGCCAAGGAAAGGATACTCGAGCCATCCACACAACTGTAATGTGATTTGAAGGAAGATAGCAGACAAGAGCTGGCCAGGTTCAGTTAATCTCCATAGCTCAGCGGTAGAGCATTTGCTTTACATGCTAAGAGCCCCAAGTTCGATCCCTGGCATCTCCAGGTAGGTCTGGGAATTCCCCTGTCTAAAACCTTGGAGAGCCACTGCCAGTCAGTGCAGGGTCAGTACCGAGCTGGATGGACCTAGGTTTTGACTCAATAGATGGCAAAATCCTATTTCAAGTACAATGTCAAGGGGGCCACATTTGGAGAATAAACGTATTGTGTTTTAATCATATTTTGAGGAAACATAACTTTTTTGGGGGGGGGAAGGGTTTGCAATGCAGCATCTGAGTTGAAGACTGAAAGATAACAGTAATATATATATACCTTCAGGACAAAATCCTCCATTTGAATTGCAAACACCCGCTCAACCCACATATGTTTTCAAAGGGGAGAAAGGGAGGAAATACAAAATAGACTTTAATTTCCAATATGTGTTGGCTATTGAAAAAGTTGAATAAAAGCATACCACGGACCATGGTCAGAGATTATGGGAGTTGTAGTCCAACAATATCTGGAGGGCCACAGGTTCTCTGTCTCTGGTTTAGAGAGTTCTGGTAAATGTTTGGTGAGATCTGCAAGATCTCCCCCCCCCCCGCTTTTCTGTTTCCTCTGTAACTGTTAAAGTTCCCTCTTCTCTTAAATGTAAAAGAGACCAGTTTTCTTTTGCATCTAGTCATCCCATCTATACCATGAACATCAGAAACTGTGTTTATCAGAGCAGTGCTAGCTATGGAAAACCAGTGCAATTTAGCCCAGCATAATTTGGGCCAGATTAAGTTGCCCCTATTCCAAACTCCATTCAGTAGGAATTTGTCTTAAGCCACCCTTTGAGCTGGCTAAGGTCTGCTGAGTTGCTACTGAGCTAAAAGGGAACTGGAATCAGTGTCTATCCTTGCCTTGTTCTCACCCCAAACACTTTTTTTGGATACAGGTAGGTAGCTGTGTTGGTCTGACGTACTCGAAACAAAAAAATAAAAAAATTCCACCCAGTAGCACCTTAGAGACCAACTAAGTTTGTCATAGGTATGAGCTTTCGTGTGCATGCACACTTCTTCTTTGCTCTTTTTGGAGCAAAGCTATGCCTGCAAAAGTTCTGCTGCTGTATATTCTGCTATCTGAGCCAGATGAGTTCCAGCCATAGGAGCCTACTCGTAGGGGCTGATGTCCCTTCATAAAATATTTGAGGGGGCTGCTCCTCCCCCAAGTTGATGGGCATTGCCATTCAAGTGGTGTGTGCACGCCACATTTTATTCAAGATGGCACCCCTGGCTCAAGCTGACTTGAGGGATTTACAACAGCCTAAATCCAGCTCATGGGACACGGGTGGCACTGTGGTCTAATCCACTGAGCCTTGGGCTTGCCAATCAAAAGGTCGGCAGTTCGAATCCCCACGACAGAGTGAGCTCCCGTTGCTCTGTCCCAGCTCCTACCAACCTAGCAGTTCGAAAGCACACCAGTGCCAGTAGATAAATAGGTACCACTGTGGCAGGAAGGTAAATGGCGTTTTTGTGAGCTGCTCTGGTGTCAGTGTTCCATTGCACCAGAAGCGGCTTAGTCATGCTGGCCACATGACCCGGGAAAACTGTCTGCGGAGCGGACAAACGCCGGCTCCCTCGGCCTGTAAAGTGAGATGAGCGCCGCAACCTCAGAGTCGTTCGCAACTGGACTTAACTGTTAGGGGTCCCTTTACCTCTACCTTTAAATCCAGTTCAGCTTGTTCCAGTGTAGTCACGGTGTAGCCCTGGCTCAGCCAAGAAAGTCAAAGATTATCTGAATCTAAATTATCTTAACCTGGCAAATCTTGGGTTTAGATCATACCGTAAGTGTCTGAAACGATCGCCTCTCTTAAGCTCTCCCTTTCATAACATCCCATTTCTAACTACAGTACATGTGTTCAAAACCACAGAGAGGGAAGAGAGAGTTATGAAAGGGATTCTGGAAATAAAAGAGGAATCGAGAGAAGAAAGCTTAGGAGTGAGGGAGGGTGCATTATCTCCTGGCTGTGGATACTACAAAGTGTAAAGTTCTCGTCTCACATGATTAAAAGTGGGTCAGCACAAGATTTAACTCATTTCTTACTTAGCATGCAAGTCTATTTGGGCAGCAATAATTAGTCTGAGCCAGCGGAGGAGCAGAAAGCCGTGTGAGAACTGATTTGGCCCGCAGATGCTTCTCTGTGCATGGCGAACGTGAGCCTGCAGGCATCGGAACTCCTGCACTTTCATCACCCTAGGACTAGAAGGTGAGAAACTGCTTAACAATTTGAATGAGAGGCAAAAGAGTCTAATAAAAAAAGCAGTTTACAAGGTATTTGGGCAGCAATCAATAAAGTCACCTACTGCTTAAAGGGAAATTACATTCAATCACTAATCTAAGCCTTTGAAGTCTCTTAACAAAGGAAATTGCGGGGGAAGAATGCAAAGTAAAGGCCACACTTCTGTAAGCATGAAGGGAAGACTCAGGAGGGGAGGACTCACCGAGGCAGGTGTTCCCTTCTAAGCATCCACACAGGTCTCTCTTGTGTGATAAGAGCCTAGAGAGGCGGGAAGTTCAACTGCAGCGAACCCCCTCTTAACTACTGGCTAATTTTTCTGTGTTTTTTTCTAAAGAGAATTCTGGTACTTGGAGGCTTTGGGAAGATAAACAGGGGGGGAAATAATGTATTTTGAGAACAAAATGGGTAAAACAAAGAATGTGTCAAGAATTATTTCAGGAAACAGTAAACTATGTATCTGCCAAATTCAGTGAATGGTGGGATTGCAATATTTCAAAAAGTGAAAATCCGGACAGAAAAGTTGTCGAGCCCTTTTTTTGCCCAAAGCTGTTGAGCTTTTTTAAGGATTTAAGGAAAATCACCAAAACCGACACTGCCAACATGGGTTGCCATACGTCCGGATTTTCCCGAACATTTTAAGTGATTTCCACCTGAACATTGCTTCCAACTGTAGTATTCTGGCTATGTCCAAGAAATTCCAAACGTATGGCAACCCATGTGTGGTGTTTCACCTCTAGAGGGTCTAGCAAGAGTTAAGTTGCAAGGGAGGTAAACAGCCAATAGGAGCTCTCCAGACAGAAGCAGGGGTATATAAGGAGAAGCAGGCAGACAGGAGGGGGAGATAAAGGAGTTGATGAGAGAGGTGGAGAGGATTTTTAGATAGAGAGAGGGTTAGAGAAGTTAGTGAGGTGAGCTGTGGTGCAGAATCTGTAAGAGTAATAAGAAGGGAACTTCAGTCAGGGAGGAACAGGGGGAGAACTAATACTAAAGGTTAAGTTAAGTAAAGATATTTGAGAAACCGTGAATAATTTTTTATGCTTGTAAGATCTTCACCTAAATAAACTTAATTGTTTTGTTCACTGTTCATCTGACTGGATTCCAATCAATTGTGTACCAGTACACAGATTTACTGGTTGGTGGCAGCAAGGGGAAGAAATAGGTGAGGGAGGTATTGGGTCAATAGACCGTCAAACGTCCGGGGACCCTTTACCGGTGTATCTCGCCACACCATGTTACAGGCTTCTAAACAAGGTGGTGAATGCACAGCTTCTTTGCACATCTGTTTCTGAAACTAATTGTATGAGTGTTACAGATGAGATCTTAATACCCAAGTTCTTAAACAAGGTGGTACTTTCTGTCAATTTCCCAACCTATAAATCACACTCCTCTAGGGGATGTCCAGCTTCCAAGAGACTGCAATCTACTCCCACTATAAAAACACTGGCAGTTTTTATAAGAATTGACCTATAAAAACTGGATTGACCAGAGTTGTTGAGCTTGGATTGACCAGAGTTGTTGAGCTTTTTGGGGGGAGACGGACCCAAAGTTGTTGAGCTTTTTTGGGGGGGAGGAACACGCGATCAACCGGGATCAACCAGGAACGCCCCGTGATCGACCGGTATATCATGATCCACCGATTGGACATCCCTGGTAGGGGATTATCACACACCTACAACTGGTTTGGGATCCTCCTCTTTCTCTTTGGCAGACTCCAAAATGGTGCCCCCCTCCCTGCCAGGGAAGAAGAGGTGAGGGAGGATCTGCTTCAGGAACTAGGGGGGTGGGAGAATCGGGATCTACTGCCCTTGTGGATTCTGCCACTGGAGGCGGTTGGTCAAGATGGACCATTGGCCTGATCCAGCAAGTTCTTCTGGTGTTCTAATAAGTGATAAAATAAATAAACAAGATTTATGGTCATGGAGACCATACTGTTCTCTTGCACTCTCCCAGTTCATCCAACCACATGAAGTTAAATGATCCAGCTTTCTTCAGTGAAGGGTAAGTAAATAAGAAACGTTGGGTTGCATCCCATGCAGTGCAAGCATGAAGGGGTGGGGCTAATCCCCTGTTCTTCCCCAAAAATCTCTCCTGAGGATCAGCGTCAGGCAGCAGAGGAACCAACCCACACTGCAGGTTGCCAGGAACGGATAAGACAAGGAAAAGTCCTTACCATCTGCTTTTTATTCAATATTTACAGAGAGAGGCCCGAGAATGCAGCCCCTTGGAATAATGGCGTTGTCCCAAGTAGATCTCCATCTCCCTTTTCTTCCACTTCCTCATTCGTAAACAACAACAACACCCTTACGATTGCTGCTTAGGGCCACCTGTCTCCAGCAATTTGCTCTCCTAGTTTTAAGGTTCACTATGTTCTTGGAGATGGTGGGTCTGAAATGCTTTCTCGTGATAATGTGTCTGCCAGCTGCTCTGTCTCTGCCTCCTCCTCCTCTCCCATTATTTCCCAACTTCCCCCACCCATCTTCCTCTGAGTTGTGACCTCCTTCAAACCCCTGTTGTACTTCTGAACTGTTTCCTTCTCCTGAGTCAACAGTGTGATGCAGCAGCTAAAAAAGCCAATGCAATTCTGGGCTGCATCAATAGGAGTATAGCATCTAGATCAAGGGAAGTAATAGTACCACTGTATTCTGCTCTGGTCAGATCTCACCTGGAGTACTGTGTCCAGTTCTGGGCACCACAGTTCAAGAAGGATACTGACAAGCTGGAACGTGTCCAGAGGAGGGCAACCAAAATGGTCAAAGGCCTGGAAACGATGCCTTATGAGGAACGGCTTAGGGAGCTGGGTATGTTTAGCCTGGAGAAGAGAAGGTTAAGGGGTGATATGATAGCCATGTTCAAATATATTAAAGGATGCCATATAGAGAAGGGAGAAAGGAGAAGTGAACACAGAGAAATGGATTCAAGCTACAAGAAAGAAGCTTCCACCTAAACATTAGGAAGAACTTCCTGACAGTAAGAGCTGTTCGGCAGTGGAATTTGCTACCAAGGAGTGTGGTGGAGTCTCCTTCTTTGGAGGTCTTTAAGCAGAGGCTTGACAGGCATATGTCAAGAATGCTTTGATGGTGTTTCCTGCTTGGCAGGGGGTTGGACTGGATGGCCCTTGTGGTCTCTTCCAACTCTATGATTCTATGATTCCTCCTCTGGAAGGGTCAGGCTGGAGAGGCAGTCTCCACCATTCCTCCTCTGCCTAGTCCCTGACAATCATCAGCATACTGTCTCTGCTTGATTCTCCCTAATTCCTTCTCCCTCTGCAGCCCCTGACCCCACATATCAGACGTATCCTGGGGCTTGAGGGGGTGCAGTCGGGAGGCAGTGACAGGGGATTTCTGTTGTGTGAGCACTCCATTGGTGCAACCCTGTAAGTTTCATTATATAGCATATCAAAAACGAATGGCAAACATGCCAGCGTCCATTTTTAAAATGTGCTGAGTGCTAAACTAAGGCTTGTTTAGTGAAACTCCAATCTGGACAGGCACCAATGTATCTGAATAAATGTCTAACAACTTTAAGAGTTTGGAGTTGTGCTCAGAGTTAATGTGACCTTTACAATATTCCATGTTTGATTGATCATTTCTTTGCCTATTCACCACCACCCCTCCTGAGGTTGTAAACAGGGGACAAGCAAAATAGCCAAAATAAATGCACCAGCTTGCATAAGCCTAAAGCAGAATATAGAGGAATTTATGGGACATAAGATTCCACCGTCTCATTCTTCTCATAAAACAATTATAAAGAGAACACAGAATATGGCATAAAAATCAATTTGCTCTCATGGAAAAGACCATTCATTAGGACGAGAGAAAAATATATCCTTCACTCCCACTCATTAAAACTTGAAGGTGATCAGTCAATCAATCAATCACCTTTATTACAGTTTACAAAAGCTTCAAGTCAAAGGTGATCCCTGCAGCAAATATATGGAAATGCATGAATGCCAAAACAGAGATAGATTTAACTCATTTTCAGTTAAATGTTTTTGGCTTCTGCCTTCCTTTGTAACACAGATGGGGCTCCATATGAATGCTCTGAGACAAGGCAACGGTTTAAAGAGCAGTAAGGGTGGGGGAAAGTTACAAAGAGTTGCCCTGAACTCACCAGAAAGGAGACAAACCTGGATTTAAACCAAAATGGTGCTCAGAAACTAATACAAGAATTGGTGTTGAAAATGTGGCCATGCTGCTATCGAATTCAGTTTATACGAAAGTTGACAATTGCCAGTCCAACACAGTCAAAGGAGGAAACTCCTCCCTCCAAAAATAAAAAATCAAGAAATGGAATTGGTAAATAAATAAGCAAAAGCTGAAAGAGAAAGTCAAGAGGGTCAAATTTCTCCAGAACACTTGGGGGGGGGTCACTCAAAACCACTAGAATGTATAGCACAGGTGAAGAAAGGTACCACCCCATCAAAGATGTCACCAATTTATAAGAATTAGGGAAGCATTTGGTCTTCAGAAAATGGAAGGATTGCAGCGTCTGCTCAGAAGTAAGCCCTACTGGATTCAACGAGGCATTCTCCAAGATAAACATGTACAGTAGGGATGGGAAACCTCAGGCTCAGGGGCCAAATGTGGCCTCTCTATTTGGCCCTTGAAACTTTCCCCAAGTGATACCTCTCAACGATCTTCCTCTGCACCCTAAGAGTTCTTGCCTGGCTGGAATGTGTCTGTGAACTCTAGATAATGCCTCTTGCTTATTGGAATGAAGGGTAAACAGGGATGTTGGTGTGTGTATGTGTCTGTGTAGAAACTAGCCTACTGTACAAAAGGTAAATTTAACATTTCTTGTTCCATCCGCTTTTGTCTCTGGGCCCCACCCATCATTATCATGTGACCCTCAGAAAGTTGCCCACATGGGAAGGTGGCTGATAAAAGTTCCCCACCACAGGGGTGTAGAATTGCAGCCTTACTTTCTCACCTGCTGTTTGGTTGACACCGTGACTTCAACCTCTACAACTCAAATGCGTAAAGTCCGGCCTCCGTCCCTGATGGCAGCCCACAACAGATTGCTCAGGAAGGGCTTTCAAAATATCCTTTTTTTCAGAGCACACACATATATTGTTCATCAAGTCGAGCTGAACAGATGCAGTTCATTTCGGAGATGACATCTGGTGCTGTCAGAACGTGTAACTGGTGCTGATTTGTAATGTGAGCTGAATATGCGGATCTTATTTATGAGAGATGATAGCCCTTACTTATAGCCTACTTGCCTTGATCATTGTACAGCATATGTAATCCAGGAACTTTACAGCTCTGTGTGTGCTCGGAATAGAAAAGGGATGGAAAGGAAACAAAAAGAGAGATCTGAGTTTTAGATGACGTAAACTGTGAGCACAGACAAGCAGATATGAGCAATCCTATATGGCTTATTCAGGGAACTTTGCTTCGCTTCTGTATTGTTTACATACGGTCTCCATGACTCACTCTTTAGGGACATAGGGATGAATGCATCCTCTTTCATAGAGCAGAATGTATACTCCTGTTCCCTCCCCGCTTTGACTCCTTTCTCAGGGCTGATCCACAGGAGCAAACTAGACATGGCAATAAAGGGGAAATTAAATATATTTAACATGTCTAGTTTTTTTAAAAAAAAGAACTAGCAGCTGCAGAAGGCTCCACTAGGAGCCATGGAGGGGGTTAATCCTTCCTCCCACTACTGTCCCAATGAAAATCATATCCAAAGCCTGTGAGACCTAGGAGGAAATACCCATTGGCACCAATGGAAGCATCCCAACATGCAAAGGTGATAGGACCAGTGCATGGGCGTGATTTCCATTGTGAATACAGCAGATAGGTAAGGTAAAGGGACCCCTGACAATTAAGTCCAGTCGCAAACGACTCTGAGGTTGCGGCATTCATCTCGCTTTAAAGGCCGAGGGAGCCGGAGTTTGTCCGCTTCCACAGACAGTTTTTTCCGGGTCATGTGGCCAGCATAACTAAGCTGCTTCTGGCGAAACCAGAGCAGCACACGGAAATGCCATTTACCTTCCCACCAGAGTGGTACCTATTTATCCGCTTGCACTGTGTGCTTTCAAACTGCTAGGTTGGCAGGAGCTGGGACCGAGCAATGGCAGCTCACCTCATCGCGGGGATTCAAACCACTGACTTTCCGATCGGCAAGCCCAAGCGGCACAGTGGTTTAACGCACAGTGCCACCCACGTCCCCTTTTTAATATAGGGTAATAATATTAAATAATAATAATTTATTATTTATTCCCCTGCCCATCTGGCCGGGTTTCCCCAGCCACTCTGGGCAGCTTCCAACTGAATATTAAAACAGTACAGCATCAAACATTAAAAACTTCCCTAAACAGTTGTCTTCTAAAAGTAAAATAGTTACTTATTGCCTTGACATCTGCTGGGAGGGCGTTCCACAGGGCAGGTGCCACTACCGAGAAGGCCCTCTGTCTGGATCCCTGCAACTTGGCTTCTCGCAATGAGGGAACCACCAGAAGGCCTTCGGTGCTGGATCTCAGTGTCCGGGCTGAATGGTGGGGGTGGAGACACTCCTTCAGGTATACAGGACCGAGGCCGTATGAAGATCAAGCTGGTTCTGGAATTTTAAAATGTAGAATTGTGTGCCAAATATGACAAGCTAGGATGGGGTGGGCACTGAGTCAGGCCAGGGTTTCAGCACCTAGGAGAGTTCCAATGGAACAACGCATTCCAACAAAAGCTGGAGGCTGACAGAGCTTACAACTCCCTCAGTCCAGACTGCTCCTCATGTCCGAGGAGTATGGCTTCTTAAAGAAACAGCCACCCCTGCTTGGCCTCTCATCTGGCTCCCTCTCTAAACCACTGTGCAGCTGCTGTGGAGCAGAATCCCAGGACAAACTGATCTGATCCACACTCCTGGCTTTTGTGCTTGCCAAATATTCTGACACAGTTCTTGGCTTTAAAAAGAAAAAGGAAAAGCAATGTACATTTAAAATGTGCATTTTGAGATAAAATACATTTAAGAGTGCATAATTGGAAAGTAAAAACATTTTAAAATGCATATCAAATATGTATTTAAATGAATAAAAGTGTGTATATTTTTTTAAAAAAAAAATTAAAAAAATCACAGATTGAGGAAGAAATCAAACAGCCTTCACGGTGAATACATGCAAAAGTAACACGGACTAGATATATAGACTGATTCAACCATTGCTAAAACCTGTCACAAAGGGAAGTGGATTCAGAACAGCCTGGGGAGAGTAATTTATGTGTGATGAGCCAATCCCAAGCATGGTTCCTCACGACAGCTGAAGTGTTAGAAAGCACCCTAAAATCAACACGTGACTGAGGCTTTGAGCAACCACACTATCCTGTGGTAAATGCACACTCATGGTTGCGCAAATCCATCTGGGGCAAGCTGCAATTGGATGGTCACTGCTTCTGCTGGCTGTATGAAAGGGACACAAAGCAGAAAATATTAGCGCTACCAATCCTTTGCATATGTGTGTATTGGTATGAGACATGGCTGGATGTCCAGGGTTAACGCTGACTGTGTGAATGCATAAGTCTTTATCAGGATCACCACCTGTAGCACCACCTTGATCATGTCCAATGCTGCGCTGGTAATATTGGAAACAGGAAGCAAAGTGGTAGGTGATGATGATGTTTTCCTGGAAGCCAGAGACACTGGCATTGGGGCAAAGTGCATCATGCACCCGTCCCATGCATACTAATAATTAGTCGCTACATTTACAGCAAGCGATTACTAGTTGATTCCGGCGGAAGCAGTTGCAATAAGTGCATCTAATAGGACAGCGCAGCGCAGCATCTGTTTAAAAGTTATATACTTCTTCCCGTGCCTATAAATCACCTGTAACTAGGCTGATGGCAGTCACACCATTCAGATGCAATAATTGATATGATTATCATTCTAGCAGACTTAACTACATTGGAAAGAACTGGTAAATTAAGTAAATTAGACGTTGAAAGACAAAGGTCATGCTGTGAATTTGAGATAAGAGTTCCTACAGCAAGAAGAAGCACCTTGTGCAGCTCAAGATTGAACTCTAGTGGTTATATTTAAACACTGCACACAGCTTTGGGCACGTTTGCAAAACAAAAGATGTTATTTAGAATCTATTCCAGTTGCTCGGGAAGAAATAAAGCTATCGTCAGTCTTCAGGTAAAATGCACTGAAGTGGTTAGCAGTAGCACATCAAAGAGATACATTAAAAATGTGGCAGAGGGTGTCTGCAAAATAAGAGCTCCAGCATAAAAGGACAATACGTAATAAAGGACAAAAGTGGAAAGGACCTAACAGAAGCAGAAGACATCAAGAAGAGGTGGCAAGAATAGACAAAGGAATTATACCAGAAAGATATGGAGGTCTCGTACACCCCAGGTAGTGTGGTTGCTGACCTTGAGCCAGACATCCTGGAGAGTGAAGTCAAATGGGCCTTAGAGAGCACTGCTAATAACAAGGCCAGTGGAAGTGATGATATTCCAGCTGAACTAATTAAAATTTGAAAAGGTGATGCTGTTAAGATGCTACACTCAATATGCCAGCAAGTTTGGAAAACTCAGCAGTGGCCAGAGGATTGGAGAAGATCAGTCTACATCCCATTCCCAAAGAAGGGCAGTGCCAAAGAATGCTCCAACAACTGCACAATTGCACTCATTTCATACGCTAGCAAGGTTATGCTTAAAATTCTTAAGGCAGGCTTAAGCAGTATGTGGACCAATAACTCCCAGAAGTGCAAGCTGGATTTTGAAGGGACAGAGGAACCAGAGACCAAATTGCAAACATGCACTGGATTATGGAGAAAGCTAAAGAGTTCCAGAGAAACATCTACTTCTGCTTCATTGACGACGCAAAAGCCTTTGACTGTGTCGACCACAGCAAACTATGGCAAGTTCTTAAAGAAATGGGAGTGCCTGATCAGCTCATCTGTCTTCTGAGAAATCTCTATGTGGGACAAGAAGCTACAGTTAGAACTGGATATGGAATAACTGATTGGTTCAAAATTGGGAAAGGAGTACGACAAGGCTGTATATTGTCTCCCTGGTTATTTAACTTATATGCAGAAGTCATCATGCGAAAGGCTGGACTGGATGAATCCCAAGCCAGAATTAAGATATGCTGATGACACAACCTTGATGGCAGAAAGTGAGGCGGAATTAAAGAACCTTTTAATGAGGGTGAAAGAGGAGAGCGCAAAATATGGTCTGAAGCTCAACCTCTAAAAAAAAAGATCATGGCCACTGGTCCTCCTGGCAAATAGAAGGGGAAGAAATGGAGGCAGCAGTCACGAAATTAAAAGACGCCTGCTTCTTGGGAGAAAAGCAATGACAAACCTAGACAGCATCTTAAAAAGCAGAGACATCACCTTGCCGACAAAGGTCCGTATAGTTAAAGCTATGGTTTTCCCAGTAGTGATGTATGGAAGTGAGAGCAGGACCATAAAGAAGGCTGATTGCCGAAGAATTGATGCTTTTGAATTATGGTGCTGGAGGAGACTCTTGAGAGTTCCATGGACTGCAAGAAGATCAAACCTATCCATTCTGAATGAAATCAGCCCTGAGTGCTCACTGGAAGGACAGATCCTGAAGCTGAGGCTCCAATACTTTGGCCACCTCATGAGAAGAAAAGACTCCCTAGAAAAGACCCTGATGCTGGGAAATTGATGGCACAAGGAGAAGGGGACGACAGAGGACAAGATGGTTGGACAGTGTTCTCGAAGCTACGAACATGAGTTTGACCAAACTGCGGGAGGCAGTGCAAGACAGGAGTGCCTGGCGTGCTATGGTCCATGGGGTCACGAAGAGTCGGACACGACTAAACAACTAAACAACAACAACAACAATTCCATTGCTTGTTGGCACCATCCCTCTAAGAGAGCTGAGAAAAGCAACACAGAAGGCTGTGTGTGTGAATCTGTAGTTACAGAAAGCTGCAACTCAAGGGAAAGCAATTTCAGTGTATCAAACATTTCAGTTGTAAAGATTCCCTGGGCTGGTCACCTCTCCTAGTTTTTGGATAATAAGATAAATTTTGAAAAGTGTACCTTCCGCTGAGGGCAATCCCTTCACCCCAATGCAGCTGGAGAGGGGAAGTGGGGGCTCATGCTGGAATTAATTTATCAGGCCCAAGTCATTAAGGGAAAATGTATCATTTTTATTAGCTTCTTGGGTGAGTTGCAAAGGCTCATTCATCTTAAGTGTATCAACTTGCTGGCTCCTTTGTCAGATAGAATAATGACAGACATTATAAAGAACACAACCTGTCAAGAAGGAATATATTTGCTCGTAAGTCAGACTGCATAAATATACACATCCTCACTTTTACTGGGATGGAGAAAGTGCTACGGGAGGGACACAAAGTCTATCCCTGTCGGGAGAGAGAGAAAAAAATCTGTGCCCGTGATCCATGTATAACTAACATTTGGCAATGAGGCATGGAGCCATTGTATTAAAAATAAAAGACCAGCTGACTAATGAAGGAATTGCATCTGTTTGGGGGGATGGGACCCACAAATGTAAATGGCTTAGGTAGAGATGGGTGAGTCTATCAATTTCAGTTTCTCTCAGTTTCTCTCTTTTTTAAAATGAATTTTAAGTTCAGCTCTCTACATTTTCATATCAGTTTGTGACTTTAAAAAAGAAATCCCTCTGAAAATTTATCAGCATTTTTTTCCAAATGATTTTTATTGAATTTTCCAAATAAACAAGAAAACAAAAACATTTTTTTATTAAAAAAAATACATTCCATCTCAGTTCATTTCGCTCTGCTGGGCTGTGACTCCTCCCCCCCCCCCGGTCATTATCTTATCTCGCAGTTCCTTTTTACTAACATGTTTAAATCAAGTTCGTAGGATTTATTTCAGTCCTGCAAGTGTCTTTAAACTTCTACAGTTCCTTTCCATATAGCCAATGAATTTACTCCATTCCCTTTGGAACTTTGTCTCTCCCTGGTTTCGGATCCCACAAGTCAACTTTGCTAACTCTACATAGTCAATCATTTTTGTCTGCCACTCCTCAATCGTCGGTATCTCCTGTAATTTCCATTTTTGGGCTAATAAAGTCCTCGCCGCGGTTATAGCATACATAAATAATCTCTGATCTCCTTTTGCTATTTCCTCTCCCATTAATCCCAATAGAAAAGCTTCAGGTTTTTTTGGGAAAGGTATACTTATCTTTTTCAATTCATTATATATCATTTCCCAAAATCTCTTTACTTTTCCGCATGTCTACCACATATGATAAAGTTCACCAATTTTATCTTTACATTTCCAGAAAATTTGTCAGCATTTTAGTACAAATTTCTCCTAAGAGATACATGTCCGTATGGAATCATCCTGGGTGTAAACCCACAATCTTATACGTTGAAAAGGTGTTTGCAAATAAAATAAATGAATGGGGACAGTTCTGGGGGAAACCTGGAAATGCATGTGTGGGTCACATACATAGACTATAAGACAAAAGAAAAAGAAACTTCTATGAAAAGACCATTGTACACTACAGTGGAACCTCGGTTTATGAACACCTCGGTTTACGAATTTTCGGTTTACGAACGCCGCGGACCCATCTGGAACGGATTAATTCACTTTCCATTACTTTCAATGGGAAAGTTCGCTTCAGTTTATGAACGCTTCAGTTTAAGTACTCCGCGGACCGTCTGGAACAGATTAATCCACTTTCCATTACTTTCAATGGGAAAGTTCACTTCAGTTTATGAACGCTTCAGTTTATGAACAGACTTCTGGAACCAATTGTGTTCATAAACCGAGGTACCACTGTACTTGTATTTGCATGACAGTAGGAGGCACTGAACATGCATCAGATCACGCCTTGGGCTGCATTTTGTTTGTGCTTATTTGCCACTTGTTGTTGTTGTTTAGTCGTTTAGTCGTGTCCGACTCTTCGTGACCCCATGGACCATAGCACGCCAGGCACTCCTGTCTTGCACTGCCTCCCGTAGTTTGGTCAAACTCATGTTCGTAGCTTCGAGAACACTGTCCAACCATCTTGTCCTCTGTCGTCCCCTTCTCCTAGTGCCCTCAATCTTTCCCAACATCAGGGTCTTTTCCAAGGATTCTTCTCTTCTCATGAGGTGGCCAAAGTATTGGAGCCTCAGCTTCACGATCTGTCCTTCCAGGGAGCACTCAGGGCTGATTTCCTTAAGAATTGATAGGTTTGATCTTCTAGCAGTCCATGGGACTCTCAAGAGTCTCCTCCAGCACCATAATTCAAAAGCATCAATTCTTCGGCGATCAGCCTTCTTTATGGTCCAGCTCTCACTTCCATACATCACTACTGGGAAAACCATAGCTTGAACTATACGGACCTTTGTCGGCAAGGTGATGTCTCTGCTTTTTAAGATGCTGTCTAGGTTTGTCATTGCTTTTCTCCCAAGAAGCAGGCGTCTTTTAATTTCGTGACTGCTGTCACCATCTGCAGTGATCAAGGAGCCCAAGAAAGTAAAATCTCTCACTGCCTCCATTTCTTCCCCTTCCATTTGCCAGGAGGTGATGGGACCAGTGGCCATGATCTTGGTTTTTTTGATGTTGAGCTTCAGACCATATTTTGCACTCTCCTCTTTCACCCTCATTAAAAGGTTCTTTAATTCCTCCTCACTTTCTGCCATCAAGGTTGTGTCATCTGCATATCTGAGGTTGTTGATATTTCTTCCGGCAATCTTAATTCCTGCTTGGGATTCATCTAGTCCAGCCTTTCGCATGATCAAATCAAATATGTTTATTCGGCTGTACGCCCATCATAAAACACAACACAACAAAACAAATCAAATAAAAACCACAGACTCATACAAACCACAGATAATATAACACAATTCACAGCTCACGAGGACAAATATTAACAATTCAAAGAACATATCTTGAAGGTTTAAGATTAAGATTAAAAATTTAGCCGCCTAACTAAAATCAATATCTGATGTCATTAAAAAAAAAAATTCTTATAACTATCAATAATCAGCTAACATTCCATTCCGTCTCTTGTACGAGAGGACGGCTGTTAGGAATTTAGCAACCTGTAGAGTGATATAAGGGTCCACATCTTGAAGAACCCAGGCTAGCTGAAGGTCAACTGGATTATCAGCCATAGGCTGGATTATGGAGTTTAATATACTAGCACGAGCCGAACTGTACATAGGGCAGATAAACATAACATGGTGTAAAGATTCAGTTGATTTCATTTCGCAAGCACACATTGAAGAGACTTGGCCCTTAGTAAATCTATGTCTCAGCACATTAGTTGGAAAAACATTGAACCTAGCTTTAAGGAAGGCATATCGATGAGACGCGGCCGTAAGCGTTGTTAAGTAGGATGGAGTACGGTAAATAGGGGTTATGCCGATATTTAACGGTGAGCAGACTCCCCCGCCAGCTAGACAATTTTGGTATAGCTCCGCATCATCCAACCTTTGGTTTATACACCTTTTTGCTGCATTTAAATCCAGTTTGAGCAATTCAGAGGGAGAGATCTCATAGGACAACAATTTGGCATGGATTTTTCCGGTCCACAAATTTGTGAAGTCATCCCGCCACATGCATTGAATAAGATAGTGGTTCGGGAGTTTATGCCATAGGGATATCCAGTAAATCAAAACTCGCCTCCATAAGACTAACTCAACTGAAGGGATCTTCATTTCTAAACGAATAGCAGCATTACTTACGCATGTTGGTAATTTTAAGAGTCGACGTAAGAATTGGCTTTGAAGCGACTCTAAAGGTGAGAGATTTGCAAAAGCAGCCCATAAAGGGGCAGCATAGGCCATTGTAGCCAACACTTTAATGCTATACACTTTCAAGGCCGCAGGGATGAATAGGGCCCCCTCAGAAAAGAAAAAACGGAGGAGGGAGTGCGATAGGGCTTTTGTCTTGTTTTGAAGGTATTCAACATGCGCTTTCCACCCTAAATTATACTGAAAATAAATTCCTAAATATTTAAATTTATGTACTTGTTCGATTTTCGTACCCTCCAGTTTCCATGAATAAAGTTTACGACTCCTTGAAAATATCAGTACTTTGGACTTGGTGTGGTTGATAGACAGATGATTAAGAGAGCAATAAGTTGCAAAAATCTTTAGTGCCCTCCTTAAACCCACTCTGGAGTAAGAGAGTAGCACCGCATCATCTGCATAGAGAAGTAATGGACAACGATAATCAGCTATTCGAGGGGCATGGATAAATTTTTGTGAGTCAGCTAATGGGTTCCTCATATCACTGATAAATAAGTTAAAAAGAAGTGGCGCTAAGATACAGCCCTGGCGTACTCCCTTATTTACTGGCACTGGGTTTGTTAGGTCGCCAGCAGGGGTTAATCTCACCCTGGCCACAGACCCGGCATGAAGTTGGGAGATAAGCCACAGAAGTCTTCTATCTATACCCCAACGGGCAAGTTTATCCCATAGTAATTTCCTTGGGATACTATCAAACGCAGCTTTCAAATCTATGAAAGCTGCGCAAAGTTGGCCCCGTCGAGGTGACGAGTATTTCCGGGCTAAGTGATGAAGAATAATTGCCTGATCTGTAAATTATTAAATGTAACTGTTCAAATGTCATATGATTGGCTGCGTCAACGACCAATTCCTCCTTCTGAAGAGAGACTACACTTTTGCTGTTGGCCACATCGCTTGTTATTTGTGGCATAAATTGCTCTTCGTCTTTAAGTACTGGCGTGTGATCAATCAGGGGGTTGAAGCGGTTCTGAGTTTCTACCGTGTAGGAACATTCCAGTAGATTACTCCCTTCTTTAAAGTGACATGATTCAACCCTTGTTTGCTTTGATCTTGGAAAGGAAGAGGGAACTGTCTCCTCGGAATCTCTAAGACGTTTCCCATATCCCATAATTCAGATTATCAAGAAGAGGGGGGATAAACTCAGGTAATAAATATTTCCTTCGAGGCTACCAGCACTTGCATTGAGGATATGTTTCACTGCCTGTTCGTATGAAAGTCGGCGTCTTCACCTTCACCCCCACAGCCCGGCAATTTAGTTCTTTGGGGGGACTAAGCGTACCTTATCCAAGCCAGAACCAAGTCTCCACAGCAATGTATTAATCCAAGTTTTTAGCCAGTAGAGAAAACAGCAAGTCATTCACAGCAACAGGCTTCATCAGGCATCCGTTGTTGCAGTAGGACAGATTGAGCAGTAAAACAATAAAACAATAAACTAAAACAATAAACTAAAACCAAGGAGAAGCGATGAGGTAGTAAAACAGCCAGTAAAACGTTAAAACTGTGAGTTTAAAATAACGAAGTGGCTAAAAACTACTTAAAAGCTTAATTGAAAGCAGGAGAGTCTGACCAGGCTGCTGTCTCCGTCGCCATCTTGAAAGGAGGTGTATGAATTTCGCATGATGAATTCTGCATATAAGTTAAATAAGCAGGGAGACAATATACAACCTTGTCGTACTCCTTTCCCAATTTTGAACCAATCAGTTGTTCCATATCCAGTTCTAACTGTAGCTTCTTGTCCCACATAGAGATTTCTCAGGAGACAGATGAGGTGATCAGGCACTCCCATTTCTTTAAGAACTTGCCAAAGTTTGCTGTGGTCGACACAGTCAAAGGCTTTTGCATAGTCAATGAAGCAGAAGTAGACGTTTTTCTGGAACTCTCTAGCTTTCTCCATAATCCAGCGCATGTTTGCTATTTGGTCTCTGGTTCCTCTGCCCTTTCGAAATCCAGCTTGCACTTCTGGGAGTTCTCGGTCCACATACTGCCTAAGCCTGCCTTGTAGAATTTTAAGCATAACCTTGCTAGCGTGTGAAATGAGCGCAATTGTGCGGTAGTTGGAGCATTCTTTGGCACTGCCCTTCTTTGGAATTGGGATGTAGACTGATCTTCTCCAATCCTCTGGCCATTGCTGAGTTTTCCAAACTTGCTGGCATATTGGGTGTAGCACCTTAACAGCATCATCTTTTAAAATTTTAAATAGTTCAGCTGGAATATCATCACTTCCACTGGCTTTGTTATTAGCAGTGCTTTCTAAGGCCCATTTGACTTCACTCTCCAAGATGTCTGGCTCAAGGTCAGCAAACACACTACCTGGGGTGTACGAGACCTCCATATCTTTCTGGTATAATTCCTCTGTGTATTCTTGCCACCTCTTCTTGATGTCTTCTGCTTCTGTTAGGTCCTTACCACTTTTGTCCTTGATTATGGTAATCTTTGTACGAAATGTTCCTTTCATATCTCCAATTTTCTTGAACAGATCTCTGCTTTTCCCCATTCTATTGTTTTCCTCTATTTCTTTGCATTGCTCATTTAAGAAGACCCTCTTATCTCTCCTTGCTGTTTTTTGGAAATCTGCATTCAGTTTCCTGTATCTTTCCCTATCTCCCTTGCATTTTGCTTGCCTCCTCTCCTCCGCTATTCGTAAGGCCTCGTTGGACAGCCATTTTGCCTTCTTGCATTTCCTTTTCCTTGGGATGGTTTTCGTTGCTGCCTCCTGTATAATGTTACGAGCCTCCATCCATAGTTCTTCAGGCACTCTGTCCACCAAATCTAAATCCTTAAACCTGTTCCTCACTTCCACTGTGTATTCATAAGGGATTTGATTCAGATTGTATCTTACTGGCCCAGTGGTTTTTCCTACTTTCTTCAGTTTAAGCTGGAATTTTGCTATAAGAAGCTGATGATCTGAGTTACAGTCAGCTCCAGGTCTTGTTTTTGCTGATTGTATAGAGCTTCTCCATCTTTGGCTGCAGAGAATATAATCAATCTGATTTCGATGCTGCCCATTTGGTGATATCCATGTGTAGAGTCGTCTCTTGTGTTGTTGGAAGAGAGTGTTTGTGATGACCAGCTTGTTCTCTTGACAGAACTCTATTAGCCTTTGCCCTGCTTCATTTTGAACTCCAAGGCCAAACTTGCCAGTTGTTCCTTTTATCTCTTGATTCCCTACTTTAGCATTCCAATCCCCTGTAATGAGAAGAACATCCTTCTTTGGTGTCATTTCTAGAAGGTGTTGTAGGTCTTCATAGAATTGGTCAATTTCACTTTCTTCAGCACCGGTAGTTGGTGCATAAACTTGGATTACTGTGATGTTAAAAGGTCTGCCTTGGATTCGTATCGAGATCATTCTGTCATTTTTGAGATTGCATCCCATTACAGCTTTTGCCACTCTTTTGTTGACTATGAGGGCCACTCCATTTCTTCTACAGGATTCTTGCCCACAGTAGTAGATATGATAGTCACCCGAACTGAATTCACCCATTCCCTTCCATTTTAGTTCACTGATGCCCAGGATGTCGATATTTATTCTTGTCATCTCATTTTTGACCACATCCAGCTTACCTCTATTCATGGTTCTTACATTCCAGGTTCCTATGCAATATTTTTCTTTACAGCATCGGACTTTCCTTTCGCTTCCAGGCATATCCGCAACTGAGCGTCCTTTCGGCTTTGGCCCAGCCGCTTCATCAGCTCTGAATCTACTTGTACTTGTCCTCCGCTCTTCCTCAGTAGCATGTTGGACGCCTTCCGACCTGAGGGGCTCATCTTCCAGCGTCATAACTTTTATATGCCTGTTGTCTTTGTCCATGGAGTTTTCTTGGCAGGGATACTGGAGTGGCTTGCCAGTTCCTTCTCCAGGTGGATCACGTTTAGTCAAAACTCTCCACTATGACCTGTCCATCTTGGGTGGCCCTGCATGGCATAGCTCATAGCTTCTCTGAGTTATTCAAGCCCCTTCGCCACGACAAGGCATTGATCCATGAAGGGGATTTGCCACTTAGGAGACATTTTGGCACTTGTTAGAATTGTCCACTTTTTCATTCCTCATGCCCGAGAGGTAAGCATTTAAGAGGCTGTTAGTGTGAAGATGAGTTCAACTTTGTACGCTCTGCTTTTGTGACGCCCTGCATTAATGATGCTGAATTGTGGAGCTGAATATACTTTATACATCATTATTCTTGCAGAGGGCAAGCAGGCCTGAGTAGCCTTTGAGCAAAGCGTATTTTGGGCCCCAGTGCAAACTGTTACCCTGTGGCCTTGGTTCAAAGCCCTCTGCATAGTGCTCTCAGCAGCAGAAGAAGAAGAAGAAGAAAGGCTTAATCCCTTAACAAACCTTAATACATGCTGAAGTACAACCCAGGACAACATTATTGACATTCTAATCTAAGCGTTGTTAAAAATGATGGCACATCCCATTTTGACACTCTGTTACAGAATGGGGGGCAACTTTAAATGCCCATGTTTCTTATTATCTAGAATGAAAATAGTATGAAGAGGAGACTACGCAACCGGGGGAGAGAAGAAGATGGAAGAGGAATGGAAGAAATTTAGAATCTATTACAAAAAGTATTGTAAAATTGATATTTGAGGAGGAATTTAAGCAATTATGTATGTTGTAGGTTAAGAATTAAGAAACGTATTTTTAAAAAAATATAGATTAGGAAATTAAGATGGATAGTTAAAATATAAGAAAAGAATTGTAATTTATATATAGGGAGCGAAATTATGATTAGAATCTGTGAAGTTTGATATACAATGAACCATTAGAGGGGGACCTCGTGGAAGTCTATTATAGAAATGTTGAATTATGATCTATGGTTTGGTTTTTTCTTTCTTTTTTCTTATTTTTTCTTTTTGTTAATTTTTTATTGTTATTGTTATTGTTCTTTTTTAATTTTTTTATTATTACGATTATTCTATATAAGTTGGATGTTGGAATATGATATGGGAATGTGAAACTTATTGTTTTTCTTTTTGTCTAAATCTTGAAAATCTTAATAAAAATTAATTTTTTAAAAAATAGTATGAAGAGGAAGTAACCTGAAAACAGAATGACCGCTCCCCACATCAATGGGGGGCGACTTTTGCGTGGACGCGCGCAGCCCTCTGATCCCAGAGACGACTCCCTGGTAGTATGGGGCTGGCACCGCCTTCCCAGGTAGGATGCCAGGGGTCTCCGCCTACCCAGCGTCCAATCCTGCCTGAGGAGGTGTTGCCAGGGGATGGCCAGGTAAGGGGAGGGACTGTCCGGCTCGCACAAGAGAATTTGAATCTTACCTCCAAGCACCAGTCGGTTCCAGAGCTTCTCCCACCCTCCACACCTTTCATTCATGTTCTTTTGCAGGTTAACCTTTTCTCTACAGGTTCACAGGCGCTGCTACGTCAAGGCCGCTGTTGAAGGGTCGGAAAGGAATTTTCCTGCATTGGCAGGTTTCGCCTTTCCCATTGCAATACGTCACAACTTTGGCGGTGTCAGGCCTTGGGCGGAATTCTTTGGCGATTTTCCTAGAGGGAGGGGTGTGAGGCGGAGATCTCACCCCCTTTGCGGCAACAAAAGCGGGGTTTGGGGGGAAGCCTTGACCATGCCAATAGGCGTCATCACTTCCCCCTTCCAGCGGCGGCGAACAGGGGGCGGGCTCTTTCTGCTTGAACATATGTTCTCCAGAGCCAGCCCCAACCCCCATACATGTAGATAACCCCAAAGCCTCCCAGAACCCCAGCTGGGGACTGGGAAGGATAATGCCCAATGCCTGAGCCAAGGTCTCCCTACATCTGAATCTTAATAAAGTTGTGGCCAATTTGAATCCCATAGCACGTTGTTATGCGTCTTTATTCTGCTCAGCAGGTCGCCGGGGGGGGGTTGGGGGGGACTCCGCCTCTCCATGCAATGTAACTGTCATTTGTTGCATTGACATCTCCAAGCTTGCTTCATTATATATTGTAGTTGGGAAGCAAAAGCTTTCTTGTTTTGAACCAAATCAATTTATCGTGTTGCCCCAAATAAGCTTCTACTTATCTTTGTTCAATTTTTCCTTTTCACTGTATGGTAGGGCTGCCATATGTCCGGACATTACCAGGATTTCCAAGGCGGAATTGATGTCCGGGGGGGGGGGGATTTCCAAAAGGTGGCACTTTGTCCTGGATCTTAGAGAAGTCAATAAAAAGATTGTGGGGTTTTTGGTGTTTTTATAAAAAACAAAAACCTCAACAACAACTTTGGGCAAAATAAAAAAAATTCCTTCAGTAGCACCTTAAAGACCAACTAAGTTTTTATTTTGGTATGAGCTTTCGTGTGCATGCACACTTCTTCAGATACACTTGAAAAAGAAGAGCCAGACCCTTATGTATATACAGAGGGTGTTGGGAGTGGATGGGAATGGGTGATGGGCTGATAGGAGTGGTAAACCTGTTGATGGCTGTTAACAACTGCTGATGACTGCAATTGGTCCTGCAGGGGAAAAGCAAGGGCTGAGGCGCTAAAGAAAGCTTGATCATGCATAATGAGATAAGAATCCTATGTCTTTGTTCATCCCAGACAACTTTGGGGTTTGCTCAACAACTTTCAGGGTGTCCTGGTTTTTACTTCTTGAAATATGGCAACCCTACTATATGGTTTAGAGACTTATAGATGTTCAGCGGAAGTCACACTGTATAAATCAACCGTTGGCTTTGCTTTGGAATGGAAAGAAAGCAGAGGGTAAAGAATGAGCTGTGAGTGGAACGAGGCCCTTTTCCCATGTTTTGGACCCTGTGGGAAACTCAACAAACCTGCTGTACCTGAAACTGGGTATGGAGAGTGCAACTGAATGGGACACAGCTGTGGGCAGCCTGAGGAAGGATCATCCACCATGGACCTACCCATAAAAGCAAGCCTAGATTGAGAGACTAGGGTGATGTCCACTGCTTCCAGGAACTCTTCTCATTGTGAGATTTTTTTGGGGGTGAATGGAAAGTTTGTTTGGGCTCCAAGTGAGAACCCGGAAGCTGAGAGGGAAGGTGTGTCAGAAGGAAAATAAAGTAGCAATTTGGTATGATGGTAACTTTTCTTATATGTTTCTGTGTATTTTTTTATAATATTTTTGTTTAAGCTGTTGGTTGTTGCTTCCGTTTTCTGTACACCACTTAGAGATGTTTCTAATATATTAAGTGGTATAGTAATTAAGTAATCATCAGTCATCATAATCTGTGAAGCCAGTATCTACCACCAAGCCCAGACCCAAATGAACCATGTAAAATGAGCCAGTGTGGCTATGAGATTCCCCATTACAAAGCAGGAAGGGTGCTTTTAAGATTCTGGGCAGTTCTATGACTGTCTTTTGCAGTTTCTTTATCTTCTCTGTCTTTTTATTTCCCAAACTATCCATTTTTTCAACACCATGGTTTTTTATTTTTATTTTAGGCTCCTCTTTCTCCCTGAGCAGACTTCGTTGGTGGTGTCTGTTCCCAACCTATCCTGAATTTGTATTTTTACTATAGTATAAAAAGCCCATACGTATGAACACCGAGGGAACAAGCACACTGGACACCAAGACAAGACTTATCCCGCTGTGGCAGGGATGGGAAACCTCCATGCTGGCTGGGGTGGATGGGAGCTGGAGTCCAGCAACATCTGGGAAGCCACAGCTCCCCCAACCTGCCTGCAAAACCGTTTTCAGTCTTTCAGATAACCTTCTCTGGGCCGCATGCCAATGGTGGGCGGGGCTGGAGAAAAAGTGGGTGGAGCAACAGATGTAAATTTTGTTTTTATACAGGCTGCTTTCTACACACACACACACACTTCTCTATCCTGTGTCCTGACAAGCAAGAAGCACAGAGTTCAACAGCACCTTTCAGAAAAACAAAAATACTCAGGGAGCATGTGCAGCAAGGCTGGTGGAAGGTGTAACCTGGGAAAAGTGGGTGTGGCTGGGGGTGTGGCCTTCAGGGCCAGAGAAAGAAGCCTAACAGACCACATGTGGCCCCTGAGGCTGAGAGATTCTCCACCGTGTTCCAGACCATACCTGCACGTAGAATAGTCAGATAAGAAAAATCCACATTCCTTCCCATATCTGCAATTATTTGCATAAATATGTGTCTATGTTCCCCTGGCTTTCCATTCTGTCGTATACTCTTCTATGGGCAATTGTTCCCGTATCCCTCAATGTTTGGAATCAGACTGTTCGGCAGTCCAGAGGACTGCATTTAGATCGAGAGGGAGCTTGTATGAGGTTCCACCTGCAATCCAGGTCACAAAGTTTTATTACCCCTCCCAATTTGCTTCTAATGCTGAGTTTGGGATGTTCCGGACAAAAGGATCTGGCCTGCCAAAAAGCGGCTTATGTTGAAAGAAGAGTAAGACTGTACTGGTGTGTGCTTTTGTTTGCTTGCTAATCAGTTTTTTTGGTCTCCATCCAGCCACAGGAATGCACCCAGTTGAAAAGAGGAACCTCTGTTGTTTTAAAAACTAGATATGGTGGCTGCCTACATTATCTCAACAGGAAGTCTTTGTTTAAATATCCTGTTCCTCAAGTTATCAGCTCTCCTCCTAAGCGTAGCTAGCATTTCAGCCAAGGTTGCCCTAGGGCTGCAGCACATGGATATAAGGAGGGGGCAGGGAGATGTGTGTATCTGAAGATTCAGGCGCTGCTTCTTCGGCAGCTGCTCAAGAAAAGAGTAGATGCCAGTATGTTTGGGGTCAGTTAAATGCAGCATTTACCCAATAACAGCATGGATTGGTGACTGATATCTGTTGTTCTGGTTAGCTGGAAAATACATCTTGCATAGAATGTGAAATCCCACCGCAATATACAAAATGTGCTAGGAAGGGAGTCCCACTTAACTCAATGGCACTGACTTCCTGGTATGTGATGCCTGCTAAAAACTTTTCTTTCTATGTAAGCATACTCAATGCATGCGCTTCCTTGTGTGCACTTGTTTGTGTCTTGTTTTGTTTTTAATCTGTTGGTTTTTTTAAATATGTTGATAATGTCATGATGTCTCTTTTCAAAGTCTAAGGCTATTTTTAAAGAATATTTTATTCCATTTTATGAAAACCACTTAGGAGGTGATTTAAAAAAAACAAAAAAACGCAAGTGGCATATAAATCTTAATTAATAAATAAAAGGGATCACAGCTTAAAGCTTTCACCAAAGACTAAAATGTACAGTGGTACCTCTTGCTGCGAACGGGATCCATTCCAGAGGCCTGTTCGCAACATGAAAAGGCCGCATCCTGAAGCGCCGCATCTGCACACGCGCATGACGCAATGTGGCGCTTCTGCGCATGCGCAAAGCATGATTTAGCGCTTCTGCACATGCACGCAGGTTACGGACACGCCGAACCTGGAAGTAACTGGGACTTCCGGGTTTGGCGTGTCCGTAACCTGAAAAGACACAACCCGCAGTGGGCGTATCATGAGGTATGACTGTATATCCCAATTAATAAAGGGAGATGACAACAGATTCAGTTTGTCGGCCAGCACTGAGGGGTCTTCAAGAATTGTACTGCATAGGTTACATAAATATATCTGGTCCTTTATTAGCTAATATTGCCAATTGTGGAGCGGGGGGCCTCTTCTGTGGCCATCTTCTGTGCAGTTTTAATCTCTGCTAATTAGCAGAGGGTAGCTGAAGGTTCAGTTGAGAAATCAGTGTCAACATGCCTTTTAATGTGCCTGATTCTCTCACAATACTAATGAAGTTACTTAAAAGTCTTTTTTTTACTCTGATGTTATTGAAATTTGATTAAAATAACCATAGTTTTTGCTAATTAATGTGTATACTATGTCTTCACTTAAAAAAAAGAAAGAAAGCCCCCTTCCCTCAGGAACTTCAGGAAAGAATCTTCAGAGAGGAATACTCCCTGGACAGGGGGGGGGGGAGAGAAACCCTTCACAGTGGAAGCATCTTCTGGGGAAGAAACTCCTGCTGGTTCCTGTGGATTTTGGGATCATCTGGAGTTTGCATTTTGATTTTAACATTTTTCAAAGGATGCCTCTGTGAGTGCACACTGTGTCAAAACAGGTCCATTTTCTTTCTTTAAAATGTTCAGGTAGTTCTGCCAGATAAAGCAGCGCATATTCATCTTGGCAAGTATATCTGGTATCCATTAGCTGCAGGCAAAGTAAATTTTGCCTGAGGTTTAGCGCTCCTGAATTTTAATTCTCTGCAAAGGACCATCCACGTTCTCTACCCCAAAATTCCCTTGACTCAATCCCTAATGTTCCTTGTTTCACTCTTGTGCATTTGAGCCTGACTTAGGGTCTAACTCACATGTTATATGTCAGGGAAGCTAAACTATCAGCTTGCTAGCCTCATCAATCTCCACAAGTGTTTTTTTTTTGGGGGGTGCCCTTTAATTTTGGCTGTGGCAGCAAATAAATGTACACATATTACATTGATGTATAAGTTTCAGTACCCAATTCTGCAAAGTGGTCTCTTTATTTCCCCCTGGGGTTAGGTGAGAAAAAGAAAAAACTCAAGACAATTTTATCAGAAAAATGTCTTCTTGGGGTAGCTTTACTGGAAACCTTTATAATAATAAAATTCAGTGGCAGTAAAATAATACCTTTATTTGAAACAAGCCAAGCTCATGATTTTTGAAATTACTTGGAAGTCTTCCTGAGAATGAATGGCCAGGTTGTTTTAAAAAGAGAGAGGAAGGAGCAGCAATGGAATCTGTGTTTCTGGGGAAATATCTGGTGTGCAGTTTGTGTCAGTCATAAAACGATAACAAAGGAAATTGTTGCTGAAAGATCAGGTTAGGACTGTGTCTTGTGCAAAGGTCTTAGGTCAGGTTTTTGTGGAGGTATTCTGGGACAATGCATGAATTGGGGTTTGTACAGTCCAGCTGGAAGTTATCTAAGTCTAACCAGAATTTACAGACCGGACAACAACAACATGCACACGAAAGCTTATACCTATGACAAACTTAGTTGGTCTCTAAGGTGCTACTGGAAGGATCTTTTTTATTTTTGTTTTAACAAAACTTTGGTAAGCTTTATATTAGCATGTGAATTACTGTTAATGTTAGTAAACATGCCACAGAAACTGAATTGTGTAGTGCAACCTAAGCATTCGAACTGTATGCTGTTCTTATGCACATTCATGTTAAGACCTCATAGCGTGAGAGCCAGAAAACTCTCCTGTTGGAAAAAGTGATGAGCAACCATCACATGACTGGGTCCGAATGTCAAATGGGTGTTTCTCAACAAGAGAAGTCAGTGGCAACAGTTAGCTCTCTTCAAAGTCTCTCTCTCTCTCTCTTCACTTCTTTTGTTCTGTGCATCAGATTGCCACTAGAAGAGGCCTGCTGTGTACACCCCGGCCATACAGCAGGCACTGTGAATTATAAGCTATGAAAGAGTAATGAAAATACGAGCATCCCTTATACCAAGTCAAACCGCGGATCCTTCTAAGAGAGCACTGCCCACTCTGGCTAGCAGTAGCTCTTAGGAGGAGGCCCTTTTAAAAGAGGATTAGACAAATGCATGGAGGACAAGGCTACCCTGGTGGATATTTTCTACCTCCACAGTCAGGGGCAGTATTCTGAATACCAGTTGCTGGAAATGGCAAGAGGGGGCAGCTCTGTTGCCTTTGGGCTTTCCCATATTGCAACTGATGAGGAACTGGCCTGATCCAGCAGGCTCTTCTTATGTTCTTTCTCAGGCCTGATACTCAGTACCTTTTATTTCTAGAGATGTTTGGCATATTCTGCACACAAAGCATGTGCCTTACTGCTGAGCTGTAGCTCTTCTCTGTTAGAGGACACGGAGAATGATGAGCTAACTCTCCAATGTAAAGGATCTACTGTCTGTGAGCAACTTCTCCAATGCCATGCAACTTTTCCTACAAAATGTTCCCTGGTTCTTCCATTTTGGGTGACGGGCACAGGCACGAAGCTCCGACATAGGCAATTATCCGGGACTAAACAAGGAGGAAAGTATTTGCTGCCTAAGGGGCTGGGAACGCTCTAAGCTTATACAGATTTGAAGTAGTGTAGTAACGAGCACGACATAGCATTTGCTGTGTGCTCGTAGGAAACTGGGCTTGTTATTTGCTTCTAGGCTTTTGGAGTTGGCGGGGCGGGAGGGGGGAGCCAATAGTTTGTGAAGGCCAACTATAAATGCTGTACATCTGAAGTCACTTTAAGAAATACAAAAGAGCTATTTCCCATTCAGAAAATCAGGTGATGCAGATTTAGGCTTCGCATGCGATGTTTGCCCCATTCTTTAGTGCTTCCTCTTCACTTCTCAGAGGGACTGCTTCAGGGCCACCGTTCATCTCTTCTACTCCCGTGGTGTTTCCTTCTGCGGTTATTGTCCTCATGGGTCCATCGTCCTTCTTTTGGGCTTCGAGTTTTTTCTTTGCTTTCTCCTCTTTTGCAAGCATTCTGTAGTTGTAGTAATTCATAATGAAGAGGAATATCCCAGCCAGCACCATCACTGCCCCACACTTGATGAACATGTATTTGTAGTCCCCAAACATGTCGATGAGAGTTCCTGCGAAGGGAGAGAGGAAAAGGGCTGCCAATCAACCAAAAGGGACTCTTAACAGGATTAATCATTACTTTCAGCCTATTCAACTGGATAAATAATCAATCAAGCGGGTATTAAGTAGTAACTCCGGCCCCAAAAAGCAAACAGATCAAAGGTTGACTAACTATACAGCTTCACAGAAGGGAACACTAAGCCTTCTACTACACAATGAGGTTTCTATGGCCCGGCAGGGCTCTGAACCCAGATTGCCAAAGTCTCAGAACCAAACCGGCCCCCGCAATCATCCTCTTTGTTATCCTGAGGCCCTTCTTTGTGTGCCTCCTCCATAAAAGGTTCAGAGGGCAGCAACACGAGAACAGGGCTTTTCTGCAGTGGCCCCCATGTGCAAATGTGTGGGTTTCCTCCCTCCCTCCCTCAACTAAGGGTTTAGCTTAAAAGGCCGTGCCAGTGTTTTAGGGGAGGTTAGAGTTTAGTATGACAACAGAGTTACTTAGCAGTGGGTTGGAGAAAGAGTCAAAAAGCAGGATGCTGGTGTCTGTTTTGAATCCAATGCTGTGGCTATAGGAGAAGCCAGAACTACTTGTAATGTAATGCTGGAGATCCCTCCATTAGAGTCAGGTTGTGTATATGTGTAAATATATCATAAAGACATTGCAGCCTCCTCTGTGCTTCATTGTCTAAAAGGAAACACAGACCCTACAACCTACAACCCCTGGAATTTTGCGCCCCTCGAAGGTCAGGGTGGCTGTCCTAAATCTTCTTTCTTTTTTCTGTCCTAAATCTTCCATTCCAGCTTCACTGGATGACCATGGGTTTCAGTATTATGAGAGAGTGAGGAAAATGTCTCTCTATCCACTTTCTCCACAACTTGCATAATTTTATATACTTTTATCATGTCCCCTCTTGTTTTCCGTCCCCCCCCCTTACCCAGCCAGAGGCTAATTGCAGTAATTCTCACTTTCTGCTAATCAGAATGACCTAGAGGTCTGCTAAATACATTTCACCAAGTGCTTTAATGAGGAGAATTCAGCAGGAGAAGAGTCTCGCCCCGTTCCCCCCTTTGAGAGTAAGGCAATGTCATAAAGCACACCGGGAACAATTTACTTAGTTCATTAAAGCAAAACGCAGTAGTAGGTTATTAAATGCCAAAGAACCAATCAATGGGCTGCTTATTAAAATGGAGGAAACAATGCTGCAAAACTCATATTGCAAACTATTACACAGCAGTTTCTGGCCTCATTACCAAGATTTAGCAATTAGCTTAATCTGCTTCATAAAATTGTATATAACTTGGGAAATGGCTGCTTTAAAACAAAATCCAAGTTATCCTGAATGGAATAAAGTTTCCCCTCGAAAGGAAGGTAATGTGCAGGTGTTCTTCCAGGCAAAGGACAAAAAGGGAAGAAGTGAATTGCTCATCGAGGTAATAAAATAAAACAAAACAAAATAGGGGCCTGTATTTTTGTAAATCTTTTGAATTACACTATCTGAGGTCCATTTACCTGGCAATGCTTTTGGGGTAGCATAAGTTACAGTATTACCCACTAAGCAGTTGCATTTTAATGGTTATATCTTCTAACCCACCAACCCTCTAGGTAGGAAATGGTCCAAAGCCATTTCAGTCCCACTGTAATCCATAGGGTTAAAGCAAATTTCAATGCAAGTGGAGCTGTTCTGTTAATGTGTGAATACAAACCATAGAATCCAACACAAACCCTGTGCAGTGAGAGGATAGCATTGATCCTATATATTACTGAGCCTACCCTATTTGGTCATTTATGTCCTTGTTGAAATACTCTCTTTAGTCCAGCACTGAGACACACACACAAAAAGTTCAGAGGCAACTTTTATCCTATAACTATGCAAAGATTTATATCTAGCTAAATTATCCCAAGGTCTGCAAAAGACTGCTGCTCTCATAAGTGTGTAGAATACTGTAGCAGTTCCCAAAAACATTTACAAAGATCAGCCACTTGCAATTTCCCATCCCCCTGGTACATCACATCCATTTCTCTTCCATCTTAGTTCAATTCCATTCTCTTTTCATCTTAGTCACGCAGGCATGTCAAACCTGCGGCCCTCCAGATGTTTTGGACTACAATTCCCATCTTCCCCAACCACTGGTCCTGCTAGCTAGGGATCATGGGAGTTGTAGGCCAAAACATCTGGAGGGCCGCAGGTTTGACATGCCTGTTAGTGCAACTTGCACTGGTGCTGCAGTAAGTACCCAGTGGGAAAGTGCTGGATTAGATCAGCCCCTCCCTTTCACCAGGCCTTAGTAATGCATACCAGACCAGCCCCTTCATTGATTAGAATGGATTTACTATGGGCTGACTTTGCATCTTGCAGCAATGGAACCAAGCAGGAGAGCTGGCTGCATAGCTGCCAAGTTCTCCCTTTTTTAAAGGGTAATTCCCTTATGCTGAATAGGCTTCCTCGCGAGAAAAGGGAAAACTTGGCAGCTATGGCTGGCTGTTGCAACAGCTCAAATTTCATTCATGAAAAGCGGCATCATTTACGTCAGGGTGTAATTAAACAGTAGAGCTGAATGCCACCTAGATGCACTCCTATGAGGCAGATAAATAAATCTTAGCGCTAATCAACGTGCTGCAGTTAAAATGCCAGCAAATACTATGTACTTGGTGTGCACATGCCAAGTTAATATCACAACTCACCACCAAAAGCTTATCCACAAGGCTGTTCCCTAGGGGTACCACCATTTTGGAATTATACCTCTAGCAAGTTATCTGGTAACATGGCCTCATACGGTAGTTGCAGAACACAAGTGTTAACAGGAATGGCACCTACTAACGAAATGATGCTCGCCTTGTAATAAAACTGAAACCCACTGTCACTGCATATTTGAATCTGTGGATGCTTAAAGGAATTTTATTCTGAAAGTTACATGAACATTGCATCTAATTTCCCCCTTTCAAAAGTTTTGTCATATTGACACAACTCCTGCAGAGCTTCCTTGTAGAGAGCAGATTTTGCTATCAGAGGGTTTCTGTTGTTGTTTGAAGTTAATAAGCTTTTGATTGAACAGTTATACCTCTGAAGAACAAAAAGCAGGGATTATACAATAAAAACGTGTGGATTCCAGTACTTGCAACCAGCTCCTCCAACTCTCCCCTCCCCCAAAGCTCTGGAAGGTTTCGTATTTGTTTAGAACTGTTTACTGAAGAGAGGCCTGCGTAACTGACCATATAAACCGCTGTTGCCCAACCTGAATTCTTGGTATGACAGAGGGAGAGAAACGTGGCTAGAATTCACATGTCCATTCAGAAATAAGTGCTACTAAATTTAAAAGGTCTTAATTCCTAAAAGCAAACATATAAAGATAACAACCATGCTGTCACTCTTCAAATTCTAATCCAAGTGTTATCTACTTAGTTTGCCAGCAGAGGAACCTGAGGTCTTGCAAGGTTACATCTCAGCAGCAGAGTTACATCTTAGCTTGCAAATACCTTACATTTAAGCAGCAGCGATTTCATCTGAATTTGTTTGAAAAATAAACTTTGATTTGGCACTTCAGCTCCGCAAAACCCATTTCAATTAGTTTGCAGGGGAACTGAACTTTCTAGCTGTGCTTCGTTTTCAACCAGAGCTCGTGGTGGCCAGCCATCTTATATCAGTTGCCATTTAAGCTGCAATCGTATGTGTACTTACCTGGGAGCAAGTCCCATTGAAACTGCATTGCTGGAAAACTCAAGGAAAGAGGTCCAGCAAAAGGAAGAAATGGTGGGTCAACATTTGAATAATAATAATAATAATAATAATAATAATAATAATAATAATAATAATTTATTATTTATACCCCACCCATCTGACTGGGTTTCCCAGCCACTTTGGGCGGCTTGCAACAGAAAAAATGAAATAAAATAATCTATTAAACATTAAAAGCCTCCCTAAACACGGCTGCCTTCAGATGTCTTCTAAAAATCTGGTAGCTGTTTTTTTCTTTGACATCTGATGGGAGGGCGTTCCACAGGGCGGGCGCCACCACCAAGAAGGCCCTCTGCCTGGTTCCCTGCAACTTGACTTCTCGCAACGAGGGAACCACCAGAAGGCCCTCAGTACTGGGCCTCAGTGTCCGGGCAGAACAATGGGGGTGGAGACGCTCCTTCAGGTATACTGGACCGAGGCCATTTAGGGCTTTAAAGGTCAGCACCAACAGTTTGAACTGTGCTTGGAAACGTACTGGGAGCCAATGTAGATCTTTCAAGACCGGTGTTATGTGGTCTTGGCGGCCGCTCCCAGTCACCAGTCTAGCTGCTGCATTTGAAGTGGTGGAGCACACCTTAAAACCTGATGTCCCCTACTCAAGGTCAAAGAATTCACAGATCTGTTCCCAACTGCAGACAGAACAATGAGCAGGAGTATAGAAATATCCTTACCCCCAATAGGTGGCCCAAGTAAGATGGTGCAGCATTCCACTATAGTGACGAGTCCAACAGCACTTGTGAATCGGCTGGCGCCAACCAGGTCCATGAGAGTTTCAAACAGCATCGCGCAAACCATACCGAAGGCCAGCCCGTAGAAGACGGAATACACTACCAGGCCTGAATAGCCTGTTGCTAAAGGGCACAGCAGATGGCATGTGCCATTAAAAGCAATGGAGAAGCTGAAGAAATACTGAATCTTTGGCCTCACCCACTTGCTGTTGGCAATGAGCCCCGTAGCCGGCCTAGCTATCATATCGACTATTGCCAGAATTGAAAGGAGGAATGCTGCTGAATATTCATCAATCCCAAGGTGCTTTGCGTAAGGAGCCAAAAAAACAATAGGGGCAAAAAAGCCCAGAAACATCAGCACATTCCCTATCAAATAGATCAGGAAGCCCCTGTGCTTGAAAAGAGACAAATCAAGGAATTTGTTGAAGTTTTCGCAACAGTCTTTGTCCTCTTTCTCTTCGTCTCCAGGGCCAGCCATTTCAGCTATGCCCATATCAAGCTGTTCTTTAGCTAAAGTCTCTTTTGCTTGTTTGTTTGTTTGCCTCTTAGTGGGGCCAGCTGCTGCGCCAATGGGCCTGAAGAGGGCTCCAGCCACACAGCAGTTCAGTAGTATCGCCCCAAGAATGAAAAAGCTCCCCCTCCACCCAAAGTTGTCGAAAAGGAACTGGTTCAAGGGAGCGAGTGTACAAAGCATGACAGGGCTTCCTGCCATGGCGAGGCCGTTGGCTATTGGACGCCTCTTCAGGAAGTACTTTCCAATGATGATGACGGAAGGCTGGAGGTTGAGGGCAAGGCCAAGGCCTGTAACAGAGACAGAGATAGAATTAATTCGGAAGGCAAAACGTGCTCTGGCACAGCAGGGACTGACCATGTGCCCCAGAGGGGTAGCCATGTTGTCCTTTCTGCATCAAAGACAACAAAGGAGCCTCATGCCCCCCCCCTTGCGACTAGATTTATTGTAGCATGATGAATGAGGTATTGCTCCCAGTGGGGAAGTATATACCTACACACACAGGCTAGAGAGGAAAGTGATAAACTCTGGGGTCAAATGGCAATGAAATGCAAAAAGAGCGGTCTGTGACAATTCGATTAAAGCTTAAATGTTTGCAGAATAAGCACAAATGATCATTCACACCAGCAGTAATTACTGGTAATACAATCAAGCTAGAGCAGCCATGTTAATTAACATCTGTAATAGGATAGGAAATCGTACTTCTAGATATGTTCTAATCCAGCAGTCCTACGCTGGGATCTTGCTTTTTAATTCCTTGGTTGCAGAAGAAGAGCTTAAGGTGATATGAGCTTTTGCAGACAACCATTTGTTGTTGTTGTTGTTGTTTAGTCGTTTAGTCGTGTCCGACTCTTCGTGACCCCATGGACCATAGCACGCCAGGCACTCCTGTCTTCCACTGCCTCCCGCAGTTTGGTCAAACTCATGTTCGTAGCTTCTAGAACACTGTCCAACCATCTCGTCCTCTGTCGTCCCCTTCTCCTAGTGCCCTCAATCTTTCCCAACATCAGGGTCTCCATGATCACTGCAGATGGTGACAGCAGTCACGAAATTAAAAGACGCCTGCTTCTTGGGAGAAAAGCGAGGACAAACCTAGACAGCATCTTAAAAAGCAGAGACATCACCTTGCCGACAAAGGTCTGTATAGTTTAAGCTATGGTTTTCCCAGTAGTGATGTATGGAAGTGAGAGCTGGACCATTAAGAAGGCTGATCGCCAAAAAATTGATGCTTTTGAATTATGGTGCTGGAGGAGACTCTTGAGAGTCCCATGGACTGCAAAAAGATCAAACCTATCCATTCTGAAGGAAATCAACCCTGAGTGCTCACTGGAAGGACAGATCCTGAAGCTGAGGCTCCAATACTTTGGCCACCTCATGAGAAGAGAAGACTCTCTGGAAAAGACCCTGATGTTGGGAAAGATTGAGGATGACAGATGGTTGGACAGTGTTCCCGAAGCTACTAACATAAGTCTGAACAAACTGTGGGAGGCAGTGGAAGACAGGAGTGCCTGGTGTGCTCTGGTCCATGGGGTCACGAAGAGTCGGAGACGACTAAATGACTAAACAACAACAACGTGCTCGATGTGGGGCTGCCTTTGAAAAGTGCTCAGAAACTTCAACTGGTTCAAAGAGCTACAGCCAGGTTACCAACCAGGGCTGGTTATAGCAAGCATATGACTCCCTTGTTACAGCAGTTCCATTGGCTACCAGTCTATTCCTGGGCACAATTCAAAGTGCTGGTTATGACCTATAAAGCCCTATAAGGCCCAAGGTATCTAAAAGACCATATTCCCTCATACAAACCTGCCCGGGTTCTGAGATCCTCAGGAGAGGTTCTTCCCTCAGTCCCGCCACCCTCACATTTATTTGTTTATTTGGAGCACAATTCCCATCAGCCGATTTCGGCATGGCTGTGCTGGCTGGGGGTGGCAGGAGCTGCAGTCCAAAATGTCCAGCGAGCACCCCATTGGTGAGGACTGATTTAAGTATCCTCATTAGACATCTGCAGTGTCCATTATTCTAAGGAAAGTAAAGAAAGGTTTCGTTATTACCTGTGATAAGCCCAGCGCATAAGTACAGTTGAAGAATGCTTGTGCAGAAGGAGGCAGAAACCATCCCTATGCCACATAGCAAGCCTCCCATTATGACCACCGGTCGGCTACCATAACGGTTCACCAGAATGCTGCTGATTGGACCTAAAAAAATAAACAAAATCAAAGTAGGAAAATGAATCCCCAAAACACACATTTTTTGGGAGAAATATACTTTCAAGGTAAACTGGTTAAAATAGTTTTAAGGTTTCAATAATGCTCAGGTTATTAGAAAGAGCATGGCTGCATGGTGCTTTTTTGCATGGGCATAGTATGATCATTCATGACCTTCAACCCCTGTACATCAGATGCCTCATGGTCTCCTCCCATCCGCAAACCAGAAGGACAAACTATGTGGGTGAAAATATGCTATCAGTGCAAGGTTCTTCCATGTCATGTTGCACTCATATATCCTAGCCCTTTCGTTGTTGCCCCCTCCCCTTATTTTTTTGCCTCCATGAAGAACAAACCACCGGAAAAAACTCTATAGTCATTGCCCAGGTTCTTCCATAGGTTCCTGGCAGAAAGCACGATGTCACCCACAATTTTTGGGTAACACCATATCACCCAGAATTTAATGCAAGGTGTTTTTTTTTAAAAAAAAAAGCATCCTTCAGTGAACATTATCTCGGTGTCGCAACAACTGTAGCAAGGTGACATGAGAGCTACCACAACGAAATAGGAAAACAAAGTTGTTTTGTGGAAATGAAAATGTGATTTCGAACACGGGGGGGTGGGGTGGCTGTGTTAACCTGCCGCAACAAAAAACAGGAACGATCCTTGTGGAACTTACAAGGTCTAACGAAAGGAGTCTGGCATAAGATCAGAACCTACTTCACCAAATGCGCACAGCCTATTATCACAGTTGGCAGATTATCCATATAGCAATGGAGAAAGAGAGAAAAACAGGGAAGCCAAAGGGCCATGGAATGCAGGATGTTCTGTAGGTCTGGGACAATTCCATGCAAGGTTCAAATGTAAGGAAGTACAGTGGCCATGCACAACGGCAACAATTGGCACAGCTAGGAATATCACCAATTGCAGAAGTTGCAAATGCTTACTCAGCTTACACTGTATACATTTCAGCTTTGAACAGAAATGTCATTCCACATAATCTGCCAACCGAAATAGCGCATTTCATTCATTTCATGAAGCATGGCTCGAGTTGCTGGAAGATTATTCCACAAGTGCATCTATTAATCTCAAAAAGTGTCACAAGGCTCTTTGCTGTTTATGACGCCTAACTGCCACTTTAGATAGCAGGGAGAGAGAGAGAGAGATCAATAGAGTGGTCCATAGCATCATAGCTGTGTGCAGGTTTAGGCCCTGATTCCATACTCCTTAATCAAAGTGTTGTTGTTTTTTGGACCTTGAGCTTGTTTGGAGGTTCTAGCAGGGGAGCGCCTAGCTATCGTATACCCTTGACCGAAGAACGGTACACTCCTTCTATCTGGGATGGTCGTCCTCTTCCACCGAGCACACAGCTTCAGGAGGGACACACATGAAGGAGGAAGGGGACACCCGCCTAGCCAGCCAGATCAGCCGAATCAACCCTGGCAATCAATGGGGTGACAGATGTCGCAGCCAGATCCTCCTCACATCCAATCAATAGAGTGGTCCATATCATCATAGCTGTGTGCAGGTTTAGGCCCTGATTCCATACTCCTTAATCAAAGGGGTTGTTTTTTTTGGGGGGGGGGGAGGTCGTCCTTCATGGTAACTTATGCTAAGTGTCTTCTTTTCTTACTGTAAAAAGGAAGGGGGGGATTCATGTATTTCTGTTTCTTAATAAAGAGAGTTAGGTGAAAATGAAGGTAGGAGAAACAGCTGGCAAGGATCTGGCACACTCATAAAGCTGCCATGTGCTTGTCTTGACCTTGCAGCGGAAGTGGCAGAAGCGTTGACAGATTCCCCTGAAAAGTTTTAGAGCTGAGGAAGTAGCCTCTGAGGTCTAGTCAACAGCTGCTGAAGGTTTTATCAATACAGCCTACTGCTTTCAAAAAAGGGGCGGGGGGGGCAGAGGGAGAAATGCCACCTGAGAACAATCATTAGTGGCATCAAGCAGCCTGCTGTCTGGTTCTTTCTAATGGATAAATTTGTGGGGGGGGGGGCAAAGGGAATAGAGTGGTACCTCGGGTTGCAAACACCTCAGTTACAAACACTTCGGGTTACAGACTCCGCTAACCCAGAAGTAGTACTTCGGGTTAAGAACTTTACCACAGGATGAGAACAGAAATCGCACGCCGCCGGCACAGCGGCAGCAAGAGGCCCCATTAGCTAAATTGGTACCTCAGGTTAAGAATGGTTTCAGGTTAAGAACGGACCTCTGGAACGAATTAAGTTCGTAATCAGAGGTACCACTGTATTCTGGCTCCTCACCGTACCCCAAATCCTCTAAGAACACTTGTTTGCATGCCTTCAAGAAATGGGGGGGGGTCTTTAGTGCTGGGTATTTTGCAGGCAGAAATAACCAAATGCACTGGCCTTCTTTTCAGTACCCAGGCCAAGTCAGCGAGACAACCAAGTACTTCACTCCTTCCTCTCAATGACCTCTCAAATTCATAGCTGCCAACCCTCCCTCTTTTTTTTGCTGGAAATTCCCGTATTCCAGCGCCGTTTCCCACTGCTATCCTGGATTGTTAGATATACTGTAGACTGTCCCCGGGACAGGTGAGGCTGCTGATCCCTTATTTTCAAATCCGAAAGTTGACAGCTATGCTCAAATTTTATGTATTCTATTAATCATCTGTCACAGGAGAAAAGGGATGAAAAAGTGAAGGGAAGCAAGCAAACAAAAACCCTGGCATGTGTCCCGCCCCCCCTCATCTTCTAGTGCTGGAATTAAATGCAGGACTCAGTTTGATCCAGGGATTACCTGGAAGAGCCATAGCTCAGTTGCAAAGCAAATGATCTGTATGCAAAAGGTTCCAGATTCAGTCCTTAGCATATCTAAGGAGAGGCCCAGGGAAATACTCCTGTCAGGAGCCTGGAAGGGAGGAGGGAGGACTGCTGCTTGTTGGTGTAAAAAGTACTGTGGTAAAATAACTGATGATGCGATTTGGGAAAAGACAGCTTCATGCGTTCATAGCATGTGAAGCAATAATAATGGGAAGTCATTCTGTGCACAAGAATACATTACCCTCGCCACTGAGTAAACACAATCCATCTTCCAACACTTGAGATTAGCATTTCTTAGCATGGGTGTATGGCTTCCAGGCAAGTACTGTATATGCTTGGCACAGAAACTATTCCTTGCTCAGGTGCAATAATGTCCTGTAATTAGCATGTTTCTGTGTCCCATAGTAGAAGTCTCAAGAAGGAAGCTTTTAATTATAGGTATAATAGATTCCCCCCCCCCAAAGCCTCAGTAGCACTTTGCCTATATACCCTGGACAGGTTGGTGCTGCTATTGCATTTTCACTCACCCGAATCTATGCAGTTTCCCCTGCTGAAAATGGGCTTAGGGCTTGCCGATCAGAAGGTCGGAGCTTCGAATCCCCGCAACGGGGTGAGCTCCCATTGTTCGGTCCCAGCTCCTGCCCGCCTAGCAGTTCGAAAGCATGTCAAAGTGCAAGTAGATAAAAAGGTACCGCTACAGCGGGAAGGTAAACAGCGTTTCCATGCGCTGCTCTGGTTCACCAGAAGCAGCTTAGTCATGCTGGCCACATGACCCAGAAGCTGTCTGTGGACAAACTCTGGCTCCCTTGGCCTATAGAGCGAGATGAACACCGCAACCCCAGAGTCGTCCGTGACTGGACCTAATGGTCAGAGGTACCTTTACCTTTAGGTGCTGAAGAAGGATACAGTTTGTGGATTTTTGCTAGCTTATTAAATGATGGTTTATATAGGATGATTTTTATATAGATAACTATGTACAGATATGATAGAATATTTTGTTCCTGGTGATGGTCATTTCCCTCTTTCTCTCTGTTCCACTTCATGGTGGGAAAGCAATGCCTCTGTACTAAAAGAGCCCTACTATGGATGCAAGCTACAACTCAGTGGAATTAGTGCTGATTTGACCTACTGAGAAAGGTTTACAGCTGTATTCTACAAACAAGGGAGCATGAAGAGCCTGGACTTAAACCAGTATAACCCTGTTTACCAATTGGGCAATTGCAGCTCTAGCCTTCCTGATTCAACCACTGCATCATTGATGGGCATTCATTTAGCACTGGAACCTAGCAAAGTGCTTTTTTAATGCAATATTCCTTTTATTCATCGTTGGAAGAGTCTGGTTAAGACTTCTTTGCAGGATCAGACATATGGGAGTAGCAGCCTCTTAATTCGACATAACCTCTCATTTGTTTACACATTGAAGGGTGAGTTAATGTCTTAGCAGAAAGAGAATCCTTTTCCAGAGCCCTTGAAAATGCTCTTGGCTCAACTCTCCTGGACCCCAGCATGAGTGATTATGTAAATAATACCAGTGCATCATTTCTGGTAGACAAGAGGCAGAAAGAGTGCAGATTTGCCTGCAAAGGCAACTGACCTATGAATAACTCATGAGTGGTTGGAAAGGCTTGTTTCTATTGACAAATGTTGCTGATTCAGAATAGTAGGTTTTGTAAAGAATCTCTAAGGTTCTTATTATTATTCCCATCTAACAGATAATGAGCAGAGGCTAAAAAGTAGGGCATCGCCCTATGCATTGTGCGTTATGCAAAACCCATGATTCTGTGTTCAAGGCAGCCTGCAGATCATCTGCACACCTTTTGCAGTAAGTCACTACAATTATTTTTAGATGAATGAATAGCACCAGCATCAACAAGTTAATGAGATACTGCCATTTCTTTGTCACTGACATGGAGTTAACTAATAACTGGGCCAGGAATAAAAGCTCAAGGGGGGGGGGGTCTTCCAAAAATGTGAAAGGAAATGTTCCATGTTTTGAGTTTAGCAACTAGTTTGGGGTGCAAATTTCTCTGGATTGGTGACTGAGATGACTAAAGGTTCTTTTACTTACTATAATGCCAACTCCAGCCTGCCATTTTTTACCCTTTAATATAGGGGTGGGAATTGAAGCAGGTGAACAACCTGGGTTGTTATCAACTGGAAAATATGAGCTTGTCTTTCAATGTCCAGAATTTGTCCTGGAAGCGGCCTTAGATCATGTCAGACCAACTGTCTGCCTAGCTGACGGCAGCTCTCCAAAATGTCAAGCAGCCTGCTGTCTGCTAACCACCACTTGCTAACTGGGCCCTTTAAACTGCCAAAGATTGGTCTTGACTTCTTCTACATGCAAAATATACAATCCTACTAACATTTGTTTACAAGGGCGTTTATAAACCACCAACTCAAAATGAAAATATTGCGGCAGCGTACACCAGAAATATAATAAAAACATCATAGAATGATAAAACGCAGGAATGAATGGCTTGTACAACTAGTATAAGGTCTGGAAGGTGCAATCTCATTATAACACTTCTATGAGATCACTCGGGTTCCTGCATTTTTACACCACTTGTTTTAAATAGTGCCCATGAGGTTGAAAGCGGTCCACCTCCAGACATGAGTGTAGCCAAGGGGGAGGCAGGGGGCAGCTTCCCCCCCCCCTAAATCAACACATATCAATACAAATCTGAGGTTCTGCCCCCTAACAAAAATCCTGGCTACACCCATGCCTCCAGATTGTTTCTGTCAGTCTCCACCCTTAACAGAACAGATGTGTCTTGCCTTAAAGAAATCAGGGTCTCCGCTAAATCCAGTGACAGCATGCTAGGTAAAAATTAGTGGCAGCGCTGACGAGGGATAGGGATAAAGTTAATTAATAGTGAGAAGTGCAAGCTCTGATGGAGCTTGCACATTTGTGCACAAACTCATCTCCTGCTTCAAATGCAAGAGCTCATGAGCAGTCTTCAATAAATTCTTAACTCCCAAATGGTCACCACTGTTCTCCTTCTCCGAGTTTAACCTCATAAGCTCTGCTAAACTCACTGCCTGAAAGAAACGAAATGATCCCATGGGGAGGTGGGCTGGTTCAGGTGCAGGGGACTGGAGGCGGGGTTTAAATAATAATGTAGAATATCAAATGTTATTTATTTGTGGAGGCGAAATTAACAGCCTTAAAGCAACTGCGTTATCTTACTAGAGAATACAGAATATACAATATCAAAAGAAATTTTTAGAAACACACCATTCTCCTATGTCAGTGTTGTGTGTCCTGGGGCCAGATGATTTCCAGTGGAGTCAAAATAAGTCACAGTATTTTTGAGCTGAACCTCAACAGGCTAAAGCTCAACAGCAGTCAAGTTCATGGTCTATAGATATACCAAGCCCATACTACTAAAGCAGACCAGGTATTAGCACAAACCAAACCAGCATGATGAGAACCACGAGCACTAAACAAGCAGAGACACAGCAGTGAACACCATCCCTAGTGCCAATCCTACTTAGAAGACAGTTGTTTGATCTGGTCTATGAGCGGCTCAGGTGTGGGGAGCAAGAAGCCTAAGAGGAAGGAAAGGTTTAGAGGAAGAAGATGCAGAACTGTGGGAAGAAGGAAAAACGTACATGAACAGAGTCAGACTCCACTTGCTTGGGTAAGTTCCTGTTTTTTGCTGTGCTCCTTAATAATCAAGAGATACAATTTGGAGCTTTTCCCACTGTGCTTCTTAAAGAGAGACTGGGAAACACCCCCTAGCTACGGCCCTGCATGACCTTCCTCTCCATTGCTAGTTCATATTATATTTTAAGCCCCGGGTGCCACTCTGGGAGGGGTGACAAGATGGCCCCTGCCTCCCCCCAGCTGTAGAGCGGCTGAGGGCACACGCAGTCTGTATGGGCGCCGCTCACGCAGCGTCCGTACGAGCTGCCTCTTGCACGGCATTCATACAGGCTGCTGCACATGCGCACTCCATACGGGATGTCGCTTGTGCGGCAGCCCGTACAGCCACTGTGTCAGTCTGTAAGGACTGCGCATGTGCGGCATTCCGTACGGATTGCGCACGTGCAGTATGCCGCACATGTGCAGTCAGTACGGGATGGTGCACATGGCAGTCTGTATGGGCTGCGTCGCCCCGGGTGCCGGAGAGGGTTCCTCTGCCACTGGCTGTTATATTCCTGTCCAGTGACCTTGACAGCCACAGTGAAAGGCAAAATTATGGTTGTAGTGCAGCGTCAAAACACAGGAACATTTCGCCTGAATTGATAGTGCTATTGTTATTGTTAATCATAACTGTGTTAGGTAAGAAACTTACCTAAATCTGTGTGACTTAATTTTTTTTAAAAAAAGATTCCAGATTCCAGACACTACTGTTGCAAACCAAAACTTTGATTTGCATACAAAAGCAAAGGAAATGCAGTATTATAATAAAGCAAATCTATTTGAAATCGGCTTTCAAATAGGAATAAATGTACATATCAATTATAAGGGAATTAGGAATGCCCATATGATTTTTTTTTAGTGCAGCAACAGAAATGTATACCTGGAGTAGCAAAATTCCAAATATGCATTAAATAAAACAAATGTGTCATTTTGATCTGCAAATATTCACTGTTTTACCTTTAATGTCAGTGGAACTTGAAGCAGATCTCTGAATGCTAAGCTGAATCCTCAGACACGTCTTTCAATGGGCTAAAGAATGAGGTGCATTATTTTAATGCTTTATTTATGCCCCAGTTAGAATGGGCTTTCTGTACCTGCCACTGTAATTTATAGTAGCAGCTGAATAATAAAGCATAGTTATGAAGTTTTGGATGAAAATGCTCAAGGTCAACTGTCAGCTTCCAGCTTCCTAGGTGCAGTAGAGTGACCTACAGCCCAATGCCTGAGAATATGTTCCTTGCTTGAGAATGAAAACTCCAAAATTAAGTTTGCTTGGTTCACAGTGCAATCCTGAAAATGTCTGCTCAAAAGTAAACCTGATTTAGTTCATACAATCACATAGAATTGTAAAGTTGGAAGAGACCAAAAGGTTCATCTGGTCCAAGTAAGTATGCACAGGATTGCGGCTAGTAAGTATGTACAGGATTGTAGAAGCTAGTTGTTTTTCCTTTATAGAACATTGTTCACAAAGACGTTCCTTTGTTAGGGCAGAACTACATGTTAGAAGAAACACAGCAGCCCTGTGACTGAGCTTTATTAAGCCTGTAGGAGAATCTTTGTGAATCTGGAAGAAGAATTCCTTTTTTACCATAGAGATTGGGTACAGACTTAAGGAAAACCTGCTGGATCAGGCCAGAGGCCCATCTAGTCCAGCATCCTGTTCTCACTGTGGCCTGCCACATGCAGGGGCCAAGCACAAGAGCACTCTACCTCTCTATGGTTTCCAGAAATTAGTATTCAGAAGGTTACTGACTACAACAATGGAGACAAAGTATAGCCATCAGTAGGCACTGATAGCCTTATCCTCCCTGAATGTCTCCAATGCTCTTCTATATCCATCCAAGTTCATGGTCATCCTGTGAGAGCAAATTACATAGCTTATGCACAGCATGAAGAAGTATTTTTGTACGTTTCTTGAACCTTTCAACATTTAGCTTCATTGGATGTCCACGAATTCTAGTGTTATGTGATACGGAGAAAAACCTTTCTCTATACACTTTCTCTGCACCATTCATAATTTTATAAACTTCTATCATGCCACCTTTTACCTTTTAACTATACTAAAAAGTCGCAAACTTTCTCAAAGGGGGATTGCCCCATTCCCTTGATCATTCTTGTCACTCTTTTCTGAACTTTTCCCAACTCCACCATATCCCTTTTAAGGTGAAATGACCCAGACGGGAGACACTATTCCAAATGTGGTTACACCATAGAGTTCTAAAAATTATATTGTTGTTGTTGTTTAGTCGTTTAGTCATGTCTGACTCTTCGTGACCCCATGGACTAGAGCACGCCAGGCACTCCTGTCTTCCACTGCCTCCCGCAGTTTGGTCAGACTCATGTTTATAGCTTCGAGAACACTGTCCAACCATCTCATCCTCTGTCGTCCCCTTCTCCTTGTGCCCTCAATCTTTCCCAACATCAGGGTCTTTTCCAGGGAGTCTTCTCTTCTCATGAGGTGGCCAAAGTATTGGAGCTTCAGCTTCAGGATCTGTCCTTCCAGTGAGCACTCAGGGCTGATTTCCTTCAGAATGGATAGGTTTGATCTTCTTGCAGTCCATGGGATGTCCAACCATCTCGTCCTCTGTCATCCCCTTCTCCTTCATGGATCACTGCCTTGTCGTGGCGAAGGAGCTTGAATAACTCAGAGAAGCTATGAGCTATGCCATGCAGGGCCACCCAAGATGGACAGGTCATAGTGGAGAGTTTTGACTAAATGTGATCCACCTGGAGCAGGAACTGGCAACCCACTCCAGTATCTCTGCCAAGAAAACTCCATGGACAAAAACAACAGGCATATAAAAATTATATTAGTATTTTTTAATTTTCAATTGCTTTCCTAATGATCCCTAGTACAGGATCTGCCTTTTTCACGGCAGCCACATGCTGGGTCAACATCTTCCTCATCAAACCATCCACTATGACCCCAAGGTCTTGTTCCTCATCAGTCCCTGGCAGTTCAGACCCCATGAACTGGGATAGATTGGTACGAAAAGAAACTGAAAACCACTAGTTCAGTAAATTTCACTTTCTGACGGTTACCGTGTTTCTCATATTTTAAGGCATCCCTAAAAAATAAGGCATGGCAGGATTTTCATGACCTGGCGAAATATAAGGCATACCCCGAAAATAAGACGTAGCAGTACCGGGTTGTGGTGGGAGCAGGTCTGTGCAAAATACGGTACCGTAAGAAGAAAAGGAAGATGCCTCCTCGGAACTGGATGCCGCTGCCACGTGGAGCTCCGTCCGAGTGGGAGCCAGCAAGAGCTGCAGCACGCACAGCAAGAGCTGCAGCAGGAGCCTCAGTGCGAAGCCCAGCTACGGTAGAGCCTCAGCGCGCGGCGCCGGGACCCTGCTAGACCCGCAGCTCAAGCCGCGCAAAGCCCGGCAGCCGGCAGGAGCCGCGGCGGGCAAAGAACAAAGGATCGGGACCCTGCTAAGCAAAGCCCCGGCAGCCGGCAGGAGCCTTAGCGGGCAGCGCCCGAAGCCCGGGAGCTGGCTGGAGCCGCAGCTCAAAGCGCGCTCCTGATAAGCCCCGGCAGCCGGCAGGAGCCTTAGCGCGCAGCGCGCAAAGCCCGGGAGCTGGCTGGAGCCGCAGCTCAAAGCGCACTATCGGTAAGCCCCAGCAGCCAGCAGGAGCCTTAGCAGGCAGCGCGCGAAGCCCGGGAGCTGGCTGGAGCCGCAGCTCAAAGCGCGCTCCTGATAAGCCCCGGCAGCCGGCAGGAGCCTTAGCGCGCAGCGCGCGAAGCCCGGGAGCTGGCTGGAGCCGCAGCTCAAAGCGCACTATCGGTAAGCCCCAGCAGCCAGCAGGAGCCTTAGCGGGCAGCGCGCGAAGCCCGGGAGCTGGCTGGAGCCGCAGCTCAAAGCGCACTATCGGCAAGCCCCAGCAGCCAGCAGGAGCCTTAGTGGGCAGCGCGTGAAGCCCGGGAGCTGGCTGGAGCCGCAGCTCAAAGCGCGCTCCTGATAAGCCCCGGCAGCCGGCAGGAGCCTTAGCAGGCAGCGCGCGAAGCCTGGGAGCTGGCTGGAGCCGCAGCTCAATAAGACATCCCTTGAAAATAAGCCATGTTGTGTTTTTTTGAGAAAAAAATAAATATAAGACATGACTTATAATATGAGAAACACGGTAGAAGGTAACTCTGGTCCCCTTTAACATGCCATCGTTTTAGCCAACAATGTCGCATGTTTGCAAATTGTTCTCTGAGACCATGAAGGCTAGGAACATAGCATTTAAAAGGGGGAAGAGACAAGCTGAAGAAAAACCCCTAGAGTGAGACACTTTCCCTGAAAAAGTTGTTTGTTTTAATGCTCAACTTGGGATTAGTCCCATGATTTTAATAGAATTGCTCATGTGATGAAAGTTAAATGAATCTGAGAACTTTCTGAAACTTTCAGAGGTTCAACACAGACTTGACATTGTTTAACAATTTTAATTATGCTAGTGAATGGCTTCGATATACAGTGGTACTTCGGTTTAAGTTCAACAATTGGTTCCGGAAGTCCGTACTTAACCTGAAGCGTACTTAACCTGAAGCGAACTTTCCCACTGAAAGTAATGGAAAGTGGATTAATCCGTTCCAGACGGGTCCGCGGAGTGCTTAAACTGAAAGTACTCAAACCGAAGCGTACTTAAACCGATGTATGAGTGTACAGTGCCCCACGTGCGAATGGAAAGCACTGCTGCTTGCACATGGGGAGGTTGCCGACTGTGACGGATTGGGCTGGCTTGAGTAAAACTCCAGGGTGTTAAGTGTTAAACCCAGCCTCTTAGTTGATTGACGCATTCCATTCCATGAGGGGCGGGACAGCCACTGGTTTAAAGGGGATGGGTAGCCGTTAATTCTGTTGAGAGGGTTTTGGGAGCGGGAGCGGGTGGTGGTTGTGGAGAGTAGAGTGTTAGAGAGGTATGCAGGAGCTGTATTAACGAGTCTGTCTTATATGAAAAGAAGATGATGAACTAAGAATTTATATAAATGAAACCATAAAGAAATATACATGTTCTCCAGTTAAATAAAGCTTTCATCTATGTTGTGTTAAATCGGATGTTCCTCCTTATTCCAGCAACGTATCTAAACTCAAAAGGGTGGTGACTGAAGAGGGGAGATAAAACTAAGCCTGAGGAGCAGGTGGATAGTTTGTATCTCAGGGGAGGCAAGTGGAGGGAAAGAGTGCCTTGAAGTAGCTTAAGTGCTGAGGCAACAGCTGCTGAGGTGAACCTGAGTTGAGAGGGAAACCTTACTGAGGGCACAAGACTGTTCCTGTAACATTTGCCTGGAGTTTTTGAGGATACAGAGCCACGTTATTTGGAAAGCTGGAACTGTACGCTACTAGCAAACCCATATAAAAACAGGGAGTTTATTTGGGAGAAAGAAGGAATAGTGGGTTGTTTGAACAATAACTGAATTCCTTCTGCACACTGCTAGTAATAGAGAAGGGAGGTACGTCGCACCGACTCCTCTCCTCTTCAGTTCCCTGCAGCACCACAACCATTGTGTGGAGTCCCACCAGACTTGAAAATGGCTTTTCATCAGAGTGAAGATCCCATTCGGCAAACACAACACCATGCTTTTTTAAAGCTCCAGTGCCCTTAAATTCCTCCCTGATCTTACAGGTGAGCCCAATGAAGATGATAACATTGCAAACTGTGGCTTGCAAACTGGGTGCCGGCCTTCCTCCTCCCCAAACGGATACAAATTTCTCAGCTTTCATCAAATGTAGCCACGACTTGGGATTATATATCCTCAACAAAGCTCGCAATGGTTAACATTAGGTCCCCTAATGATTTGCACATCGCTTCAAATGCTGCTTGTGAAAATAGCTTCAGGCAAATAGATTTGTTCTGCCTTGTTCGCAAAACAAAGGAGGAGTAGATAGCACGCCATGCATACAGTGACGTCCAACGGCAGAGTGCCTCTGTAATGAGGATCATGAGGAAGAAATGAAGGCAAGCACATCTATGCTATCTGCAAATGAAAGCTATTATTATCAGACTGAACATCAGCTTCTCCTCCACCCAGCACAGCACTCAAAGACAAGCCAGCATCAGCTGGCATAAATCAGCGCAAAATTGCATCACTCGCGTTTTGGCAATTGATATACAGCACTTATTCATCATAATTGTTTTTCCTCCTATATTATCTTACAGCGGTGCATACAAATTCTTTTTTAAAAAAAACCTGAGCAGCCTTGCTGAGAAAATATACCATAGCTGTGCATATTCAACTATATACAAGTAAAGTAGAAATTTACTAGCCAATATCCAGGCATCCCCTTCTGCTCTCTTGTTGTATGAAATTAGGAAATGCCACATTATATGATGTTGAGGGAGGGAAAGAGAATGGCCAAAAGCCAGAAGTCAGGCAGAAACTGTTGTAACATTTCATGTGTATTTCAGGGAGCCAAGGAGAGGCAAACAGCAATTATCCAGGGGAGCCAGCGTGGTGTAGTGCTTAAGAGCAGTGGACTCGTAATCTGGTGAACCGGGTTCACTTCCTTGCTCCTCCACATGCAGCTGCTGGGTGACTTTAGGCCTGTCACACTTCTCTGACGTCTCTCAGCCTCACTCACCTCACAGAGCGGGGGAAGGGAAAGGAGATTGTTAGCCCAGTAGCGATGTATGGAAGTGAGAGCCGGACCATAAAGAAGGCTGATCGCCGAAGGATTGATGCTTTTGAATTATGGTGCTGGAGGAGACTCTTGAGAGTCCCATGGACTGCAAGAAGATCAAACCTATCCATTCTGAAGGAAATCAGCCCTGAGTGTTCACTGGAAGGACAGATCCTGAAGCTGAGGCTCCAATACTTTGGCCACCTCATGAGAAGAGAAGACTCCCTGATGTTGGGAAAGATGGAGGGCAGAAGGAGAAGGGGATGACAGAGAACAAGATGGTTGGACAGTGTTCTTGAAGCTACCAACATGAGTTTGACCAAACTGTGGGAGGCAGTGGAAGACAGGAGTGCCTGGCATGCTCTGGTCCATGGAGTCACAAAGAGTCGGACACGACTAAACGACGACAACAAAGGGGAATGAAAGGTGGAATATCAAGTCCAAACTCTTCTTCTCCTCCTCCTCCTCCTCCTTCTTTTCCATTTGCTCTGAATGAAGTATCAGATCAAATGTTTAATTTTCAAAAATAGTCATCAGACTCTTGGTTGTTTTGGGGCCTGTATTTGGTTATCATACCTAGATTAGTGCATTAGGCCTTGATTTCTGTATTTTAGAATTTCTGTTTTTTTGGAAGCCGCCCAGAGTGGCTGGGGGAACCCGGCCAGATGGGCGGGGTATAAATAATAAATTATTATTATTATTATTATTATTATTATTATTATTATTATTATTATTATGAAACATACCCCTGCACTGTGACTGATTATTACTCAGCGGCTTCAATATACAATATGCTTGTATTTCCACACTATAAGTAGGGACAGACTTTTGTAATATTTCATAATATGGCGCACTGTGCAACGCCAAAATTTGGTGCCCCAAAATGGATCTTCTCAATTATGGATCTTCTCAATTTTGGGCCACTCAGCTCAGCAAACTGTGGAGGGGAACCGCCCGCACCGCCCAAAATACAGTGTTGGTATAAGAAGTGTCTAGCATTTGTGAAAGTTCTTTCTCTACAGTGAAATGCTATGTTGAAATTTGTTGTGAAGGTTGTCATTTCAGGCATCTCAACAATGGTCATATGCCTACTTGCAGCCATTGCTTCACTGTTTTGCTGTCACTGCTTCAGGAAATGTATCCTGAGTGGGGACACATTGCATTACTTCAATGGGCTGAGCATTCAGAAGTGCATCCCAAAGAAAAGGAGAATGGGCCCAGTTGTTTTGATAAAGGGTATAGAAATATAAAGGTAAAGGGACCCCTGACCATTAGGTCCAGTCGCGGACGACTCTGGAGTTGCAGCACTCATCTTGCTTTACTGGCCAAGGGAGCCGGCGTACAGCTTCTGGGTCATGTGGGCAGCATGACTAAGCCACTTCTGGCAAACCAGAGCAGTGCACGGAAACACCGTTTACCTTCCCACCGGAGCGGTACCTATTTATCTACTTGCACTTTGATGTGCTTTCGAACTGTTATGTTGGCAGGAGCTGGGACCGAACAATGGGAGCTCACCTCGTCACAGGGATTCAAACCGCCGACCTTCTTATCGGCAAGCTCTAGGTTCTGTGGTTTAACCCACAGCGCCACCTGCGTCCCTATTACCCAATCATCTGTTCACTTTTTCTCTTCGAGAAAAACAAACAAACAGAGTGTGGGATGATGACAATCTTCCTGCTTCTTTGTTTGTTTGTGTTCTCTCCCCCCACCATCTTTTTCTTGTCCCCTCCCCAGGTGTTTCACCTCATTGGCCCAAATGGCAAACAGGCTTAGAAAATGTCAGCAACAGCTTTTGTCCCCTAATCCTAATTGTCATGCAGGGGCAGAGCAATTTCTGTTGGAGTCACAGCTACCACCCCAACAACCCCCCCCCCAACATGACAAGTGGCTTTTTAAAAAGTTTCATCATGGTCATTTGCGGGGCGGGGGGAGTCACTGATTAAATGTTGTGCAAAATTTTGGGTTCTCCTTCTTACTTTCTTTGTGACGCTGCTTCTTGCACTTCAGAGTTAATGCTAAATTAGCATCGCAGCAGTGCAGGCCTCTCTCTGTTTTTTTTCTGAACAGTCCAAGTGTCATGGATTATTTGCTTATTTGTTTGATTTCTATATCACCTTTCTTCCAAGGATCACAGGGCTGTTTACAATATAAAAACTCAAAAATACCCAACAGGAACAAACAAAAACAATATCCCACACATACTTAAGTTTAAAAGACCATGGAATAGCCAAAGGTCTGGCATGAGAGGAATGTTTTTGCCTGGAGCCTAAAGAGACGTAAGGAAGGGCCCACGTGATCTTGATTCCATAGCACACTAGCATAAACACTGACAACTAGGAAACACTGGCCTGCGAGCGCTCCAGTTGGAGAACAGCCTTTACCAAAGGTGTCATGGGCTTTGAAGACACTCGAATTCAGGACGCAAGGGAGAAACGTGTTAAGATGCTTGGCAAATCCACACCGTGATGAACTCCGTCCCGGAAACCAATGTCCCCACTGTGGAAGGTCATGTGGGTCCAGAATTGGCCTCCACAGACACTTACGGACTTATTGTTAAAACCATGTTTATGGAAGACAATCTTACTCGGCTACAAGTGATCGCCAAAGAAGAAGAAGAAGCATGATGCTCTGGAGGAAGCGAGTTGTGACTCCAGCTACTGTATTCAACATCATCAATCAAATTCAGGAAACTTTTGCACACACCAAGAAGCCTCTACCAGTGCACTCACTGATTCCCCCTGCCTGCCCTGCCCTTTCCTGCTTAAAATGTGATCAGACCTAGACAACAGGGGCAGGATTGTGGGTGGGGGAAGGACTGACAAAGAGAGGCATGCGCCTAGAAATGGCCCCTGGCCCAGCTGCTCTTTGCACTCTTGCTACAGCAGCATATCTGCACAGGGAAGCCTATTTTCAAGTGCAGATTCTGGTCACGGGTTCAGGGTCAATGTATCCAGGGTAAGAGGAAACACAAATAATTCATCCCCACTTTATATGTTCTACACACGCAATAACCCTCTGTGGATATAACTGCATCACCCTGGATTTCTGGCTTCAACACAGATTGCAGCATAGAATTGGAACAATCTCTTTAATCAAACATTAACTCCACCGTGCCCTGTTGCATTACCAAGGTCTCTTAAATCTATATATATAGAGAGATTTTAAAAAATGCTTAAACCAGCTGTTTTTAGGTTCCCTGTGCTTCATATCATATTGTCCTTAAACAGAACTATAACAATTTGTATTTATCTTGCAGTTTATTGTTGTATACTAGGTAGCAACTTTAAGAGGCCCAAAAGGGTGGCAGAAATAAGGAATGTGGCAATAAAAATATTAAAAGGGGGGAAAGTCACATGAAAGTGAATTGAATTTGTTGCAACCCTGAAGAAAACACACTTTGAACAAGATGAAATGGGCTTTGTAGATGCAGTCTTGAAATGACATACCAGCACATACAGCGCTATAGAAAAACATAACACAGGGATTTGGAGAAAACTCATTCTTGCTAGTGCAAGCAATTAAATACAATCATAAACACACCCTGCTATCATTTTGTGGTAAGAGCCACATGGCAAATGAACAATTCCATTTTCTTTAGGTTTTCTAAAAGCCTAAAGAAATCTGGATTTTTCTGAACATGCTGAAAATCACCTTGCACAACAGAGAAAATGGCTGCAGGGATCGCAATTCTTGAAATAAATTCAGAGCTTTATTAGCTGACAATAATACTTTTGAAGAGAATACCTAACCCTTCCAAAATTGTCAAAGGTAGGCAAGATGACATTGTAGTTAATTCGTGTAAGGTTTTGGTGGTACAAAATGTTTTTTACAAAGCCTTCTCATCGTGTTTCTATGAAGTGGCATAGCATTTGTCCCATTTTTCAGATGAAAAATAGAGGCTGAAATGTAACTTGGGTACACTGTTCTATGAGACCACACCCTGGCCCTTGACACATATCAATGACATCAACTAATTATTTACATTGAAAATTGAAAATTTTGCAGTTTTGCACAACTGCAAAATCTATGCAAAATCTACAGTGACTCTTTTGAGAGCACTATTGAAAAGGAACTCAGTTAGTCCTGGACATCCTTGGTTATTGATCAGAACAAAGAATGTGGATTCAGCCTGGGCTGGATGGGTAACACTCCCCCTGTATACACAGGTTTGCAGTTTGGGCATACTCCTGAACTCAGCCCTGAGCATGGATGGATGGCCAGGTCTCTGCAATGGCCAGGAGTGCATTTGCACAGTTAAAGCTAGTGTGCTAGCTGCATTCCTTGAGATGTCTGATTTGGCCACAGTGACGCGCACATTCATTCCACCACCACCCCCTTTTGATTCATGTCATGGGCTCTACACTTTGAAAAGCGTTCAGAAACTTCAGCTGGCTCAAAGAGCAGCAGCCAGATTGCTGACCAGGGCTGGTTATAGGGAGCACATGATGCCCTCATTAGAACAGCTCCACAGGTTACCGGTCTGTTTCCAGGCACAATTCAAAGTGCCTGGAACTTTGACCTATAAAGCCCTACACAGCTAAGGTCCATGCTATCTGAAAGACTGTACTCTCTTATTTGAACCTGCCCGGGTTTTGAGGTCTTCAGGGGACGCCCTTCTCTTGGTCCCGCCACCCTCACAGTCAAGCTTGGTGGGATGTCAGAAAGGGCCTTCGGACTTTGCAACTCCCTCCCTAGAGAAGCTAGACTGGCTCCCTCCTTGTTCTCCATCTGCCAGCAAGTGAAGGCTTTCTTGTTCCAGCAGGGGAATTGACTGCTTTTAGTTAAAGGGTTGGTGCCATGCTGTTTTTATTGTAATTATTTGTATGTTTTAAACAGATTTTATATACGTAGATAGTTTTAATTCTATCAATGTTTACTTGTTTTTAAATTATTTATTTGTATGAGCTCCCATTGTTCGGTCCCAGCTCCTGCCCACCAAGCAGTTCAAAAGCACGTCAAAGTACAAGTAGATAAATAGGTACCACTCCAACGAGAAGGTAAACGGCATTTCGGTGCGCTGCTCTGGTTCGCCAGAAGCGGTTTAATCATGCTGGCCACATGACCCGGAAGCTGTCTGTGGACAAACGCTGGCTCCCTCGGCCAATAGAGCGAGATGAGCGCGCAACCCCAGAGTCATCCACAACTGGACCTAAAGGTCAGGGGTATCTTACTAGTATATTCACACACCAATTATGAGCATTCTCCCCCCCCCTCAAGTAATCCCAACAGCCCCTTGTTCTCAAGTGAATGTGGACTTGCTTCACCTTCCCAAGTCAAATCAAAGCATTTTGTTCTGGTTTTACTCACCTCCTCCGTAGGTAGCTGCCAACATAATTGAAGACACCCATGCAATCTCACTGTATGACGTGCCAAAGAAATCTTGGATTTCTTTGAAGAAGATTGCTATGCCTTTGGGGAAAGCATATGAAAATCCAATGGATATGAATGCTCCAAAGACCACCGCCCATCCCCATCCTCCGTCTGGAGGGGTATAGGCTTGGCTTGTGTCTGCTGGAAGTGGCATGTCAAGGTTAAGTTAATTCCCTGCAATTCCCTTTTTTTCTGGAAGCCCTGAAAAACAAAGTGCAAACACTCACAGCCTTTTATCAAATTCCCACACATTATCAACTCTCACATACATAATATTACCCATTCTCCCTTTCTCATTCATTTTGGTCTCCCTATTATTATTATTATTATTATTATTATTATTATTATTATTAAATAAATCATGTAGCTCCTTCAAGAGCCACAACAGGTATTTCTGGAAATCTTATCTTAGAAAACATTTACTTGCCTATGCTTGTCAAGCTTCTTTCACTGGAGTTTGTTGTCAAATATGGATGGGATGGGATCTCACCGTTACACGATATAGCCAACACCCACATAATCAAAACGATGATTTTGATTTCTAAGAAAATGATTTATTTATATGTGGGTTGATGTATTACAAACTCGGTAATGTTATTGCTTTTTTAATGTTATTTACTCCCAAAGGAGCCCAGGGTGGCAAACACAAACAATAAATAAATTAAAAATTAAAAACATCTGCAATACAGTTATAGACTGGGAAAGAAGCTTCTGCAGTCATACCCTGGATCGCAAACGCCTTGGCTCCCAAACAGATCAGCTCCCGAATGATCGAAACCCGGAAGTGAGTGTTCCGGTTTTTGAACAATTTCCGAAAGCCAAACGTCCGGCGTGGCTTCCGATTGGCTACGGGATGCTCCTGCAGCCAATTGGAAGCCGCGCTTTTGGTTCTGGGAGTCGCATTCTGTTAGAGAACCAAGGTATGGCTGTATTTTAAAAACTTGTTGGAAGAAGGTCTTCAGTACATGCTGAAAAAACATCTTAGATGGCGCCTGTCTAATGCCGGTATTTAAGAGTAGATGCCACAACACTAAAGGCCTAATTTAGTGTTCTTATTATGTATTTGGTGTTCTATTTTGTACTTTTATGCTGTGAACCACCCTGAGCCACAAATGGGCTGAGTATCTTAAGGACTGCCTACCCTACTTTGAGGCTGTCCAACCATTAAGGACCTCAATTGGGCTCTGGGTGCTTCCAACTGGGTAGCTAATGGAGCGGCACCTTTTCTATGATGGCACCTCATCTGTGGAAATCTATCTTTGTAAAATCTACTTGGACTCTATTAAGGCACCAGGTGTTGTGGTTTTTGTTTTTTTAAAAGTTATATACCTGGGGCTTTAATTGTGTTTTTTAAAATGAAGTTTCCTCTTCTTTTTTATCTGCTGAAAGACTATTGTATTGGATGATTTAGTACTGGTTTTTGTATACTGTTATTGATTTTAAAAGAAACAGTAGCAAGCTACCTCAAAAGCTCCGGTTGGTAGGCAAGATATACGGTAAATATTTAAAGCAAATTTTAAGCTCTACTTTGAACTTAAGCTAATGGCAAGATCGTAGTTGATTTGAGTGCCTTCAGATTACTTTTTTATTTTATTTTTTATTTTTTGCATCCATAAAGCCCATAGAAGTTAATTCTAGATTCCTGCAGGCAACTTACTAGCTGGCTGGCCTTTTCTATATGAGCATCAAGGTTTGTTTGGTTTTTTAAAAAAATCCCTTTAATTAACTTCAGAGGCGGTTATTACTTAAGACCAGAAACCATGTTAAAACCAGTTCTTTGTCTCTAGGCAACTCTTCTTGAACAAAGGTCAAGCTACTAAAGATGTAAACTGAGGCAGGAATCTGATACAATCTATTCAGCTTTTCCCAAGCGCTGCTTCCACTGTTTTTTGTTTTCTCACACACTCATGGCATATGTCACCAGAGGAAGCCCTCCTATGATTTTATTCTACTAAATACATTAAGCCAAACCCGGGGGGGGGGGGGATCCTGTAATAAATGAAATCGGCATTATGTGCTCTGACGTGACAGGAATATGCTTGTTATTTCTGGCTCCTGCCATTGTTTGGGAAGGAGACCAATACACAATTACATACGCAAACTTCTCCGCAAGGAATGCAGATACATACAGAAAATACATTGCACAGCACACTTACATAGGACATGGTGCCCTTCACATGTACATTAATATGTACAAAATGCATGTGTGCGTTTTCTCTGTATTTTAGATTTGTATGAAGCAGTGTGTAGATTGCACGGTTAAAGTGCACACATATTACCGTGCTGCATCTCACAGAATAGACAAGCTGCACATCAGACTGTGCTTTCATACCCTCAGAAAAACTGCCCCAAATGGCCTAATATGTCCTTTTGTGGCGTTGATGTAAAATAGGAGGGAGAGAGGATATACAAAATCCAGGCAGGGGAACACGTGACTGCCCTTAACATGATGTGTGCATACTGTCAATTTAAGCTCGAAAGAATTTATATCTTGCAGGAATGCTGGGCAGTAAATGAGTAATGCAGATGGCCATCAAAGCTGAAGGGGCAACTGAATTTTCAAACTCAGGCTGCAAGAGGGGGGCTGGAGGGCCTTGTAAGTTTCTGCGCAGGGTTCCTGCTTCTATACGCACCGGGCCAGCAACAGCTGGTACGTATAAATGCAAAAATAATCATTTCTCAAGCTTCCCCGATATCCGAGGAGAAATAGCGCGCGCGCGCGACGGCCTCCCCATCAGGCACACGAAAGCAGACACGCTGGCATACGGCGCGCACGCAGCACCGTCCACGATGCACACTCGGAGTTTCCCTCTTTGCTACCCAAACTTCCGTAGAAGTTTGGCGCGCCTTCGCCGTCCGGGGCTCGGCGCCTTCGCCTGTGGGCGCGCGTAGCCCCCGGAGCCTGGGTCGTCGCTGCTCTTCTTACCTTGCGCTCCCTCCGGGTCGCACGGTCTCAGCGCCCGAGTGCACGCGGCGCCTCGGAGCAGCTTCGGGGGAGGGAAGCGAGGAGGAGCCAGTGCGGGAAGCCACGGGGGAGGCGTGGTGCCCCTGTGTGGGGAAGTGGGTCTTCCCCCTCCGCCGGGCCAGTGACGCGCGCGGAAAGGCGCCTCGAGCGAAAGCCTGGCTCCGGGGTCGCGCGCAGCCTCGCCCCCTTTCCCTATCAGGGCGCGCGCCCCTCTGGCGCCCTGCCTGAGCGCCGGGGATCCCGCTCCACGAACCTGTCTGTGAAAGTGGCTCCCAGTGACTTCCAGCGCTGCCCTTTCGCCTCGATAGGAAAAATACAGAAAGGGAGGCGCTTCGTGGTAGCTTCACCCACAGCTTTCAAACCGTGGCATCTTCTCCCGCACAGGCATTCCCTAGAAATGATCCCTGATATTTTGTGAGGCTTTGGCAGGTTCTAACTAAAGGCGCAGGAGCCCTGGCCTCCCTATTTTGGGGGGGGGGGGGCTATTGGGTTGTTGTTTATATTTTTATTAGGTATTTTGTGGTTTTATATCTCGATTTCATTCTGTGAACCGCCCTGAGACCCCCGGGTACAGGGCGGTATATAAGTTCAATAAATAATAATAATAATAATAATAATAATAATAATGTAAGCTTAGTGAAAAGGGACGCAGGTGGCGCTGTGGTCTAAACCACAGAGCCTAGGGCTTGCCGATCAGAAGGTCGGCAGTTCAAATCCCTGCAACAGGGTGAGCTGCCGTTGTTCGGTCCCAGCTCCTGCCAACCTAGCAGTTCGAAAGCACATCAAAGTGCAAGTAGATAAATAGGTACCGCTCCGGCGGGAAGATAAATGGCGTTTCCATGCGCTGCTCTGGTTCGCCGGAAGCGGCTTAGTCGTGCTGGCCACATGACCCGGAAGCTGTCTGCGGACAAACGCTGGCTCCCTCGGCCTGTAGAGCAAGATGAGCACCGCAACCACAAAGTTGCCCACGACTGGACCTAACGGTCAGAGGTACCTTTACCTTTACCTTTTAAGCTTAGTGAAATGCCACCTGCTCTACCCGTCATAATCACATTTCTATCTAATTTTATTTATTACATTTATATGCCGCCTGTTCTTCCAGGGAGCTCAAGGTGGTTCTCCTCCCCATTTCATCCTAATAACAACCCTGTGAGGTAGGTTGGGTCTGAGAAGTGGTGACTGGCCCAAGCTCACCCGACCAGCTTCATGGCTGAGTTGGGGATTTGAACCCTGGTCTCACAGGTCATAGACCAATACCCCGTCCATTACGCTACCCTGACTCTCTGTCCCAAAGGAGCATTCTTGTGCCATGCAGAAGGTCCCAGGATCCATCCTTGACATCTCTACCTGTGGCTGAGAAAGTCTTCTGCCTGAGATCCTGGAGAGTTGCTGCCAGTCAGTGTAAACCAGGGGTAGTCAATGTGGTGTGTCGTCCCCCCGCCCAGATGTGATTGGGCTATAACTCCCATCACCCTTGACCATTTGACCTGCTGGTTAGAAATGATGGGAGTTGGCATCCAGCAATCTCTGGAGGGCACCATGTTGGCTACCCCTGCTCAATGCCCTAACTCAGTGTGAGGCAGTGCCCCATGATTTCTCTCTCTCTCTCAAGCTACAACCCAGACCCCATGTGAAATGATAATACTGACTTATTTTACAGGGGTGTTTATTTATTAAATTTCTGTCTCACCCTTGCTCCCAGACCATCTTAAGGGCAGCCCCACATGGAGCACATTGCAGTAGTCCAGGTGGGAGGTCACTAGGGCTTGTGCTGCAGAGGTCAGGCTACCCAGGCCAAGGGAATTGCCATAGCTTCTGAACCTATCTAAGCCAGGCACAAGTACAGCAGTCATACCCTGGGTTGCGAACGCTGCAGGTTACGTGTTTTCGGGTTGCGCTCCACACCGAACCCGGAAGTACCAGAACGGGTTACTTTCAGGTTTCGGCGCTCGCACATGCGCAAAAACACAAAATGTCGTCATGCCCAGAAGTGTTGAAGTGCATCCTGCACGGATCACGTTCGCAACCCAAGGTATGACTGTACCTCTTGCCACAGAGGCCACTCGGGACTCCATGGAAATCCAGAAGTACCTGTTCCTTCAGAGGACTGTAAGGCGTCCAAGAACAAGTTGTCAGACTACTATTTCTTCACAAGAATTTTGTAAAGATTATAGCTAGATCATGCAAAGTGCTTTGAACACTTGAAACCATCATAAAAACGTTAGGTATTATTATTTATAGGAATAGTTTTCAGAACTAATAACAATGGTTAACATTTAAATAGCACATTTCAAAAGTGCAAAGTGTTTTTTTTAACATGCATTAACTGAGTAATTTCAACAATGACTGCACAATCAGATTGCTTTTGATTGCAGGGGTAGAGTAGGGCTGCTTTTTATACCACCACCCCTTACCTGTTTTAGTCTCTGTTGAGTAACTCACTAAAATGCATGTTGAAGTGTTATTGTTCCTGCTCTACTATGGCTTGATGCTTTATTGTAATACTGTATATGCTTTCAGCTGATTTTTTATCAGATATTGCATGCCTCGTATTTATTTAACATATTTCATTTTTTTAAAGCACACACACAGCCGAATAATTTATTAAATTAAAAGAAGGTAAGTACAGTTGTCCCCAAATTGCAGGTGGGGTGGGGACTAAGGCCAAGAGAGAGGGGCTTGCCTATAGCTAATATATTAAAGAATAACTCTCAAAAAATGTCGAAATCTCTAAACTTCACATCAGAGCAGAGTAAAATGGCAATTTTGCTTCCTTGCCTTTTTGTGGCATCCCTTAAGATTGTGTATATTCACCCCTGAACTGCACTGCCCATATTGATAATGTCCCAGTAAGGTGATTGCTACAGGAAATTCATTATAATTACCATGTCATGTAATTAAGGTGGTATGTCCTCATTTTCTTGGTGGTGGTGATGAGCTCATTGTTTTAAGTTATAATGAAGCCAGAGATGAAGGGGTCCAAAAGGTCTAATCCGTGCTGATACTCGCCATGAAGTTGTTACAGTGTCACATTTTTAACCCGTGCTTTTCTTCTAGAAATTCTTCTGTATTCAAGTTACAAGAAGAAATATTCTGCCTAAACATCAGGAAGAACTTTCTGGTGGTAAGAGATCTTCAACCATGGAACAGACTCCCTTGGAAGGTGGTGGACTCTCCTTCCTTGGAGGTTTTTAGACAGAGGTTGCATGGCCAGATTCCTGTATTGCAAAAAGTTGGAACGGATGACCCTCTGGGTTCCATCCAACTCTACAATCCTAAGATTCTAGGATTGTCTTCTTCACTGATAAGCAGTGACTGTCAAAGCACTCACCCGAAATCAGCCTTCATCAGTCTGCTCCATCCCCATTCATAATGTTTCCACTCCCATCACCCCAGCCAAGCCAAGCGCTGTCTGCGCTAACTGTAGTTTCTGAACCATATTCAAAGACGGCCTCGTATAACATGCATTGCGTTCTAACCTGGAGGTTATCAGAGCACAGACAGTGGGTGCCAGGCTATCCCATGTAAGATCAGACATGGGCTACCAGCTGAAGCTGGTAGAAGACACGACATTGGATTCAAAAGTACCCTCAAGACACACAGCTGTTTCTTCAAGCAGAGTATAACCCCTCCCAGAACAAGTACATTCCACTCATACAGACAGGGGAACCACTCGGAAACAGTGTCTCAATCTTATCCAACTTGACCATTAGTTCCAGTCCATTACTGAGCATAGACACTGATCCAATAGGGAAAAAAATTACATGCTGAGACTGATATACGGTAATAATTAACACTTTAAGAACAAGCTTAGTTTAAGTCCAAGTGCATGTTTTTGGAGGCTACAGCCCCACTAACTCTTGCTTATTTAGTGTCACTACATTGTTGCATTTACACTTGACATGTAACCCTTAGGTTTTGTTTCTAATTCTGGTATCTTGCTTGGAACTGAGCATTCCTTTCCTCTCGGTGCTGTTGCACCAATCCACACCTGAGCCCTCCATGGCTACATTGAACTAACCAGCACATCTATTTTGACCCAAGGCTCTCTTTTTATTAGGGACCTTCTTATCTGAAATTGTCCTTTCCATCATTTTCGGGCCAAAGTCCACAGCTTGACTTTGTGTTTCATTTTTCCTCTCCTGCAATCATTGCCGACGCAAAATCAATCAATAAATAAATGTAATAAATAACCATTTGTTGATGGAATTTAAGTAAGAATTTGAAATAGTAGTCAGATCAGCCAACCTTTATGGGCCAGTGGCAGCGACAAAATAACCAATGTCCTCTGTTAGGCCATCACACGAGGCTTGGTTCAGCAATATATGTTGAACCAAAGCGTCTAGCCCAACATCAAGAGGTAATTGGGGATGTATGGTGAAGGAACTGTTTGACAAGGTTTCATTTCTGGTTTTATCTTTCATTAACAAAAGTAAGGAGAAGCATCACCCACCAACACCACTTTCATCTATGTGAAGGGCCTATATCAGGCATCCCCAAACTTCGGCCCTCCAGATGTTTTGGACTACAATTCCCATCATCCCTCACCACTGGTCCTGTTAGCTAGGGATCATGGGAGTTGTAGGCCAAAACATCTGGAGGGCCGCAGTTTGGGGATGCCTGGCCTATATTGATGTGGGATAATAGAGTGAGACCAAAAGAGTTGAATTAATAATAATAATAATAATAATAATAATAATAATAATAATAATAATTTATTATTTATACCCCGCCCATCTGGCCGGGTTCCCCCAGCCACTCTGGGCGGCTTCCAACAAAACAGAAATTCTAAAATACAGAAATCCATCAAACATTAAAATACAGAGATCCATCAAACATTAAAAGCTTCCCTAAACAGGGCTGCCTTGAGATGCCTTCTAAAGGTCTGGTAATTGTTGTTCTCTTTGACCTCTAGTGGGAGGGCATTCCACAGGGTGGGAGCCACTACCGAAAAGGCCCTCTGCCTGGTTTCCTGTAACTTGGCTTCTCGTAGTGAGGGAACCGCCAGAAGGCCCTCGGAGCTGGACCTCAGTGTCCGGGCAGAACGATGGGGGTGGAGACACTCCTTCAGGTATACCGGACCGAGGCCGTTTAGGGCTTTAAAGGTCAACACCAACACTTTGAATTGTGCTCGGAAACGTACTGGGAGCCAATGTAGGTCTTTCAGGACCGGTGTTATGTGGTCTCGGCGGCCGCTCCCAGTCACCAGTCTAGCTGCCGCATTCTGGATTAGTTGTAGTTTCCGGGTCACCTTCAAAGGTAGCCCCACGTAGAGCGCATTGCAGTAGTCCAAGCGGGAGATAACTAGAGCATGCACCACTCTGGAGAGACAGTCAGTGGGCAGGTAGGGACTCAGCCTGCGTACCAGGTGGAGCTGATAAACAGCTGCCTTGGACACAGAGTTGACCTGTGCCTCCATGGACAGCTGTGAGTCTAAAATGACTCCCAGGCTGCGCACCTGGTCTTTCAGGGGCACAGTTACCCCATTCAGGACCAGGGAGTCCTCCACACCCGCCCGCCTCCTGTCCCCCACAAACAGTACTTCTGTCTTGTCAGGATTCAATCTCAATCTGTTAGCCGCCATCCATCCTCCAACCGCCTCCAAGCACTCACACAGGACCTTCACCGCCTTCACTGGTTCTGATTTAAAAGAGAGGTAGAGCTGGGTATCATCAGCATACTGATGGACACCCAGCCCAAACCCCCTGATGATCTCTCCCAGCGGCTGCATATAGATGTTAAAAAGCATGGGGGAGAGGACAGAACCCTGAGGCACCCCACAAGTGAGAGCCCAGGGGTCTGAACACTCATCCCCCACCACCACTTTCTGAACACGGCCCAGGAGGAAGGAGCGGAACCACTGCATAACAGTGCCCCCAGCTCCCAAGCCCTCTAGACGGTCCAGAAGGATGTTATGGTCGATGGTGTCAAAAGCCGCTGAGAGATCCAGCAGAACAAGGAAACAGCTCTTACCTTTGTCCCTAGCCCGCCGGAGATCATCGACCAGTGCGACCAAGGCAGTTTCAGTCCCATGATGAGGCCTGAATCCTGACTGGAAGGGATCCAAATGGTCCGCTTCTTCCAGGCGTGCCTGGAGTTGTTCAGCAACCACTCGCTCAATCACCTTGCCCAAGAATGGAAGATTTGAGACTGGGCGATAGTTGGCCATATTGGCCGGATCTAAAGATGGTTTTTTAAGAAGCGGTTTAATAACCGCCTCTTTCAGCGGGTCTGGGAAGGCTCCCTCATGGAGAGAAGCATTTACCAACCCGCGAAGCCCATCGCCCAGCCCTTCCCGGCTAGCTTTTATAAGCCAGGATGGGCAAGGATCAAGGAGACAGGTGGTTGGTTTCACTCGTCCAAGCAGCCTGTCCACATCCTCGGAGGTAACAGATTGAAATTGATCCCACAAAGCTTGACTAGACAGGACTCTAGCACTCCCCCGCCCCGGCCCTGCTCCCACGGTGGAGTCTACCTCTTCCCGAATCTGAGCGACTTTATCTGCAAAAAACTTTGCAAAATCATTGCAGGAGATCATGTGGCCCATACTGGGCCCGGATGGAGCAGGTGGTTCCGCTAAATTGCGAACCACCTGGAAGAGTCTCCTGCTGCTGTTTTCTGCAGATGTGATGGAGACGGTGAAGAAGGTCCTCTTCGCCGTCGCCATTGCCACTTGGTAGGCTCGAAGTTGAGCTCTAGCCCGTGTCCGGTCTGATTCAAAATGAGTTTTCCGCCACCGGCGGTCTAGCCGTCTCAATGACTGTTTCATCACCCTCAGCGCCGGGGAAAACCATGGGGCTGTCCGGGCTCCATGCAATCTGAGAGGGCGCTTCGGAGCCAGACAGTCAATAGCGCTGGTTAACTCCGCATTCCAGCGGGCCACCAGGGAATCAGCTGAAAGGCCATCGACATGGGATAAAACATCCCCTACCACTCTCTGGAAGCCAATTGGATCCATTAAGTAGCGGGGGCGGACCATCCGAATTGGTCCCACCTCCCTGCAGAGGGGAAGGGTTGCGGAGAAGTCCAGTTGCACCAGAAAGTGATCTGACCATGGCACTTCTTTTGTTTAAATTAAATGTCGCACTAATGCAAATGTTTCATCTGCTCAAGCATATGAGCTTGCCAGACAGATGGATTCCCCCCTCTCCCCACATACTCTTCTGGGGGTTCTCCTGAGCCAAAATTTGGGGAGGACGCAGGGGGAGAAGAAAGAGAAAGTTCCATTGCACATGCAGAAGCCCTTGCAAGCCCCGCCCCCCATGAATCCTACGCAAAGCAATTTAAAGCCGTGTCTTATTGATAGGTTGCACAGAAATAAAAAAATCTTTTCAAAATGATCTATAAATACTGAAAAATAAAATTAATAGAATTCATTTAAAAAACCAACCAACTCAGTTCCTCAACAGAATGTTTTCAGTCCACAAAATGGCGGCAGTTCCACCATTTTTAACAACAGTTGAAACCATAGGAGCCAACTCCTAGGGGCCAAGGTCCCTTCAGTCCCCCCAGTAAAATATTTGAGGGAGCTGCCCCACCAGGTTAATGGGCATTGCCATTCAAATGGTGTGCATGTGCCACGTCTTGTGATTATCTGCCCGTCCCCCATACATTTTATTCAAGTTGGCCTCATTGGTTGAAACTTCAGTGAGAGATTGCATAAAATATAAAATTCTGCAAAGAGAATGTTTTATTTTCATGAAAGCCTGTCAAATTTGCTGGATTCTATTTAGCTGGATGATATGTACCGTACAGCTTAATATGCTCAAGAACCTTCTAGAAGAAGTGAGGTTTTGAGGTATGGAGGATTCTTCTTTCCGCTTTATGGGGGGAAAGAAACATTTTCAGTTCACTTACCTCCTCCATAGGTTGTGGCACACATAATTGAAGACACCCATGCAATCTGGCCATAGGAGATACTATAAACAGCCTGGAGTTCTTTGTAGTAGATTGTGAAAGCCTTAGGGAAGGAGTATGCAAATCCAACAGATATAGATGCTCCAAAGACAACTACCCATCCCCATCCCCCATCAGGAGGGGTGTAGCCAAAGTTTGTGTTAAGTGGGGGAGACATGGCTGAATTTCACAATCAGATGCAACAAGGATGACCTAAACAGGAATAAATAAAAATAAATTGAAAACCGATGTAGGTGCAGCACTCTCAGGGTGCATATAGAACTTTTCTACAGTATATGTTATATAAAATTGGTATTTTGCATACAGCAGGAAGATCTTCAGTGAGCACCGAAAAGCCATTAAAGATAGTACCTGTCTGATATTTAATGGGGAGGGAATTCCACCCAGCTAAAGACTGACTCTCTAATAATTAGAGGCAAAATATAGACTATAGAAACATAGAATTCTGGGAATCTCAACTAAAGCACCCATGACAGATGGTCACATATATAGGACAGCACAGAAATGAAATTTCAACAACAAAAGTAAATTTTGACTACAATGAGTGTCTTTCGCACAAAGACATCTCTCAGAGAGCTGCAACCACTTGGAAGACCAGAATGCATTAAAACAGCATTCATATATTTAGTGTATATATTTTTGTGTGTGCATTTGGTTACATTTAGATTCCTGCATTTCAAGGGGTTGGACTAGATGACCCTCGAGGGTACCTTCCAACTCTACAGTTCTATGGTTCCATGAGTTCCTGTTTTCATAGGATAGGTACTGTCATTGGCAGGGGACTGTAATTAGGAGGATTTGTGGATAAAGCAAAGCAACATGCTGCCCTTTCATGACACTTCAAACTAGCTGCTTTAGGTGGCCACCTGACTCTGGCCAATGAAAAGGCCAGTACTGTCGGACACTGGTGATCTCTGCAATTCATAGTTGCTGTGCATGAACTAACAGAACAGCAGTGTTCAACTTCCTCTGACCTAGAACCCAATTTCAACCCAAAGCTGCAACATCAATCCCTCTGTTTGTTGTTAAATACACCAGATATAGATATATCTATTACCAGATATTACCAGATAAAGGGTTGTATCCAATGTTAGTCCTACTCAGAGTAGACCTGTTGAAATTTATGAACCCGTGTTAGCCATGTCCATTAACTTCAATGGGCCTACTCTAGGGAGAACTATCATGGGCTACAACCCATAGACACAAAGGAGGGAATTTTGGCAGCTACAATTTGTCATGCAGGGGTGAACTGGATAACATTTCTTTTTCTGCACAGTGATTCAGAGTAAACAACTACTGCCCTCCTCTTTCTCTCTCTGGGTTTTTCATCTTCCCATTTTTGTCTCATTAATTAACCACTACCAGGGTAGTCTACCTATGGGCCCTAACCAATAAGAATGCAATTGTTATTAGTGATAGTGGTGGTACTAGCATTCACATTCATATCTCAAATTTCCTTCATTGAGGTTGGTGGCACAAGCAGGTGAGGGTTATCCCACTTTACCCTCAAGTCAACATTGGCAGGTTAGGCTTAGAGAGAACAACTGGCTGAAGATTACCCAATGATAGGCTTGCCAGACTCACTAGAGGACAGGAGTTCTGTGCCTTTAATTGCCCTGCTCTCTTTTGAGTCTGGAGACCTTAAAGAGAAACCAGCAGACCCTTTGCTTGGAAATTAAACAAAGGGTCTACTGGTTTCTCATTAAGGTTTCCAGACTCAAAAGAGAGCAGGGAAATTAAAGGCACAAAAGTCCTGTCCTCTATTGAGTCTGGCAACCCTACCCAATGATCTCTATGGCTGAGTGAACTCCCAAGACAGAGAACAGTAGTCTACTGCCATACTGCACTGGCTTCCTGGACCAATGCCCTAAAACACATGGAGAGAGAGAGAGAGAGAGAGAGAGAGAGAGAGAGAGAGAGAGAGAGAGAGACTTATTGACTCAGACAAACTCACTATAGAACTTTAAGAATTCTAAACTACTTCTGTGCTACATATTAAAAAGAAATAGTACCTACTTTTTTGCAGCAGCAGCAGCAGCATGCCCCCCTCCCTTTTCAGGCTAGAAAAGAGGGGGATTTAATGGTTTGAAGGTTATGGAGCTCAGAGCCCAAGTGATAAGCATATGGAATCGCATCTCGTTGTTCTTACAGGAACCTCAACTCTCTTACCTTCGAATCCTGTTCCAAACAGTTGTCCTGGTGATTGCTGTTTCTTCGTCCTTAAGAGAGATTAAACTTGACCCCCTTTTTAGGACTAATGCTTCATCATCATACTACTATTTTCTGAAAGGCTGGTTAAAAACTGAACAAAACTCTGGTCCCATATGATCCCTGCTTACAAGCATAAGCCCATTGCATAACCAGCAGGTGACTTGTTGTTCAGCGTCTTGATCGCAGAAGTGTGGGCTAATAAAATTTATGCCAATGGAAAGCGGAGGATTCCAGAAACAGCCAGCTCAAAGCTCCTGAAACATTTTGAGAAACTAATTCAAGAGTTCCTCTAAGGTTTGGAAGCAGTCTGTGTATCCTTGTACCAGGACCTCGTATTTGATCCAGAAGCAGCAGGGGCTATTGCATCACTAGCATTCTTACAATTTTCTTGAAACGTTAAGGCAAGAACATGGGCCAATAAACATTTACCTTCTTAGGAGCAAGGCCAAGTCCCTCCTCTCTCAAGATGAAAAATCAAGTTCATGGCAAAGTTTCCAAAGGAGGGGGTTGGGGGGGGGAGAGAAGCAAGCCAAGAATGACTAGCAATTTGCACACTGTAAAAGAACACTGTGATGTTTCTCTACACCAAGATTCCATGACATGGGCAAAGGATGTTCAAACACCTGTGCAAAACCCTTCAAGCAAGCTCTTGCCACATGGCGGGAAGGGGAAAGATGGTGCAGTGGAGAAGGTAGGGAAGGAACAGGTAAGAGCCAAGATTTTGGCTCATACCTTTGGCTGTGTGCACATGATACTGTTAAAGCACATACCTGCCTCTCCCCCCACCCCACCCCAAGAATCCTTAGAACTGTAGTTTACCCATTATGGAGTTACAATTCCCAGCTCCCTTAGCAAACTACAGCTGCAATGATTCTTTGTGAGAAGTCATATGCTTTAACTGTATGGTATATACATAGCATTTGTTGGCCTTTTCACTAGTCCAGTTCTGTGTTTTCAGCAGCAACCTGACACAGGTAAACTGTTCCCCAGAATACAGGTGTGCAGAAGGAGGAGTTCTGCTGTTTAATTTATGAACCTGCCTTTGAAACTATTATACCTGGCATATCTAAGTACAAAATGTGGTGGTAGGGGAGGTGTTTATGTGTTTCTGGGATTGATTTGTCCCCACCATTTGATACACCAGCCCCCACCTCCACCCCACAAGGCAACTTACTAAAATACGACATGGGGGCTGCTTCTATCCCCTCCCGCACATGGCATTGTTTCGGGAAGCTTCGCTTCCAGTGTTAAGGGGTGTTAATCTGTTTTCATCTCCTTTCTGCTCAGGACTTCAAGTTTCTCCCTTTATCCATGATCCAACAGCCTTCTGAGATGAGAAATGGCCCCAGTTGTGGTTTGTAAATTGTCTTCAAATTCAGACAAAAGAGAAAACCACAATTTGTAGCTTCAGATCCTGGTTTGTCAGGCCCTTAAATACCACAGGTTGTACACAGTCCAGATGCTAAAACAAACCATGGTTTTATGGGTTGTGTTGACAATAACAGAAGGGGAAATTCCCAAGGGGAAATTGGGTGGTAGGTAGGTTGAGGGATTATTTTGTTGAGAACCAGTGGTGTGCTTAAATAGTTCTGTTTATGAAGTAGTTCCAGCCAATCTCTCTTCCCGACGGACAGCCTGAGACCTTCCCAAATCTGCTCCAGAGGGTTGGGGGGGGACCCAGAATAGATTGGGAATGTGGGGGATACAAGAGAGGCAGGGGAAGTTCTATTGCTCAGCCTGAAGGCCTTGCAGAACTGCTTCATTGGATACCTCCCAAATTTTTTAGCTCTATTTACTAAACACAAGTAAAGTAAGCATGATAAATTAGACCACTCTTTTTGGGCATCAGAAAACTTTCCGATCGAAACTAGCCTACACAAATTGTTCAAAATCCCCAGAAAACCCACATTACTGGAGAGAAAGGGAATGATTAGATAGCGGAGAAGAGATATATTAGCAGGAGGAGAGGTGGCATCCAGAATCTGGAAGGTACAGGATCAAGGGGAAATATTTAGACAAGGATAACAGAGCAGTCAACTCATCAAGTTATAGCTGAAATGTGGAAAGGGAGAATTTAGGCAAAGGGAGAGACTGAAAAGCTTGTGTGAAGTGAGACATTATGGGTGGGTTTGCATTCCATACTGTAGTAGTATATAAACATTTAGGTCTAAGGCCAACTGAACACCACAATGGGTGTAAACTGACTTGTAAAACAGGTCAATATACCAGCATAAAACAATGACTTAAAATATGTTATAAAAGACTGTAAAGTGTCTCTCTCAGCCGCAAGAGTATATTTATATATGCTTTCTAACACCCAGGAATGAACTATTTACATGAACTTTGACTTGCTAAGTTTAAATCGTTGACGTTGGTAATCAAGAGTTTGCAAAGGAGAATAGTGAGGTAAAGGAGCTCACATAGCAATTCCTTGTATAGCAATCCTTACTTCATTCATCTGCCTCTCATGTGCTGGAAAAGCACTAACTACGTTACTCTCAGGAATGAAAGTGAACAGGAATAATCTGAATCGTTGTTCCTGCATAAAATTGGTTTTAGATCACAGGTCTACTATAACAAAATGTGTGAAAAGCTGGCTATCCAATAATTCACCATGCCACCTGTCTGTAGCAAAGGCAGAAATAAAAAGAGAGGCCCACTCCATTTGGCTCCTCCTTTCCTTGAATTGTTTCCATGCAACAAGCTTTGTGAGTCCACATCTAAAGTACTGGGTCCAGTTTTGGATACTGCATTTTAAGAATGGCACTGGCAAATTCACTGGAGTGTGTCCAGAGGAACACATACAAGATGATGAGTTTCTGGAAGCCAAAGTTCTAGGATGAACAATGGTAAATCACAGAGATAATTTTAGTTATTGGGCAGTCAAGAAAGGAAGCAATAAATAAATAAATAAATAAATAACCCCTAGAGAACTCTACTGCTGATCAATACTGAGCTAGTTGGGCCTAGGGCCCGATTCAGTACAAGGCAAGTTCCTATGTTCCTGATTCATAATCCTGAAATTGGACCAGACTTGGCTTAGACGCTGAACCCTTAAAAAATCCTATTGGAGCGCCATCGTGGTACACTAATTAAAGCGGAGCTTTCCAAACTGTGGGTCACGACACGCTAATGTGTTGGCTGCAGTGTGCAGGTTTGTTGCATGAGCATTCCCAGTGCTCCTTCCGGGGCTGGAAAGGGGTTAGTTTAACCTCTGGTTTGATAGTAAAACTGAATTACTGTGTTACAGAAATGATGCATGTCGAAAAAGTGTGTCACCAACATGAAAGGTTGGGAAAGCTCTGGGTTAGAGTTTCACACTAGGGCTAATGAGACCTTGATTTAAATCTGCACTCTGTCACAGAAGCATATATTAAACAGTTTCATATATAAGAACAGTTAAAACAATAGCATATATAAAAACATTTATTTAAAAAACAGTACCGGTTTAGAAAAACAGCATAGTAGGTACAGTCACACCTCGGGTTTTGTACGCTGCAGGTTGCGTATTTTCGGGATGCGTACTCCGCGGACCCCGGAAGTGTTTACTTCCGGGTTCTACCATGCGTGCATGCACAGAAGCATTTTGCTTCTATTGGCGCTTCGCGCACGCACTCTATCGGCGCTCTGGATACGTGCTTTTTGGGGTGTGAATGGCACCCCGGAACGGATCAGGTACGTTTCCAGAGGTACCACTGTAAAATCAAATCCATTGAGTTTGTAGTGCTGCAAAATCTTGGGTTTTGTACTTTTAACTTACCTTCTATTTTTTATATATATAAAAATGTAAAACAAGTGAATAGGAGTCTTCCCACAGTAATTATATTCACACTCTTTCTGTCTGACTCTCTCATAAAAATGCACAGTTACTTTAGACCTAACTGCACTGTTAAACCGAAATTAGATTTTACTGCTGCTAGTTCAGTCACCTAGCAGAATTATACAGCTATAAAACATATGCAAGCCTAACAACCATATCATTGTTTTCCAAACATTCAGCCCAACTAAAGTTGTAATGCTATCAACTCTTAGTGGGAGTAAGTCCCATTAAACTCAGTGGGTTTACTTCTGAGTAGACATAAATAAAAATGTCATTGCGGTGCATTTTGAGAAGTTAAAAGGGTGGCTGGGCAGAGGCTGCACAACATTGCTTGAAACACGGCACCCACAGACGCACGTCTTTGCCCTGGCTTTTGACCCTTGAGTTGTCAATAGTATGGCCAGCTTGACTAAGCCACTTCCGGTGAAACCAGAGCAGTGCACGGAAACGTCATTTACCTTCCCACCGGAGCGGTACCTATTTAACTACTTGCACTTTGACGTGCTTTCAAACTGCTAGGTTGGCAGGAGCTGGGACTGAGCAACGGGAACTCACCCCATTGCAGGGATTCGAACCACCAGCCTTCTGATCGGCAAGCCCTAGGCTCAGTGGTTTAGACCACAGCATCACCCACGTCCCATGTAGTTATACAGTGGAACCTCGGTTTATGGACACCTCGGTTTACGAATTTTCAGTTTACGAACACCACGGACCCATCTGGAACAGATTAATTCACTTTCCAATACTTTCAATGGGAAAGTTCGCTTCAGTTTATGAACGCTTCAGTTTATGAACAGACTTCCGGAACCAATTACACCCATGCTTCAGGTTACGTAAGCTTCAGGTTGAGTACTCCGCGGACCCGTCTGGAACGGATTAATTCACTTTCCATTACTTTGAATGGGAAAGTTCGCTTCAGTTTATGAACGCTTCAGTTTAAGTACTCTGCGGACCGTCTGAAACAGATTAATCCACTTTCCACTACTTTCAATGGGAAAGTTTGCTTCAGTTTATGAACGCTTCAGTTTATGAACAGACTTCCGGAACCAATTGTGTTCATAAACCGAGGTACCACTGTATACGATCCTATCAATATGCGATCCCATATTTCAATGCGTTGAATTGTTAAACAAAAACTGAGGTTCATAAACTTTAAACAAGGCATTGTAGTGTTTAAAAGGAACCCCTTTTAAACACATTGCCCTTGTCTTGTTTAAACTGATTATGAAGGGTTGACGTTATCACTTGTCTCAAAGACCAACGTATGAAGAACTTTCACTTTTGCACTGCTGAACTTGTGCACTTGCTGGAAGTCTTGAGCCGTTTGCAACCACGGTCATTTGACTGCGTAATCTGTTTTGTTGTAAACTGCGTTGGGATCGTACCATGACAGGTAAGTTAGAAATTATGAATAAAAAGGAAATGTTAAGCTTAGAGCAAGCAATAAGGGGGATTTTTTCTTGATGCGCAGGAGTCTATTCTCCAATCTGCACATTTATGATTTCATCACACATCTGCTGTAGTAAATTGTGCTGTAGTAAATTGTGCTACTGCTGTTGTCATGTTACATCCAACACCTACTCTTCTCATAAACATTATTCAGTGTTCCAGTTGACCAGTATCACATTCGAAAAGACGCATGGCACTTATTGAATGTGTAGCTGAAAGCACTGCCTCTGATCCATTTTGCTACAGGTTTGCATGGAAAGATGGATAGAAACAGAAATTAAACTAAACCTATAGTCAAAATCAATTCTAAGGGCCCCATCACCCCAGACAGACAAGCTCATTTGAACTAGCTATCAAGTACCCTAGTGTTATTTTAATACTATTCATAGGCTGGGACATGCAGAGCTCTTTTCAACAAGAACATGCAGATACCAACCCTTATCCTTTCTTCCATCACTCTAGTGCTAAAATAATCTCCCAATGCTGCTTAGGCTATTATTATTATTATTACTTATTGGACCCAGACTTTTCCCAAACAGGGGCTCAGGGCACTAAGGCTTGTAAAGATATATGAGGATATAGAACATTGCTGCTTGAGAGTGAGAAGAAAAGATTCCCTTCCTAGGAGCAATGCAGAATGTTCCTATTTGGGCAGGAATTTAGAATCAAACTGCATATGATCCAAAGGCAGATGGGTATGTTCTTTATTTATTTTTAAGAAAGCAGTTTTGGGAAGCTATAACGTGGAGCTCAGGACTGTTTTTTCCAGGGGTGAATTCTGTATGGTAAATTTTACCTATTGAAGCTGGTCTCAGCAGCCTGGAGCAAATACAGCTCTCCGAATCTAGGAGGATGGAGTGGGTAGGGCTGGGGGAGAGATTACAGAAAACCAAACTATGGGATGCCACAAAGTAGTTACATTGGAGCTAGGATACCTGGCTGCAAAATAAATTACCTCTCCTTGCCCTCCACCCTTGGCTCCAGAGGGTTGGGGAAACCCCAGAACAAATTTAGGGCGCACAGGGAATCTGTGTTGTACAGCCATTGTGCTAACACAGTGGTACCCCAACTTTTTTCCAAAGAGGGCCAGATTTGATGAAGTGAGCATGTGTGAGGGCTGACCAAACTGAGCTTTTTTAAAGGATTTTACCCCAGGACATATACTGCCACGGGGGCCAGATTAAATCAACCAGCGGGCCAGATTAGGCCCCTGAAACGGACTTTGGACATACCTCTGCTAACAGAACTACTTTGTTGGGTACTGCCATGTGAATGTTCAGTTTTAATACCAGACCACAGCCTTCCAGAAATGTGCTATGAACTTAAGACATGCAAAACACTAAAAACAAAGCAAAACACCGGGACCGATCATATTTGAACAGGTTTATTATAAGAAAAAATGAACATGACATTAAGTAAAAATGCAAAAAATTGTGCAATTATGGCAAAATGTTTAAAAAATCCACACATTTGCCCTCAGAGGACTACAGTACTTCTTACTAACATACCTGAGCACTGAACTTCTGATGCCAATTCTAAACAAGTTTTGGAACGCAAGGAGTTTTGATATTATGCAAACTACATGCACCGCACACACAACAAAGCCAGCTGTAGTTGGGTTGGGCAGGCAGCCCATCAGGCAGCACCACCTCACAGCACCGCTTTTATTTCTGTGAGGCCAAGCAATGGAGTATGCACTTGGTGGAGTGTTTCTTCAAATCAAAAAGTTTTGGAATAAAACTTGGATCGTTTTTCCCCAGTCTGTTTCAAAAAACACATACACACAAAAAAAACATTTAAATGGAAAAGTAATGTCTCAAGAAGCTAAGCTAGAAGAACAATAAAAAGGGCAGATAGATCAAACATAGCCCTGCAGAGTTTAGCACAAGTACAGTTTTGCCGTCTGTTCTCATGCTGTGCAGGGTTCGTTTTTAAAAATCGGATTTTTTAAAAAGCAAGTTTTATACGTACTGACAATTTTCACTAGATAATTTAGAAGCATGTAAACAACTAAAACGTCTTGGTTAATATTAACTGCTTAAATTATTCATGCATAAGACTCAGTGTATTTCACCCCCATGGCAAAAAAATTCAAGAGTTAGCTTTCAAGCACGCTACGACCAACCCCCAACCCCCAGTGTGAATGGTTAAACAAAAAAGATCTTTGTATTTAGTGCAGATAAAAATGAAAATTAAGAACAAACCTACTGTAGAATTAACCACAGCATATTCTATACATCACATGACAGGGTCATTTGCTAACTTAAACTTTTTTTAAAAAAAAAAATTCAAGTCAGATTGACATTTCTACTAAATAAATACAGGAGATTGTCAAAAAGCAGCAACAAGTCTTGTAAAGATTTTCAACAGAACTTTTTTTTTGAAAGACACATAACACCTTTGTAAAAAATAAAATACTAACAACTTTTATGGGAGGGTGCTTCAGAAAGTTTGCAGCTAAGAGGCTTACAACAGCGCAAATATAGCCAACTAAGGATTTAGAATAGTTAAATATGTGAAAGCAACTGGATATGTGTGAACAGTATCCCCACCATTAACTTATTTCAGAATTTAGTCACAGAAACTATGCTTAAGACATCGAAGTCTTAGCCTTTTAGAGAAGCACTTGAACTCGCATCTAAGGCGTTAGACTGTCTGCACCTTACCATTTGAAGTATTGGGTTCATCTTAAACTATCAAGGGAACATTTCACTGTCCTTCATTCTTTTTCCATCGCTATTTCTTAACAGCATGAGCAAACAAGACAACCTTGTCATGCTGAATGGAAACTGCTGAGCCATTCAGACACACTGCAGCACCAATTCACATCTCCAGTTGGCTACACAGAGAATAAGGTGCAGATTAGATGCTGTAGGCATACAGACTATTTTGCACACAATTCTGCAGCACTGCTACTCCACAGATTAAGCATCATTGTGGCAATGTAGAGTTATGGACTTTCGCGAAGTGAAGAAAAGCATTAGTTTTTTAGTTACCCAGCCTGTATCGTTTACTAGCCTGACCTCTCAATGCTGTTAAGAGAGACAACAATGGGGGGGGGAAATATAAAGACATCATGACAGATGCACACATTTTGTCTCTTATGTTCAGGTCACTGTACCTCGAGCACGGTACATAAAGAAACCCAAAGACAAAAGGCTTCTTGCTGAATCTCTGGAAGATGAGGTATGCAACAGAACGAGGCTTTATTGTCCTTTCAGTTTCACAGTTGTGTTCAATATATTGTGCAAGATTTAAAACGTACAAACTCAAGTGGGATCATGTTAGCACAAACGTGTTGGGGATTACAAGTTGAAATTTACTCAATATTCTAAATGTAATCTCTTTAAACCACAGTTTCACTGACATGAGTATCTATTAAGTCAGAAGTAGTTATCATCCTTGGGTATAAGGCCGATCACCATCTTTCAAAGTGGAACTTAAATTGGATCAAGATGAAAGCAGGGCATGTTTCATTCTTGAGCAACCATGCTCCTCAACCTCCCTCGGAAGTTATCACCAGTAAGAGGCCTACTATTAACGCTTAGATGCTAAAGAGATGTTAACAAATCCTTAGTCACTCCAGATGAAAAGCTAGAAAGTCTTCTTAGACCTGGTCTGTACTTGACATTAAGTAAAAGAAAAATATCAACTATGGCTTAACATAAATGAGCAGCATGCTTGCTAATGCAGTGCTTGGTTTATTCTTCCCCCATTTCCACGGTGCTGCTGGTAAGCAACCTAGAGTTATTATAACAACTGAACACAGGCTCCTTGTTTTCTTTCCTCCAGAATAAAGCAGGAGTAGCAAGCCAGTAACAAAACGTTGGCTTCCAATTATTGTTTGTTTAGAGAGAAACAGACCACCAGCCCAGGTTTAGACATCATGACAAACTTGCCTCCCAGCAGTACCGCAGGAACTCACCAAGTGAAAGGGCACAGTGCTCATTCGCATTAAGCCAGAGTTTATTTTTAACCATGGTTTAAAACACCAGGGCTTTGTCACAATGTACTGGATTCTTACTCTGTTCCAAAAGCTTTTATGTCTGGACTTCCTAAAGTGGCTACCCTTGGAGCACAAAGAAAGCTCAGTAGTGCAAACTTTCACATTATTCCACAAATAACTGGAGTGCTTAAAATCAGGTGACAGTTAGAAGGATCCAACGGTACTGGCAAAAGCCAGAACTGCTTCTACATTAAGCTGACTGGGGGAAACCATTGTTTCATGAGAATTTGTCAGCTGCAAAGACAAGCACATGCCAAAACGGCAACAGAAGGAAACATAAGGTGATGAGTTAATACGCCATATTTTTGAAGGATGGCTCAGCATTATTTTCCCAACAGCCAGCTCTCACACAATACAATCTTATGCATGCTTATGTGGAATTAAGTTATTCCATATTCAATGGAGTTAACTCCAAGGTAAGTGGGAAAATAAGTGCAGCCTAACTCAACTTATTATTGTTGACAAGGAGTGTCACAAACTACACTGTTAAGTCTTATTGGAGGATGGACAAAAAAGTGCATTCAGCGCTTAACCTTCTAAAAGCTGGAACAACTCTCCCCAAACTAACAGACATTAATACTTTGCCTATCCTTATTCTACGCAAGAACAAATTTCACAAGAAAAAGTCAAAATAAAATAGAGGCTCATATACAAAGCACTAAGATACATGCTTAAGACTAGAGACATTAATACTAATGGAGTGCTTTAAATTAGCAGTCCCGTTTGACCCATTTCAAACTTGCAAGTATTAAAAATGTGCTAGCACCATTGGGTTTAAGCCCTTTATGGAGTGACCGTGTTCAACTGCTTTTGAAGCTATACATTTAATTGGCAGAAAATGGTTCTTCTGATGCCACTGGAAGTTCAAGAGTAGACAATCAAACACACTAAAACTCACAGAAAAGGAGTGATGCAGCCACCTAAAGGAGGTGTTTTTCAAGGTGGTAGCTCATGTTCTGCTGCAAATTTTGATATTTCTGCAGTAGCTACCATAATTTATAAACATAAATATTTCAGTACCTTTATACATATGGAAGAGGTAAAAGGACCAGGAACTTGTCTATTTAGTGTCACTGAATCTAAAACAGCAAACTAGTGATATTGCCTCAGATTTTACCCGTATTTTAAATAAGTCACTTCAAACTTGCTCTCTTCACTTCAGCTATTCATGTCAGATTTTGCTCTCTGCGTTACCCCAATCCACCTACTCTTGCTTTTAGTCAAACTGTCACTCTGAAACAACATGATCAAATGACTCTAGCAAAGAAAATGCTGATAATTGCACTTTGTAACCCACACCTTTCACCGCAGGAAAACACCCATTAGGAAACTAAACTACTAATTCCCTTCTCCACACTGCAACCTTTAAAGAGCACCCATCCCCATGTAAAAAACCAAAAAACAAACCACCAACCATTTCAGCTCACATTAAATACTGACAGAATTGAATTGGTTTTTTCCTTTAAAAACAGATTTTTCTGCTACCATTAAATACCAAAGTACTAAGGCCTTTTACCAATGAAAGGAGGGGGGGGACACAGAAGAAGTCAAATAACTTTCTGAAGACACTGTGGATACAATTTAGCAACAGCACATTCAAAATGACGTCCAAGATCCCAGAGCTTATCTGGGGTCTCATACACCTTCTGCCACTGGTCAGTAACTTCATCGTACTGATAAAGAGAATTCTTCCTGCTGGTTCTGAAGACGTGTTCTTCAACAGTGACTTGAGTAGCTCGGACAAACAAATGAAGTTTATTTTTGAGGACGACGAGTTTAATGTATGGATTGATGGACTGGTCACACGGGAAATCCCTCTTTCGAGTCCACTTGTTCAACTCAATGTCATAGGCCTCTATGGTAAACACACGCTGATGGTTTCCACAGGTTCCAGCAATATAGTATATGGAGTTGTTGTAGACAGCTGCCAAACCCTGGATCCTAGGCACAGTCATAGGAGTTAAGAAACCCCAGTAATCTTTTCGGGGATCATAGCAGAGAAAAAATTCTCCTAGGGAGAGAAAGGAAGAGAGACCAAAGCGTAAGACTTACAGTGTGCTCTAAGATGACAGTGGGCGAAGTCAAAATAAGAGATTTCCCTTTCTGGCTTTCCAAAGGACATCTCATCACAATGTTGCCCTAGTTAAGAGTCTCAAACTTTTAATCGATTTTTAAAATACAATTATTATAGGACTTGTGTATGGTTACTCAGCAAGAAATGCTGCTTTTATGTTAGATATCCAAATATATACCTAATGCAACCCAACAACAGAGGGCCACAACCTTCAGCATCCCCAACTATCAGCCATGCTGCCAAGGCCTGATGAGAGTTTGGACTCTAACCACATTTGGAGGGCTACTGGTTCCATCAGGAAAAGACCCTGATGTTGGGAAAGATTGAGGGCACAAGGAGAAGTGGACGACAGAGGACGAGATGGTTGGACAGTGTTCTCGAAGTTACCAACATGAGTTTGACCAAACTGCGGGAGGCAGTGGAAGACAGGAGTGCCTGGTGTGCTCTGGTCCATGGGGTCACGAAGAGTCGGACATGACTAAATGACAAAAGAATAATAACAACAACAACAACAACAACAACAGGTTCTACAGTATTGCTTCATACAGTGATAAAAAAAACCACATCCAATTTCTTAGATAGGCTTTTCTGACTATCTAGAACAGGCTTCCTCAACCTCGGCCCTCTAGATGTTTTGAGACTACAATTCCCATCATCCCTGATTACTGGTCCTGCTAGCTAGGGATCATGGGAATTGTAGGCCAAAAACATCTGGAGGGCCGAGGTTGAGGAAGCCTCATCTAGGAAGTTGGACGAAACTGAATTTAAATCACTAAAATAGTAATTGTTGTGCTTTCCTTATATATTAAACATGCTGGTGAAAACTCATTTATCCCAATTTAAGAGGTGAGTTGCATTAACTTAGGTGACAACCGTACATGGGCTACCTAAATACCACTGAATTCTATGAACACTGCTGTTCATTAAAACCAGTTATCAGCTTTGTCCACTATAGAGAGCTGTCCATAGCATACCTATCTGAGTGGTGTGCACTTCACCATGTAGAACCTAATTAGGTAGAAAACAGTTAAGATTTCCCACATTATGGTAATTCATTTTCAGACATGTGACTCCTGGAACAGCATACATTTTGCTGAAACTCACAGGAATATCATCATCATCCTCATCATTTGGGATAGCTTAGTCGGTAGAGCATAAGACTCTTAATCTCAGGGTCATGGGTTTGAGCAAAAGCCATGGGTCATGGGTCTTGGGCAAAAGATTCCTGCATGGCAGGGGGTTGGACTAGATGACCCTCGTGGTCCCTTCCAACTCTACAGTTCTATGATTCTATGATCCTCATAATCATGCCTTTTACCTTAAAGTCCCAGGACAGATTGCAACGAGTACAGTATTAAAAACAGTTTAAAACAATTTCAATCAATAATACCAGTGCAATAAGAGTTTGGGTAAAGCTAATACATTGACAAAAAACCAAGATCATGGCCACTGGTCCCATCACCTCCTGGCAAATAGAAGGGGAAGAAATGGAGGCAGTGAGAGATTTTACTTTCTTGGGCTCCTTGATCACTGCAGATGGTGACAGCAGTCACGAAATTAAAAGACGCCTGCTTCTTGGGAGAAAAGCAATGACAAACCTAGACAGCATCTTAAAAAGCAGAGACATCACCTTGCCGACAAAGGTCCGTATAGTTAAAGCTATGGTTTTCCCAGTAGTGATGTATGGAAGTGAGAGCTGGACCATAAAGAAGGCTGATCGCCGAAGAATTGATGCTTTTGAATTATGGTGCTGGAGGAGACTCTTGAGAGTCCCATGGACTGCAAGAAGATCAAACCTATCCATTCTTAAGGAAATCAGCCCTGAGTGCTCCCTGGAAGGACAGATCGTGAAGCTCAGGCTCCAATACTTTGGCCACCTCATGAGAAGAGAAGAATCCTTGGAAAAGACCCTGATGTTGGGAAAGATTGAGGGCACTAGGAGAAGGGGACGACAGAGGACAAGATGGTTGGACAGTGTTCTCGAAGCTACGAACATGAGTTTGACCAAATTGCGGGAGGCAGTGCAAGACAGGAGTGCCTGGCGTGCTATGGTCCATGGGGTCACGAAGAGTCGGACACGACTAAACGACTAAACAACAACAATACATTGACAAGATAAACCATGGTTTCTAAAGACATTTACACAAACCTTTGCACTCACATCAACCTTTTTACTTTTTATTCTGTTCTACATCTACTTTTGAACATCAGTGTTGAAATAAGTCTCTTTGTGCTGTTTTACTACAGATTTAATGGAGACTGATAATAGCTACTTTCCCACTTGCCTGGGAAAGTTCAAAATATTCCAGGTTAACAGGTGCTGACCCAGAGTCTCTATTTTGGAGCACCTCTCCAGCAAGGTCTAACCTCTTTATATCAAAAGTAGACAAATTAGCTTTCAGTACACATGTAGATTATCTAGCTCAGGCATTAACTCCGGCCCTCCAGATGTTTGGGACTACAATTCCCATCATCCCTAACAGGACCAGTGGGGGGCTGGAGTTTGCCTATGCCTGATCTAGCTGTACTTTGTCAGAAACTTTCCAATTTGTTTTGCAAACCACATTTCCAAGTGTTCCCTACCATTGGTAGATGTCCTTTGAATGTTTCCCTATTGAAGTGAGCCCTTTATCTCATTAAATTTCTTGACTCCTGCTAACCTGAGGTTCTCCCATTGGCAAAGCCCAGCTACTAATGGGGATAGGTTGCATGGCACAGGCAGTAGAGCACAGGCAGAGAGAAGAGACTGAATAGTATTATTATTTCACCTGTAGGTTTTCAAGAGTGTGATTAGAGGTTTTCTTTTCTGCACCTTTTTTTGCATGAGTGTAAATATTCAGCAGGAAAGGCACTTTTCTTAGGCTCAGAGGCCCTCTAGAGTCTAAACCATTACTTGACATGTTCTCAGGAAGAGCTGCAGCAATAAAACATTTAGTATTTTGAACAGAAAGGACATTTAAATGCAACACCCTCCTCTAAACAGTTTCTTTCTTGAAAATAGTTCTCATCAAGTTTTAAAATGGTTTAAGTTTAAAAACAGTTTGAGGGTCCTAGCAATGCTAGTCCTCTGGTATGAACTTTTTTGACTCCCTCTTTTGCAGTGGGGAGGGGAAGTTTGAAGTGAAATTTCCTCAAGATAGGGGGGGGGAATGCCAAAGTATTATTTCTTTCTGATTATGAAGCCTCTTTACCTTCTGTTATGCACCAACTTGCTATATATGGCAAGATATCTGGATTCACTGTTAACTTCACCAAATCTGAGTTTATGTATATGTACACCCCGCCAAGCCTACAAATGCACTAGCACAAACAACTGGCCTGAATCTCTGTAATATCTACTTTAAATACCTGGAAGTGAATATATCTAAGAATCTATCAAAACTAGAAAAAATGAACTTTACTGCCTTGAGAAAAGAATTAACAATGCTCAAAAAATCGACTAAGTTTACATTCTCGTGGCCGGGTAGTTTCTTTAGCAAAAATGATGCTCTTACTGCACAATCTTTCCTTATTCAGAGCTTAGCAATTCATTTCTCATGTTAATTAATTGGCCAAAATATACTAAATTTTATTCATGCAAACCAGAAACCTCAACTACCTCATAAAACCCTTTATAGAGTCAAGAAAGGAGGAAAAGCAATACCTAACCTAAAAAAAATAGAAGGACTCTGCTCCCTTACTTACACAATATTCTTTTGATTATACAAGGCTCAGACCAGGTCCCATGGTTAAAAAAGGAGGATGATACATGTCAAGACTTTATGCATTCACTCCCTTATCAGAAAATGAACAAGACATCAGAAGACATTATTAACCCATTTCTAAAATCGGATTTGACCACATGGAAGGGAGACCGAAACATTTACCTTTTGATTTCCTTTAGTCCTAAGAACTCAACATTCTTCCTTGTGCACAGCAGCCAAATCAGGCTCATTTGGAAAATGGGAAACAGTGGGATTAGATAAATTCAGAATCTTCTACATTTATCAAAAGCCCTTTACAGCTCCAGAAATAAATTTTAAATTGGGAGATATACCAGGTGGCTGGTTGGAGATACACATTATAAATTTTCTAAATCAGCATTACACAGCTTAAATAGTTTTGAGCAACTACTCAACTCAACCAACCCTCTGGGAAAGGGAATCAACTTCCAACTATATAAAAACCTCACACAATTGACTATCCTTCTTCTCACTTCATGAAGACTAAAATGCGGAAGAGATTTTTGAGACTTAAAGTAACAACTCGTGTGCATGCACACGCAATCTCATACGAATGACAAACTAAAGTCCTACTGGAAGGATTTTTTTTAATTTTTTGTTTCAACTCTGGGAACAATTTTGGGATAAGCTACCACTTGGATCCATCTCAATTAGAACTCGAGAAAAGCACATCGCTAGTACATGTGCCCAGACAGATTATATAGACTTAATCTTAACTCCAATATTTTGGCCAACTCTCTGATGTTTTGGGAAAGATTGAGGGCACAAGGAGAAGGGGACGACAGAGGACGAGATGGTTGGACAGTGTTCTTGAAGCTACTAATGTGAGTTTGACCAAACTATGGGAGGCAGTGCAAGACAGGAGTGCCTGGCGTGCTATGGTCCATGGGGTCACGAAGAGTCGGACACGACTAAACAACAACAGAAACTTAAAACATCCAACATTTGCTGGCAAGAATGCAATTTGCCTTGCTCTCTAGTACATGTGGTGGCTTTGCCCCAAAATTATTCCCTTTTGGGGAAAAGTTCTACAAACATTAATCAGATGTTGGGACAAACACTGCAACCGGACTCAAAATTAGCCCTACTTTCTTTTCTTTCACGGAGCAATGGATTCAAACTACAAGAAAGAAGATTCCACCTAAACATTAGGAAGAACTTCCTGACAGTAAGAGCTGTTCGGCAGTGGAATTTGCTACCAAGGAGTGTGGTGGAGTCTCCTTCTTTGGAGATCTTTAAGCGGAGGCTTGACAGACATATGTAAGGAATGCTTTGATGGTGTTTCCTGCTTGGCAGGGGGTTGGACTGGATGGCCCTTGTGGTCTCTTCCAACTCTATGATTCTATTTTACCCCCTGGATTAAGAACATAACCAATAAAGACCTCATCCTCTATTTATTAACTGCAGCTATTTGCATTATTTAAATGTAAATCTTTTTGAAGCCTCGATTTTGCAAGTATGGGGCATCATGCTTATGGATAAATTAACCATTTCACAAAAGGAATATTGATCTCGGACTCACACCTTCCACAGAACATGGTAGCCTTTTATTAACTTTCTTAAGACAATTGAACTTGGTTTTCACCCTCCGTCTATTCATAGAACCTTATACAGTGGTACCTCTACTTACGAATTTAATGTGTTCCGAACACACATTTGTAAGTCGAAAAAAATTGTAAGTCGAATCCCATAGGAATGCATTGGGAGAAAAAATTCGTAAGTCGAAGCAACCCTATCTAAAAATTCGTAAGTGGAATAAATCTATCTAAACCGCATCCAAGATGGCGGACGGAGCTCCATTCGTAAGTAGAAAAAGTTGTAAGTAGAGTTATTTGTAAGTAGAGGTACCACTGTATAGAGACACTTTCATATTATTGCCTTTCTTGGAATGTCTAAAACTACAACAACCATCAGCTGCTATTTTTCTTTCTTTTCTGTACAACCGCTAAGCTCTAAGTTTTCCTTGTACGGGTATGTTTTATTATTTGAAATTAAAAACCAGTTTAAAAAATGAAAGATGGGAAATCTTCAGCCTTCTGGAGGTTGTTTGCACTCCTAACTTACATCATGGCCCATGGACAGATATGATGGGAGTGCTAATCCAACATCCAGAGGGCCATAGTGCCCCACCCCTGACCAAGTATGAAGGCAGCCCTGTTTGGGGAAATTTTTAATATTTGATTTTTTATTCTGTTTTTAATCTGTTGGGAGCTGCCCAGAGTGGCTGGGGAAACCCAGCCGGATGGGTGGGGTATAATTTTTATTATTATTATTATTATTATTATTATTATTATTATTATTATTATTATTATACAGGGCAGGGAAGAATGAGAAGTATTCGTCTAAATGTCTTTTGCCTTGTCCCAGGCAGCAGGCCCATTGTAATAGGAAAACAAAATTTCCCAGGAATTCTGCTTCTTTTTTAACCCTTTCCACCTCACTACAGGAACCACCTCACTACAGACACTTTGCATAATGTTAAGAGTACGGAAGAGGTGGGACTGAACCAGATTTTATCAGCAATAGGGACTTCAAATGTTATGTGCTACGAATCCTCCAAGACAGAAAAGAAGCTACATCTTCTTGTTGTTTAGTCGTTTAGTCGTGTCCGACTCTTTGTGACCCCATGGACCAGAGCACGCCAGGCACTCCTGTCTTCCAATACATCTACCTGACCTTTTTTTGCCTGTCTTGCTATTGTCTCTCTTTGAAGCAGCACAATAAAGCTAGGGAAAAAAGGGAGAAACTGCTGATGCTTTAGAAAGGAGCATCAAATCCCATAAAAATGTCAGATGCATCTTATCCTACTATTAATTTAAGCCATTTTCACCTTCCCATTTCCACACACACTCTTATCTTGTTATGTTATAGATCTCCATGTATCTCCAGGACACTCCTACCAAATCCAGGGATTTCCTGGATTAACTAGGTTTGCTTCAATATCAATCACAAGGCTCCTCTAAAAGCCATTTCTATAGAAGCAGCCTCCAGCGTGATTTGAAACAGCAATTCCACTTAAGCCAAGGGTTTGGTGACATGAGGATGGCTGCTCTGTTGGTAGGGGCAACACTGGGGTATATATGCATAAGAAGGATCGGATGGATGGATGGAAAATAGGCAAGCAAAGAGGATGACTAGTTTATTCCTTCCCATCCATAACTAATTATTTCTGGCTCCCCTTATTTATGAATAGAAAAAAGAATACTTGGGGGGAGTGGGAGCAGAAATCACAGAATCATATGCAGAGGCAAGTGCTGCATAGAAGATCCAGAATTTCCTTATATCCAGTGATGCAAGGTTTCTGGAAAAAAAATCTCAATGCAAATTAGGCAAAATTGCGTAAGATAATATGCACTGATAATTTTCTCAGGCCCTAGAGAGTGACCTAATTTAGTGTGTTTTACTTGCATTTAACAAAGAAAATCAACAACTTTGTACTCCCACACTTGTATAATACACTTGTACCTCGGAAGTCGAACAGAATCTGTTCCTGAAGACTATTCAACTTTCAAAGTGCGGCTTCCAATTGACTTCTGCAGCCAATTGGAAGCCCCATTGGATGTTTGGCTTCTGAAAGAACATTAAAAAACCGGAACACTCACTTCCGGTTTTCGATAATTCGGGAGCTGAGGTACGACTGTATTGTATTTGCAACTGGCATCCGATCACTGTTACTAATGAACTTATGAAATGGAATATTTTCCAAGGAAAAGATAAGCACTAGATAATTCTGACAAATTGTCCATTTTGGATAATGTTCCACCCCACATCACTGCTTATACCTAACCAGACTAGTCTTTTCTGAATGACAGTAACTTCCCAGGTCCTCACACAGTGACAGGTCTTTCCCAGCATTGCTACCCAAAGTCCTTTTCACTAGTATTGTCAGGGACTAAATCTAGGACCCTCCACATGCAAGCCATGTACTCGGCCACCGAGCAAATGCTGCTGCTCGTGTTTCCTGAAATCATTCACTTTGTGGTGTGGACAGCAGTCCCAGCACATTCTACCATAACTTTTAAGTAGTGGAATATGTTGTAACATCAACTACACACAGTGCCATTTTTCTCCTCCATCAAGTAATAACTACTGACGGTATGTGTCAAACAAATGCTAAGCAATGGATACAAACTAGTATTACCAAGATAAAAAAGCAGGCAATACATAGGTCACAAAGTAATTAACTTCCCTTTGACTACAGTTTAGGTGGACATAAGCAGAAACCTTCCTTTATACAAGCTATAACCCTCAATAAAGTTATTCAGAAGTAAAGGCCTGAATGAGAATTTTTCTGTGAAACGTTCCACTTGTAGATGCTCCCACACATATACCATAGGGACACAAAGCATCTTACCCTGTAAAACATAGATATTGTCTTTATATTCCACAGCATTATGAAACTCCATTGCTACAGGCATTGGACAGACAGCTGTCCAGCAGTTCTCTCGGCCATCGTAACACTCCACAGATTTCAGGGAGTTGCGCCCATCTCCTTCATACACCCGGCCACCTATTGCATACAATTTACCACAGCAATGAACCAGTTTGCAGCCTATTCTGGCACGAAGCAGTGGAGTCTTAGGGATCCATCTATTGCCTGAATGATCATACATCCAGAAGTCACTTTCTGCTCTGTGGTCTATGGAGACCTCACTGCTGCTTGGTCTGTACCCTCCAGCAATGTAAATGTCATTGTCGGGAGACACAAGAATCCCCACTTCCCGCAAATCATTGGGTGGTTTGCATAGTTTGAACACTCTCCCTGTGACGGAATCTAAACAAGGCACTGTTTGCTTCTTTCCTGAGTGTTTGTGGGCAGCATCAAAGCAGATGATCATTTCTGAAGCAGTCATTCCAAGCCGTTGGGTATAGCCATTGGCACTACTTTCTCCTTTCTGTACACAGTTTTGGGCTATAGCCTGTGCAAACATGGGAGGAATTTTCTCTACGAATGCTTCATCCAACAGGGGCATGCGGATGCATTTGGCAAAAATTTCCGGCAAGTGGACTTCTCTTTTGTTGGGTTCATGTTCAAACCATCTTATAATGCTTTCATAGACATGCTCTTCCTTGTCAACGTTTAAATCATTGCTGTCCAGTATGCTTATGAGTTGGTCTTTCCTCAGTTGGAGAAACTCTTGTTCTTTGGTGACACTCAGGAACTTTTTACGAATGTAATCTTGTGAGCTGACTTTCAGTTCCTGATGCCCATAATGATCAGCAAAGATAAACACTCCAATGGAGTTCTGAGGATCCAAATGACTGATCATGTATTTAGCACACTGGTCCTGGATAGAAGGGATCTGGAAGATACTAGCTGCAGTGAACAAAGCTTGGACATTGGCCTCTGTCAGTGTTACTCTGGAGGTATATGCATAGTTCAGTACTAAATGCATGGACTCTGCTTCAACACCAACAATCCGAACTTCTTTCTGGGTACTCTCAGTAAGGCCACTAGTGAACATTGATCTACAAAACGAAAATGTGCAGAGTTATTTATAAGGAACTACTGTTAACATGCCAACAGTAAGCTAACCTTTGTATTAACAATTACCTAATCAGTTTGGGTTTTTTGTAGAACACAAGACACATTTCTAATCTTAGATTGCTGGCTCAAACAATATACTCAGACATATGAACAGAGTTCTGACTTTTATTGAGCCACCATCCACTGATGGTATACATATATGCATGCTATTGCTCAGGGCATGGATTGCAACACAAGGAAAGCAATGTTTCTTTTGCAACCACTGCAGTGAATAGCTATATATTATATGCCACCTACGTGGCTGTTCCCAGCAGTTCATGCTAAATAGTCTAACTCCTGTGGTAATGAATCAAATGTTCTGCTATAGTTGCATATTGCAGCAATGCAACTTTCTGAAGCAGCATTAGCAGACTGCAACTACATATATGACCAGAGTAACTGCCTATCATAAACAGGCAGCCATACCCACACTGCCAAGCCTAGGTTCAGCACAGTGAATGACCCAACAGAAAAAGAGCCTCCCACCCCTGATTTAAACGATTAAATTAATAAAGTTCTTAAGCGTACAAGCAGTTTCTACTGTTCCAAGTTGGATTAGTTTTGATGCAATATAAAATACTCATGGGGCTTGAAAGCAACCAGTTTTGCCATTTTTTCTTCCACTGAAGATATGCATAACTTCCTTGAGCTAGGAAGTGTAAGGAGGTAAAAATGGAATGAACTGATTTTCTGTGTAACAAACATTATTGTAGAAGGAGCTAGCAGGCATAATTCAGCTTTGTTGAAATTGCCTAAAGTCATCTTATTTTGAAACTGTTCACTTCAGTCTGTTTCAACATAATGGGCAAAAGGGGGAAGAAACAGAAGAGAGGCTTCCAGCTACATACCTCTTTATTAGGGATCAAAAAGAAGAAGTCAAAATTGGTATAGTAAACTTAAGGGTAGACACACTTTCCCAGGCACAAAGAGCCAATGGTGCAAATACCAAGTAGGAACTAGGTTGCAGTGTGAGAGTTCTATAGTTTGCACTTTACTTACATGGTCCCCATTTACTCAGTTGCCTCATTTCATCTCCTTTCCTTCACCAGCAATTTCAGACTGGATGCATTCCTGTTTGTCTGCAGTTTCACACAGTGGCAAACCCATGAAGGGATAGAGAGAAATGTGGTAGCACTGGTGCAGAACCTGAAACTGGCTAGAGATCTTACGGTAGGTCTAGGGTTTTTTACACAGATATGCCTTCTCCAGACTTTTAGTGGTAGAACAGCTTGGTGGACAAAGGAGGAGATCCTATTTTCCCTAGTGGAAAGCAGTCCTTGGCATATTTTTCTTGGTTTATGTTTGTTCAATCAGAAGCCTTGTCTTTTCATGTGCTATGACCTAACAACTTAGCACCATAAACAAAGCCTAGGCATGATTTCTGTCAACCAGGCAACTGTCTTGGTGAAAATGAATAAATCACATTTCATATTGATATGGAAACATGATTAATCAATCCAGAAGTTTGTAATGCACAAATTTCCACTGCCGTTGTTCCTAAATCTTAAACGAATCCCTGCACATTAATATTGAATGCAACAGCTAAAAGAAAATGCATAGAACATGCATGGAACATTAACTATTACACATAATGCATTGCTCTCAAAATATTAGTCAATATGTACCTGAAGTAAGGACTGATTGCAGCAAGAACATTCCGATGACAAGAAAAAGTTTTCCCATGATCTACTTCCACCACAATATCTGTCAGCTGTCTTTCATCATACATTGCTTTGAGCTGCTGGAGAATGCTACAAGCATGGGAGGGATCCATCCCAACGCTGGCTGTGTTTGAAACAGGAGTGCCATTCAATATTTGTGAGAACTTGCTCGGTTCTGGTAAAACATTGAAACAAATAAAACTTAGCACAGAGTAAAAAGAGAAGACTCACAATCTTCTTGCATGTTTTCATGGACCAAGAAACGAGTCATATTTTATATGTTGTGAACACTAGTTCTTATACCTTGAAGGAGACAGGAGCAGATTATTAAGATGCCTTCCCAAGACTTCACACAAGCTACAACACATACTAGGCTTATATATTTCCTTTTTCATCAGTCACCTTGTGGTAGAATTCTATACATCTCTCAGGCAAGAGATTCAGTACACATTAAACCATGGTTTAACATCACATGGATGAGCATGAACAAGCCCAAGCAAAGCATCAGCATTGCACACTCCCACCCACTCACATCCCTGTTACAACAAGAACTGCAACTTTTGGAAGAGTTTCACTTTTTGTGATCCCAGCTTGCTTAGTGCCACATTCGAACCACAGATCTTGTTTTAAAGCAAACTTTGGTAAATTTAATAACATGCCAGCTTCTTAACCCATCAGCACTTCAATGATTTAGCAGCAATTCCAAGGTTGGCATAGGGTTTCTTCAAAGTACTATTCTGTGAATTTTCTAAAATTAAATTCTTGTACTGAAAGAACTAAAACCATCGTGGACTTTCATTCTTCTTAAATTTGGGAACCCACTTTCTTAATTTTTTAAAATCATATTTGCATGGTAGCAGTGCTACTTTTGCAACCCACCTCAGGTCCAGCAGCAACCCAACAGTTGGTCCTGATAAACTTACAGGGCTCAATTGTTTTTGTACTTATCCCAGTGTATCTAAAACTGAAACACTCACAGACTTCCAATAACCACACCAACTGGAATTGAAATCTGTTTTATATATTGGACATAGTGACACTTTCTCAACAGAGAAGAATGGGGTAGATGATTTTTTTTACGACTTTTTAAGGACATTCCAGAGTTGCCTCACATCAGCATATAATAGGATTAATTGAGAGCTGGACCATAAAGAAGGCTGATCGCCGAAGAATTGATGCTTTTGAATTATGGTGCTGGAGGAGACTCTTGAGTCCCATGGACTGCAAGAAGATCAAACCTATCCATTCTTAAGGAAATCAGCCCTGAGTGCTCCCTGGAAGGACAGATCGTGAAGCTGAGGCTCCAATACTTTGGCCACCTCATGAGAAGAGAAGAATCCTTGGAAAAGACCCTGATGTTGGGAAAGATTGAGGGCACTAGAAGAAGGGGACGTCAGAGGACAAGATGGTTGGACAGTGTTCTCGAAGCTACCAACATGAGTTTGACCAAACTGCGGGAGGCAGTGCAAGACAGGAGTGCCTGGCGTGCTATGGTCCATGGGGTCACGAAGAGTCGGACACGACTAAACGACTAAACAACAACAAAAGCTTCCATTATTACAGAACGACCACAAAACAGGCATTAAGAACATACTATGCCATACAAAAAATAAAAATAAAAAGGTGCTCTATAATAATGAAATCTCATTTTTGTTTTGAAAGCTACAATTTTAACCATCCACAAAAAATTCAGAGAGGAACGCTTCAAACATCTTCTTGATCCTGTCCCCACAGAACACCAGAGTTCTTAGGGTTCAGATTTAGATTGAATGAAACCAGGGTCCATTCTTCCCATATATTCAGATACTATGAACCAGTAATCTTCAGCTGGTGAACAGGGCTATGCAATAAATCACAAAATGTTGAATTGTATTGAAATAACATTGTTTTAAGTGTTTCAACAAGGCAATATACCATTGAACAAAAGCTGAAGAGTTAACAGCTTCCCAGGGGGTAGCTCAACTGAATCATACTTTGCAGATAATTTGCAGGCATTGTCTCCAGCATTTTTTGTTCTCCCCCTCCTCCCTCCTAACCAATAAAAAATGACAATAAGCCCTCACACCAACCAGCAAACTCTTTCAGCTTCACCGGTATCTTTCTACTTAGAGCTCAACTAATCATACAGAGCTTGCTAACAATTCCACAGCTAGACAATCAAAGAGGCAAAGTAACCAAGGAACTGGAAAGCACTTCTTTCTTCTCTCACCAGTGAAAAAAAGAGGAAGTTTTTATTTTTATTTTCTGGAGGTGTTTATGTTGTTGGTTCCCCCTAAACAGCTTTCCTCCATATTAATAAGGAAGGGTGCTTTTTTGAATGTGAAGGAGACTATCTTTTTGCTTGCTTGCTTGCTTGCAAAAAGGGAGAATTAGTGGGATGGGGGCTTTGGGGGGGGTGGAGGGAAGAAGATGTCTGAGAATGATGAGGGTATTTTTCAGTAAGCAGTGAAAGCAAGCCCTACTGAATTCAATGGGGTTTACTCCCAGGAACATAAAAGTAAGTTTAGTTGAACTCAGTGAGAAATGCATGCATATTCCACTTAGACCTCTTGAGTGAGGAAACAGATGCAACTTGACTAGTAAATCACTTAAACTACTCACAAATTAGTTGAAAATACATTAAATATAATATATAGAAGTTTATTTAATATTTTTATTAAATCTACTACTTCCTTACACTTTAAGGCCCTCCACCGTCCCAGGGAGCCTCATGAAGGCCCTTGGCTGCTGCAAGGAGGTACAGAGGGACCCTCTGCTGCCGCAGGGAGGCACAGCAAAGCCCGCTGCTGCTGCGGTTAAGCAGGGCACACCCTCCGCTGCTGCAGGGAGGTAAGGCAAGACCCTCTGCCGCCACGGGGAGGCATGGCAAGACCCTCCACCACTGCATATATCGTGATATAGGTAAAAAGGTAAAGGACCCCTGGACGGTTAAGTCCAGTCAAAGGCAACTATGGGGTGCGGCGCTCATCTCACTTTCAGGCCAAAGGAGCCGGTGTTTGTCCACAGACAGCTTTCCAGGTCATGTGGCCAGCATGACTAAACCACTACTGGCCCACGGAACACAGTGAAGGAAGCCAGAGCGCACAAAAACACCATTTACCTTCCTGCCACAGCGGTACCTATTTATCTACTTGCACTGGCATGCTTTCAAACTGCTAGGTTGGCAGGAGATATCATGAAATTTAGCTGGTGATATACTGTGATGTTGAAAACAAGATATCACCCAGCCCTACTGGTGAAACAGGATCCAGTAGCAGTCACCTGACCACAGTACAAATTCAATATAGAAAAGGTCCCCAATTGTGTGTTTGGGCTAAAGCTGGGTCCCAGGTCTGAAAAGGTTGAGAACTACAGCTCTAAACAATTTTAAAAATTGTTTAATTATTCTCAATCACTTTACACAAAGCAGTCAAACAAGAATCTCAACCCCTCTCATGCTTTCAGCTAAAATGAAGCTTGTACAATATATACTTGGGAATGAGAACATTATGAGACTCCACAACAATGTAGATCTGCTGGATGTATTCACTTCACTATGATTGCATTATCTGTGCCCTACCATTCATTCATTTGCTGTTAACAATGCCAAAGTCATTAATATGTTTTCCTATTTTTGTAAATAAAAAAGAACTCTTTTTCTAATAAGCTGAAGAACCTAGAAATTGTAACGAACAAAACTCCAGTAGATCAGCAGAATTAAACTCCTGACTCTGATAAACACAGGAAGATGCCTTATACAAAGTCAAAACAATGGTCTACCTCAGCTTAGTATTGTCTACTGATTGGCAGCAGCTGGAACTCAACTGATGCTTAAGGGCCTATTCTCGAAAATAATCAATTTTGATGTGGGATGCGGCCAGTTGCTTAATCTCCAAAAATCTTGCACTCTGTTGTACTCATACCCTGTCCCTGGACTTCCCAGTAGTATCTGAACAGCCACTGTTAAAAGTAGAATGCTGAAACAAGAAACTTGGCCTTGACTTATCTTACACTTAAAAGAACTACTAATTCCTTCATCCTGGCAAACTATGGTAAGCATTTCTGTCAAAGCCAAAGACCACCACCCAGTTGCCCCACCTGCAAATGCTAACAAATTTCAAATTACACACCCACCATGTTCCTTGCTCCTGCACTGCTAATTTTTTAAAAAGTGGGGTTGGGGACAGGGATAAGATGTTATTACTGAGGGAACTAATAATAGGGCAAGGGGATTAATGTAATGGTATCACAGTTTGTAATCCCCAAAATCAGGAATAATACATTTTTTAAACCCAAACAGGCCATAATAAGACCTCCCCAGGCATTATGTTTGCTCGTCTTCCTCATACATTTATTGAAAACAGATAGCCTGATTATAAGGTTGAAAGCAAGAGTTGGGTTTTCTTACCTTACTCCTCTTTCATCTTTAGCTCCAAGTCAGAGCTCTCTCAGTGTATTGGCAGAGTTTCCAAATGCTTAGATACAAGTATACAACCCATTAAGATTACAGTGGTACCTCAGGTTACAAACACTTCCGGCTACAAACTCCACTAACCCGGATGCAGTACCTCGGGTTGCAAACTTTGCCCCAGGATGAGAATGAAAATTGCACAATGGCGGCAGCGGGAGCCCCCATTAGCGAAAGCGCACCGCAGGTTAAGAACAGTTTGGACCTCCGGAACAAATTAAGTTTGTAACCCGAGGTACCACTGTAATAAGTCATTTGCAGTTTTGGTTCATAATTAAAGCTTTAATCATATGCCACTTCTGTACTATGAGAAACAATTCTGTATTGGGGAAGTAAACCTGCTTATGATTTATCACCACTCAATGCTGGCTAGAGCAAAACTTCATATGGATTGGAAAATATTTTGTACTTAATATTTGAAGCTATTGCTCCTAGCAATAGGCTAATATTTGTAACCAACTGACAAAAATAAAATAAAAGCCCTGAAAGACCTACTATGCATTTTACCTCTATGGTAAGATCTTAAGAAGCTGACATAAATTGCATTTAATTTAATTATCTTTAAAATCTATGCCTCAACCATTAGTACATAACAAATAAAGACGACAAAGCATAAAAATCTTGCAAGGAGTGCCAAGAAAAGTAACAATTAAGCAACCTTTTGTTAAAGCAACAAAGCAAGCAAAATTCCCAGAGGGGAAGATTGGGTATTTAAACATATTACAAATCCCATTCTACTATCAAAACATTCTTAATCTGGATACTTTTGCTTCCACTATACGGTCTTACATGATACTTCACCTTTCTCCTGCACAGTAACTGACTTATCCTGCCCAAGTTTTATGTCTGCTGAGACAACCACTCATACAAACTTTCAGTCTTTGAAGTTTTGCCCTATCCACCCCTACAAGGTGCTCTGATCTCTTCCAGCATTTGTGGGTCAGGGCTGGTTTTTTGAAAGATTTCTCCGCCCTGCAGATTTTTCATTCAATATTTTACAGAGATGGCTGGTGTAAATTTGTATGCTATACTGTATTGCGTGAATACCGCATGTGGCTGAGGAAACTCAGCTACATGGGCAGAGTACAAATAATAACACTGTTGTTGTTGTTAACCTTTTGGGAGCCTTTTTCTTCAAAAAGTGGGAAAGAACTTTAACATGAGTCCACAATTGCTTGTTCTTGGAAAGCCATCCTACAATGGAGACAGTTTGGAAGGTGTTCTACGTGCCCAGAAAGTGCAGCTTGAAATCACAGCCAATCTGCATGATATAGTTGGGGATTGGGGTTGATAATGCTTGCCAAGCAACTATGGCAACTGCATTTGTGGATTTTTGACAATACCTGACCAATGCATTTTTTACACATAGATATGGCTAAGATGTGCCTTTAAGAACTAACTCACAAAGGTTTCTCATGTTTAGCAGCAATTTTTTATTTTATTTTTTAAGAAATGTATCTGGGAATTCTGCATTTGATTGTGAATTCATCTACTGCCTCAGAGAAGTGTCTAGTCATTTAATGATATCTAGTGCACTCACCAATTGCCTCATCCAGGTCCTCCTCGTTTCCACATACCCCAGGACCCTACAGGGGAAACGTATATTCAAGCCACTTAACTCAATTTACATGCACATTCATGACACAGACACACTGCACATTGACAAAGCCCTATACATTTCAGCTATACAACCTCCAGATCCAAACCCTGTTGCTTACAGACACTGCCATGTGTGTGAGAGAGATAAGAGATGTTTGGAGAGGCTCCTTCTAATTATTATCATTTTACCTCACATCAGCACCCCCAGTCCTCCTTCCTACACAATGGGAAGCTATGCCTCTTCCAAGATGGCACCTGTGGCGAGTCAGACCCCACCCACACTCACACCCACCCCTTACCCCAAAACACAAGGGCCACTTATCCAATTCAAAACCTGCCTAACTAACTGGGGATGCTAACCTACACACACTTACCTGCCAGAAAGCCCTAGTGAGCACAGTGGGGCCTATTTCTGAGTAGGGCTGACGTGCCTAAGGCTTCTTGGCTGACACCTCCCACACTTGTCTATACCCAGCTAATAACACACACAGCACAAGGAAGTGCCATGGGCCTTTATTAAGTTGACAACCCTTCCCTGCACATTTGGACTTCGCAAGTAATAGTAATAATAATATTAACAATAACAACACAGTACCCCACAACACCAATCCCACAGAGACGCCCCCCACCCCAACATATAATCAGCAACGCCGCTCCCCTCCAGCATTCACTTTGATACATCCACCCTACCCCCCGCAAGACCCTTGCAATGGAACTGCTTCCCGGCCCCTCCCAGCAGCCAGGCCTCGAAAGCCCCTCGCGGACTACCTCGCGCGCCCACCTACCCTCCCTCGCGCACCTCACCGGAGCCCCGCCCCCGCTGTTCACACACACACACACACCCGCGACGCCAACCGCCTTCAGGCCCCGGCCCAGCTGCGCCCACCTCCCACGGCAGCCATACTGCGGGGCGGGCGAGGGGAAGGGTGAGTGGGTGGGCCCACCACGAGGCTGAGGGGAGGAGGAGGAAGTGGGGGGGGCGAAGCTTCCCTCTCTCCCCCACACACACCCTTTATTGCCTTCCTCGGCTACCCTCTCGTCCAGAGCGGATCACGCCGCCGCCAGCGCGGCTTCCAGTCGGCTCCGCCAAAGGACGGGCTCCCCCCCGCCCTACTTCACATACACGCCGCACGCTCGCGAGCTCGGATTGGCCGGCGAGCCCTCGGTCGCTGCTGGGAGTTGTAGTTTTAATATGTGTGCGCGCGCGTGCGTGTCGTCTGTGTTCTGCGGTGTGTGTTTTCCCTTCCCACCCGCTTTCCGCCCCAGTCGCAGCCGCGGGACTCCCGCGAAGTGCACCTCGGGAATCGTAGTTCTGAAGTGAGCGCGCAGCTCTTCGTCAAGTGGGTGGCTCGCTGTTCTGAGGAGATAATCCGCAGAGGTCGCGGTGGATGACTCGAGTGTGGTCCGATATATAGGCTTCGGCCAGGGCTGGTGCTTTGGATCAAAGGGCGCGGTGGTCGTTTATTATTGCTGTCGTTCGTATTTATTTATTTTATTGGTTAAATTTGTACACACCGCCCTTCATCCCAGGATCTCAGGGCAGTTCATAGCATTGTGTGTGAATACACACACACGATATATTTGTCAAGTCCACAAGTTTACATAGTTTTAATAAGATAATACATTTTTCTGAGTGTGGAAACGAAAGTAAAATGTAAGTCGGAGGCTTTTGCTATTCCTAATGAAGGTTTTCTCCACCCCCCATCGTTCTGCCCGGACTGCAAGAAGCAAAGTTTCAGGGAAACAGGCAGAGGGCCTTCTTGGTAGTGGCGCCCGCCCTGTGGAACACTCTCCCACCAGAGGTCAAAGGAAAAAACAACTACCGGTACCATACTTTTAGAAGACATCTGAAGGCAGCCCTGTTTAGGGAATCTTTTAATGTGTGATGTTTTATTCTGTGTTTAATATTTTGTTGGAAGCAGCCCAGAGTTGCTGGGGAAACCCAGCCAGATGGGCAGGGTATAATTTATTTATTTATTTATTTATTTAGCTAGTGAGTTGAGTGCATCAAGAGTCCTAGAAGAAAATAGGGATGGTTTTCAATAGGTTTCAAATAGGGATGGTTTTCCTTTAGGATAATAGTAGTGATTGTTGTCACTACGCAGGTGGCGCTGTGGGTTAAACCACAGAGGCTAGGGCTTGCCAATCAGAAGGTTGGTGGTTTGAATCCCTGCGACGGGGTGAGCTCCTGTTGCTCGGTCCCAGCTCCTGCCAACCTAGCAATTCGAAAGCACATAAAAGTGCAAGTAGATAAATAGGTACCGCTCTGGCAGGAAGGTAAACGGCATTTCCGTGTGCTGCTCTTGGTTTGCCAGAAGCGGCTTTGTCATCCGCTAAGGAGTGTGTTGTTACACACTCCTTAGTAGATTCCGACTTTCCAGCTTTCCAGTACCCCAGTCAGTTAGACTGAGCCTAGTGCTGGTAACACCAAGATTGCAGGTTCGATCCCCCCTGGGACAGTGGCACATTCCTGCATTGCAGTGAGTTGGACTGGATGATCCTCAGGGTACCTTCCAACTCTACAATTCTATAATCTTAAAAACACTTTGGTTTAGGCAAGCCAATGCAGACATATGTGATGTTGACCTTTGTTTTAAACTGTTTTTTAGCTTATCCGTTGATTTTAATTAATTTTGTGTGTGTTTAAATAGCTGGTTAAAAAAATGTTCTGTTCTTTTTGTAAACGGCTTTAAGGCATTCTTTTTTAAAAAAAAAAACCCAGTCAAGTTAAATATACATTTTGTGTAAAATAAATACATAAAAATAAAGCTGGGCTCAAAAGGCTCCCTTTTCTACATCTCTGCTCACACATGAAAATTATCAGGACTGACCTGCATGCTTACCTGAGAATAAGCCCTGTTCAACACAGTAGAATTTTCTTCCAGGTAAACATGCATAGGATTCAGCTGCATGTGGCCTTGAGTTAGAGTATTTCAGTTTAACCAGATCAGGGATGCTGTGAGGATCGACTGTGCTTTGAAAATTTCAGATATAAATAATATATAATTTTATTTCAGTAATTAACAGTGTGTCTCAGGGCCCCTTCAGGCATCCTTTTTACTGTGCATCCATGATTATTTGTGCTCATGAGGGTATCATAGCTGCCAAGTTATCCCTTTTTTAAAGGGATTTTCCCTTATGCTGAATAGGCTTCCTCGCGAGAAAAGGGAAAACTTGGCAGCTATGGAGGGTATGAGGGTCGTTATTTGCGATCCTGCTTTTAATACTGTTTGGGTCTGCAAAAGCTTCGGAATGGCTTCATTTCCAATTGGTGCATGTCCTGTAACTTCCTGCTGAAATCCTATAGCTTTTCATACCACTATTGTTCCAGGGCTTCTTTGTTTCTTTTCATCCTGCTTTTGTTGTGCTGTAGTATAGCAGCTGTAAATAAGTTTAGTTATTTTAAAGCATTTATAAACTGCTTAATGTTTCCAAAATCTCTTAAGTGGAGTACAGTCTAAAAAACAAACAATATATCATCACAGTATTAAAAGAACAAAAACACATAAAAGCAAATAATTACAAATAAAACACAGAATTAGAAGATTTAAACACATAAAGCAGGGTCCAATCTTATGGGTTAGGGAAAGTCTGGGCAAAAAGGTATGTCTTCACAAGACATCTGAAGTGACTGGTGGTTGCTACTTCACACATGGCAGAGGTAGGTACAGAGACAACAATAGAAAATGCCTCTCTTTGAGGCAGCACCCTACTGTGTTAACATTGGGTGGACATCTTTGTTAGGGATCTTAGGAAAAGACCTGCCAAGGAAAACAAAGAACTTATTAATGTATGCTACAACAGTGGCAAAAGTCTTGTTAGCACAAAGATGGAAGACTGACGAAATCCCAAGGAAAGAACAATGGCAAGAAAGACTGATGAGTTATGCGGAACTGGCAAAAGTTAACAACCGTGACTTTAAAGAAGAATGGGAACTTTTTACAGATTACTTTAAAAGACAACAGAAAGATTTGGACTCCTTGGCAGGTTTTGAATAAACATCCACAATTTTATTAGCAAAATAGATGTACAAATTTATAACATGCAGAGAACAATATGTATAAACAAACCAGAGAGGAGAGCTGAGGGAAGTCCATGGAGGGTGGGAGAAGGAGGGCTGGGAGGGAATAAAAGGGGGGGGGGAAATGTGATTGGATATATTGATTGTTAAGTTGTTATGGTTGTTGTTGTTTATGTTGGGCAAAATACGCACCAACCGAGTGGCAACAGCGGCAGGGTCGATGAAATATCAAAGTCGTCTTCAGTATCTTTGCTTGCTTTTATTTACAATTATATACACACCACACTCCTCTACTCCATTCCTCTCATTTCACAATACATCACCGCCACACCCACGAACCATTTGCATAGCTTAAATACAGAATTCAAAATAGTCAATTACCCAATCACATGACAGTAAGCAAACTCTACCTTCAATTATTCAAATTAGCAAAAGCTCACAGGTGTGCTATCATTCAGATCAAGGTTACAAACACACATCTCTGTGTAGCACCATTGACCACATCAGTCTTAAAGGAAAAACCTAACAGTTTAGTCGTTTAGTTGTGTCCGACTCTTCGTGACCCCATGGACCATAGCACGCCAGGCACTCCTGTATTCCACTGCCTCCCGCAGTTTGGTCAAACTCATGGTAAATTTGTTTAAATAATAAAAAAATTAAAAAAACATTGGGTCGACATCTTAGAACAGGGATCAGCAAACTTTTTCAGCAGGGGTCCAGTCCACTGTCCCTCAGACCTTGTAGGGGGCTGGACTATATTTTGGAGAGTAAAATGAACAAATTCCTATGCCCCACAAATAACCCAGAGATGCATTTTAAATAAAAGCACAAATTCTACTCATGTAAAAACACCAGGCAGGCCCCACAAATAACCCAGAGATGCATTTTAAATGAAAGGACACATTCTACCGTACTCATGTAAAAACCCGCTGATTCCCAGACCGTTTGCGGGCCGGATTTAGAAGGCAATTGGGCCAGAAGGGTAGGCCTTAGTTTGCCTACCCATGTTTTAGAACCATAGCTGCCAAGTTCTCCCCTTTTTTTAAGGGAAATTCCCTTATGCTGAATAGGCTTCCTCGCGAGAAAAGGGAAAACTTGGCAGCTATGTTTAGAACAACTGATGAAGTATGGATAATATACAGGTGAAACTTGGAAAATTAGAATATCATCGAAAAGTGCATTTATTTCAGTAACGCAACTTACTATTTTTCTTTTCTTTTAACTTTTACAAATGTTTTCTTTTGGAAATTCCACAGTAACCAATAGTTACAATAATACAAAAATAAACATCGCTATTACATTTCATTAATTACATTCCATTTATAATTGACCCACCTAACGACAAATAATTACAATTACAACAAATAAAGGCTTTACATATCTTGCTTTGCATGTCATGCATCTATCTCATATATTGGTTTCACCTTTTATTACTGTGGAATTTCCAAAAGCATTTGTAAAAATAAAAATAAAAAATAAAAAGTTGCGTTACTGAAATAAATGCACTTTTCGGCGATATTCTAATTTTCCGAGTTTCATCTGTAGTATAAATAAGAACATGAAAAGAGCCTGCTGAATCAGGCCAGTGGCCCATCTAGTCCTGCATCCTGTTCTTGGAGTTGCCAACCAGATGCCTATGAGAAACATTTACAAACAGGGTATGAGTGCAACAGCACTCTCCCCACCTGCATCTGGTTTTATTTCATTAAGGACATACTACAGAATACATCCTCAATAAAACAGCAGTCTTTGGTGGTGGAGAGGGGCGGTGCTAGAATAACTCATCTGGTATTCTGTACTTTGACAGGGGCAGGTGGGGGGAGATTTCCTGACCCCGCAAGGAGGATTGGTTGCTACCCGGCAATATGGGGGTGGGAGATGTCTGGCGCATTCATGCTCTTGATGATGGGCTTCCCAGAAGCATTTGGTGAGAAAGCAGCATGCTGTGCCTTTCTATGCTCATTTAGCTATATTTTTGTTTCTCTTTTGTTTTATCCATTCAAAACTATTTTTTTAAACTTGCTGTTAATTGTACATTGCCTTCAGTTCCTGTCCAGCAGAAATCCCACTAACACATTTTAAAAATAAATACTTAAATCTAGCACATGAAGGAATGCCAAAGATGGGATGCCCTTGCACATCTGTAGAGTGCCTTGCCCTAGATCTTGGGTGACTCCATTATTAGCACACCTCCATTTTTAGCAGGAGAGGCTTCCTGGTGCGTGCCAGTATCAGGCAGGCTCCTGATGTGAGAACCTTAAGCACTGACCCTTCCAATGTATTATTGACAACCTAAAGAAACATTCAGAGCCAGCACCTTTGGGGAGTGTGGCAATGTGGTTCCATTTCTACTTAAAGAGGACGGCTTCAGCCTCTCTTAGCAATTATCAGCAATGCCCAGGCTTCTTTTCGATAATAATACCACATAACACGGGAATGATAGCAACTCTGATGAGAGAGCTGTAAAAGAAAATAGAGCCTCACTTCTGCAAATCGATTCTGCTGGTTTCCAATTTCCCCATTCAGCATTGCTATGGGCTGTGAAATTGACCAGCGCTGTATAAAAATGAAAGTGGAGGAAGAATACCTACGACTCCTACCTTGTAGCAAATGACATTCTTGGATATTTGTCCTTCTCAGCCGGCGGGTCCTGCTTCCCCGAAGCCCTCACTGTTTCCTATCTCCTGCTGCAGAGGCTGGCTGGATTAGTGTGCAAAATGAAGCAATGAAATGGTGAGTGTTGTCTAATACAGATATGGATAATTTAATCTTGTCTTTCAGAAAGGAAACTTTTCTTCTCACGGTAGATTTCCTTTGTAACGCTTCTGACTTGGATGCGAGGGGATGGGGGAAGGGGATTATAACCACCAACTAGATTTTTATCTCCACCTCACCTCTGTAGGGCCATCTATCATCAATGGCTAGGGTGGCCTCTTTACACGGCTGCAAAATAAAAGTGGACAAAGAAGGGCAGAGACTTGCATTGAAAATGCATGTACTAATTTAGATGAAGGATGCAAATTAAGAAATAAATACTATAAAATGCAGCTTATCATAGTGGGGAAGACTGGCCAGGTGACCCGTGTGCTTGTTGAGGCTGCTGTTCTGATGCAAAATGTTGATAAGCAGCTTCAAAGGCCTGACACTCCTTGCTTAACTTCCTTATTCTTAAACTGGGCTTGGACCAGAATGTCCTTAAAATAGAGGCAGTAGAGGGCAGTGGGGCAGTGCAAGTGGAGCTCTGTTGGCCTCTCGGCTTCCCAACACTGTGGTTGCTGCTGCCTTCTGGGATGGGGAGGGGAAGCTCAGGGTAGCCAATGGCAGCAGAAGTGCAAGATTGCCTCTGCTACCATGCTGTACCGAGCTTCCTATGACATCATGGGGTTTTTTTCTAAATGAATTGGCATTTTACTAATACTTTGTATAAATCAACAAGATAAGTATATAATTTAGGACCGACCTTGTTCTCTTAATTGTAATCTATTTTTAATATTGTGTTTTAAAATTACTGTAACCTGCCCTGGGACCTCATGATGGAGGGCGGGTAAGGAATCTAGTAATAAACAAACATGTACAAAATTTTGGCGGGATGGCAGCTAGCTTATAAGTCTGGGAGGCACCCCAGCCTAATATTCCTTACACAATTTAAATAATGGCATCCGTTTGGTTCACTTTGCAATTAACAGTTCCCTAGACAAGGGATGCGGGTGGCACTGTGGGTTAAACCACAGAGCCTAGGGCTTGCCGATGAGAAGGTCAGCGGTTCGAATCCCCATGACAGGGTGAGCTCCCGTTGCTCGGTCCCAGCTCCTGTCAACCTAGCAGTTCGAAAGCACGTCAAAGTTCAAGTAGATAAATAGGTATCGCTACAGCGGGAAGGTAAACAGCGTTTCCGTGTGCTGCTCTGGTTCGCCAGAAGTGGCTTTGTCATGCTGGCCACATGACCTGGAAGCTGTACGCCCGTTCCCTCAGCCAGTAAAGCGAGATGAGCGCTGCAACCCCAGAGTCATTCAAGACTGGACCTAATGCTCAGGGGTCCCTTTGCCTTTACCTTTAGACAAGTGTCTCTTTATTTCATCTCTATCCTAGGAGGAGGTGGGATCTTTATTAGATGGTCAAACAAAACTAACCATTGCACTGCTTTGATACCCAAGACTTACTGTTACAGTGTCAAGCCAACAATCATAATGATATGGTCAAATGCTTTGTTTGTTGGTTTGCTGAGACTTGGGATATCTTTACTGCTGGCAGAAGCAGAGAACTATTTCTGCCACAGAGGTTCTTTCAGTGGTCCTCAGCTGCTGCCTCAGGAAACAGCCATGATGTGCTAAATGCTAATATTTACTAGCACCTTACCTTTCTGGCACTGTAAGGATCGAGGACAAGCTAAAATTGAATTAGAATCTTTCCAAGATCATGCCCTGAGGCCAGTCAAGGGAAGTCAGCACAAAGCACATAATTCACTCCCTCATTCATTGAGCCCCTCAGATATCAACAGGTGGAAAAACATGGTTTCAATAAGTTTATTTCATTACATTGTAAAGAAACTAGAAGGGAAATAAATGATTATTCCTGTTGTTATTTAGGCTTGTTGGTTGCTTGTTCCATATAGGTCTCCAAGTGACTTGCAGCATATTTAAAAACATAAGCATAAATAAAATACATTATAAGTGACGGTATGCATTTTACAGAGAACAGCTCCAATCCTGCTCTGGCGCACAGAATGGTGGCCTCAACAGAAGTGTACATCAAATATTGTTTGTTTTCAAGATCCACGTTTATTTGTGGATCTTTAAGGCAGACTGTTGTAACTGGCTCACCAGCTCTGCAGGGTCTAATCATCACAGTGACAGCTGCTTTCACCAGGAGGTGTTCTGTGACATGGGAGTCCTCACAACATCACCTCCATGCAGAACACCACCCTTCCAGCCAGTGCAGGACACCACATCACTGCTCATTCTAATAGTGAATGTGGCTGAACTGCAACCTCAATGGCAATATTTGACAGATCTCAGCCAGCCCCGAAGCCTGATATGCCTCACCCTTTACGCTGTTGAGAAGAACAGCAGAAGCCTTGAATAATTTGCCATCTTTCAAAAGCAGATGAAGTGTGTCATTTGCAGCAACGCTATCTTTAGAAGACGTGTCCATTAAGTAGCACTACAGTAATTAAATACACTGATACATAGATTTAATTAGCCAGCTTCATATTTAAGGACTTGCTCTGTACAACACTTTGGTGAGGGTGGTGTGTGTGTGTGTGTGTTTCTCGAAGAATCCTTGAGCTGATGCTGTTCATTATTGGCAATTAACTTGATCAGGGGAAAGCAAAGAAGAGAGGTCACTGGGGGGCAGTTGCCCTTGAAAGCAGATTAATCTTTTCACACTGAGTGCAAAGCATGTCACATCAGAATCAACCAAAGAATGGCAGGGAGTAATTAATGGGGCAGATAGCCAGGTTGCCATTTCTGATTACCACATGCTGCCCACTGGATTTGATCTCACTGAGGCAAGCTGTTGGAAACAAGAACCCCTGATGGGCACCAGCGCTGCTAATGTCAAGAAACAGGAGGGACATTTTTATTGGAACCATTTGTTGTTTTGGGAAGACAGCCCACCCCCAACCCCACGTTCCAGCTCACACACATGCACATGACCTCAAGATGTTTAAAATTTGTTCTCTAAGACCACACCACCACATCTGCATAACTGATACCATCTACGGTCAAGAGAGCTGGGTATGTTTAGCCTGGAAAAGAGGAAACTGAGAGGAGATATGATAGCCATCTTCAAATATCCAAAGGGCTGTCACATGGAAGATGGGACAAGCTTGTTTTCTCCTGCTCCGGTGGGTAGGATTCAAACCGATTGCTTCAGTTACAAGAAAGGAGGCTCTGACTAAACATCAGGAAGAACTTTCAGAGAGTAAAGAGCTGTTCAACAGTGGAATCGACTCCCTCAGGAGGCAGTAGACTCTCCATTGGAGGTTTGATCAGAGTTTCCATGGCCATTTGTCATGGATGCTTTCGATTCCTGCATTGCAGGGGGTTTGACTAGATGACCCTTGGGATCCCTCCCAACTCTACAATTCTATGATTCTACTGTGAAAGAATAATTTGGTGATTCTTTGCAAATATTCCTGCAGAGCAGGGTTGTTTTTCTTTTTCTTTTTTTTTTAAAACATAATTTTTATTGATTTTACAAATTACAAGGAATGGTACATACATGAACACCTTTTCCACCTTCTTCCCATCCCCCTCCATGGGTCCTCCCCTGCCACAGAAGTATCCCACGCAGGTGAACAGTCAGAAGTGGTCCATTTTATGATTGGATTTCTGTCCTCCTCCCCCTCCCCTGCCCCCGAAGCCCCCCCCTGCCACCAGGGAGCTCCAGTGAACCAGGGCAGTACGCAGGAGTTCATCCATCCAACCATCTATTGTCATACCCAAAAAAAAAGAAAATACAAAAAGAGAAAAAGAGAAAAAAGAGAAGAAGAAAAAAGACAAAAAGGAAAAAAGACAAAAACAAACAAAAAAAATTCATCATAATTGTTAAATTCATAATTGTTAAACCATATTTTGTGGGCTTCCCCACCCTCCCCCCTTCCCCGGTTTTCCTCCCTTATTTATCATCTTCAACAGTTTCATAGTTCATATTTTATAACATACACCTTTATATCTTATACCACTTTTAAACTAACTATTATCATTTTCGCCTAATGTCCAATCACTGAAAAATCAAACTCCCATTTTTTCTTCCCGTGCCTAATTTTTACCCCCTCTATAGGCCTCCATATTTTCACCTTTTTCCAGAATCAATTCACTTTTTAAACCTATAACTATTCCCAAACTAACCTTACACCCCCCGAGTACCGGCTCCACCCCACCAATCCAGCAAGTTCCATAGTCAGCAGTCCAGTTATAATCCTATTAACCCATCCTTACAGTCACAACTTCACTTTCCCTTCACCCCACCCCCTGTTTACAGTCTTTTGCCATCCATGCCTCCATATCAGACCCCTGAGCTTCTTCTCTTCTCTGCTTAATTTTTCCTTCTTCCCTGTGGTCATTCTGGAGTTCCAGTAAATCCAATCGTGCCCCCCTCGAAGGGGAGGCACTCCATCCAACTTTTTGTAGAGTAAAATCATCATTTTTTTCGTGGTGGGCTTCATTTTGTGTTAAATCATCACAGTCCTCATCTTCATCTTTTCCTTCCAAATCACAATCACCATCATTGTCATTCTCACATTCGTCTTCTTCAGTTTCAAAAGCTTCATCTTCTAAGAAAAAATATTCTGCCATCACCATCTGGAATTGTTGCTGTAACTCTTGCCGTTGTGTCTCCTCTTGACATAGTTCTATTCTTGCTTCCCACATTAAGGTCAAAACAGTCCGCTGAAACTCAGGCGGGTACCTTTTTGTTGACATAGTTCAATCCTGTCAAGGTCAAAACTTGTCACATGGGGTGGAATATGATCGCAGTCTATTTTCTCGACTCCATTTTAACAGGCTGGCTGCATTCTTAAAAATAAAGTTCGAACTCACATTTCAAAAGCATATAGACCAAAAAAGAATTTCCAAAAAGTCCAGAGATAAAGATAGAAATAAAATTTAACTATAAATCCTGATCAGCTCACTGGGTTGTCTGGGCTGCCGGCTCCCGAGGAAAAGAAAGGTATTTCTTAGTCTTAACCTCTTTCTGCAGGGCATTCACAACCACAGTCTCTCTCCCCTTTTACCCTGCATTTAGGGGAGATTCTCTTTGATGCCTTTGAGGAATCCTTTTAAGTTAAAATCTTCTGTTTACGGCTTCGGGTTTCTGTTTACTGTCTCTTATGTTACCGTAGGGGGGGGTGGCTTCCTCTTTTCCCCTCTCTCCCAGGTCCAAATTGTTGCCTTAATTTACATTCCAAAGAATCCAAATTACTCACAGTCTATTCATTTGCTGAATGTTCTTGGAAGAATTGGCCGCCTCCACTTCCCAGACTCGCAGCTTCGCGCTCTCAGAGCAGCAGTGTCAGCCTGTCCGCCGCGGTTCACCTCCTCGCTCTCGGGGGCTTAAACAAAGCCGATCCTGGGAGGAGAGAGCCTGCTTTTGGCGCCGCCAGGCAAAATCCGTCCCCAAAAAGCTCGATTTGGGGCTTTTAAGGAGGTTTCGCTTCGCTGGAACGATTCCCTCCACCTCTGAAGCGCCGAGGTCTGCTCTGCTGAGCGGACCCCCGTCTGAGCAAGATGGCGTGGTCAACCGGAAGCCCAGGGTTGTTTTTCGACCCTTCAGTGCCATTCCACCCCCACCAAAATAAAAATAAAAAGCAGCACTTTGTGAACCCAGACACATCATGTTTCAAATACTATGCCTTTATCCAGGGCTGCAGTCCTCCACATACGGTAGATGAATGGATGGTAATTAGCAATTTGAAAAATCAGCTCACTTCGCATGATTCCCCTCTTATCAAAATCCTGGCACATCCCTTTACCTTAAACCTTGTGAGTAGTTCTTTATACCAAGGCTCTTGAACTCCTCTTTGGGCAGAATTCTTTCAAATCCTTTTGGGTGGAATCCTTTCATATCCTCTAAGCTCAGGCGTTTTATGGAAATGAGCAGTGGGATTTAGCCCTACTTGCTTTTGTTCCTAGTCAAATAAAGTTTTCCAAATCTAAAATGGCAGGATAAAATGGCCATAAGCCAGTGACATCTGGATCATATTTTGCATGTCCTTTTTAAATATTAAGAGGCCAGTGTCATGTTTTTTAAAGAAAAGAAGAAAAGAAAAACATGATCCAAATTTTATATACACACTCCTGTTTTCAGCACAGATGCAGGGAGGAAACATTCAGAAAATACCATCAAATAGAAGGACAAGCTTCTTAATGATAATAAACCTTGGTGGCCTTAATCTTTGTTGCTGGAATCTCCTGCTTCAGCAAGTTCACATTCTCACTGAATTCCAAACAGGTTAAAATATGCCATTTGGCATTCCGTTATATCCTCCTTGCAGACTTCCCATGAGCACCCATAAGAACAGGGTTCAGAAATCCTTGGAGCCTTTGGTCTGATACAGCAGGAATTCTCTTACGTTCTTATAATCTGATTCTAGACTCATGGTTGGATCCTTGTATTGAATTAGGTGAGACATACTCTTTGTCTAAAGGGACGCGGGTGGCGCTGTGGGTTAAACCACAGAGCCTAGGGCTTGCCGATCAGAAGGTCACCGGTTCGAATCCCTGCAATGGGGTGAGCTCCCGTTGCTCGGTCCCAGCTCCTGTCAACCTAGCAGTTTGAACAGGGCCGTCTTAAGCATAGCTGGCGCCCTGGCGCGTACTATCCCTCCGGCACCCCCCCCCCCCGTTTCAGAGCGTGGCTGCCGTGTGGGTGGAGCAGTGTGGCGCCCCCCTGGCGGCCTGGCACCTTGCGCCACCCAGCCTTGCCTTGGGGCCAGCCCTGAGTTCGATAGCACGTCAAAGTGCAAGTAGATAAATAGGTACCGCTACAGCAGGAAGGTAAACGGCATTTCCGTGTGCTGCTCTGGTTCGCCAGAAGTGGCTTTGTCATGCTGGCCACATGACCTGGAAACTGTACGCCAGTTCCCTCGGCTAATAACGCGAGATGAGCGCCGCAACCCCAGAGTCGGTCACAACTGGACCTAATCGTCAGGGGTCCCTTTACCTTTACCTTTATTCTTTGTCTAAATGTAATGTAATGTACTGCAATGTGTAATGTAATGCACAGACTTGATTTGGCCACATCCCTGCCGCATAAATGATGGGCCACACCCACACCATACATTTAAGGCAGTAGACAGTCATGGCTTCCCCCAAAGGATCCTGGGAAGTATAGTTTCTTAGGGGTGCTGAGAGGTGTTTAGAGTCCCCTGTTCTTCTCACGGAGCTACAGTTCCCAGAGTTCCTTAGGAAGAGGGAGTGGTTGTTAAACCTCATGGGTGGGCTAGCCCTGTGTAGTTCTGTGCAAGGAATAGGAATCACCTAACAAATCTCAGCAAATCTCAGCTCCCAGATTTCTTTGGAGGAAGCCGTGACTGTTTAAAGTGGTTTAGTTCTGCTGGCGTGGATGTGGCCGTGGTTTGCTTTTTACAGCTCTCCTCATTTCCCATAGAAGCAGCCTGACTTGGAAATATATTTGGATTTGGCTGGGTATATGACAACTTTTCTGTCCCCTTGTCTTCAAAGCTGCTTGCAGCCACAAAAAATAACTTAATAAAAGCCGTAAGTGCATCAAATAGATGGACTTTAAAAAAAATGATGTAACATTCATAATAAGCTGGCTACATCTAAGAACCATCAACCAGCCCACACAGAGAATCAATTAAACATCAAACGCTTGTTTAAAAAGAACAGTTTCCAAAAGGTTAGCCATATTAGTCTGTTGCAGCAAAAACAAATATTCTTGTGGCACCCTCAAGACAAGCAGATTTATTATGGCATAAGCTTTCATGAACCACAGTCCATTTCATCCAACGCATGAACTAATCCAGAATGTGCAAGACATGCATGTGGTGTTCTGGTGGGTGGGAACACAGAGGAGCAAGTTCACAAAGAAATGAAGTGCAAAAAGAACAGGCAGTGATGCTAAATAATTACAGTGATCAGTTAGCAAGGGCCACAGCATTGGTGATGACAAATCCTGGCACTGATAAGCTAATTAACATGTGCTATTTTTATTTTGTTAAAAATGTAATCTCGATTTGGATGTGAGGATGATCTGGCTGCGACATCTGTCACCCCATTGATCGTCAGGGTTGATCCGGCTGATCTGGCTGGCTAGGCGGGTGTCCCCTTCCTCCCTCACCGCTCCATGTGCGTCCCTCCCGAAGCTGCGCACTCGGTGGAAGAGGACGACCATCCCAGATAGAAGGCGTGTACCGTTCTTCGGTCAAGGGTATACGATAGCTGCGCTCCCTTGCTAGAACCTTCAAACAAGCTCAAAAATGTAATCTCGATTCAACCTGCAGGTGACATTACTAAATTGCCCTATAAATGGTAATTTGTCCACTTTCTGCTGGAGTTTCTCCTTGAGTTTCAATTTATTGGACAATTGTGGCTTAAATTAAAATTATCACTTTTAATCATATTCACATTACATGTGTCAGTTTGCCAATGCTTGTGCTACCTACCACCAACCCTGCCTTGTTCAGTTGATCACTCTAACTACAGTCATACCTCGGGTTGTGTTCGCTGCGGGTTGTGTATTTTCGGGTTAAGTACTCGGCGGACCCAGAAGTGTTTACTTCCAGGTTTCGCTGTGTGTGCATGCGCAGAAGTGCTCCATCGGCGCTTCGTGCATGTGCTAAAGCGCCGCTCGGGTTGAGTACTTTTCAGGGTGCGAACGGCACCCCGGAACGGATTGTGTACTCAACCCGAGGTACCACTGTATTTTGGTTTCAGGTAATCATCATTGTCTGGTTGACATTGATTGAAAGGCAGGGAAGGAATCACAGAGGGAAGGGGACAAGACTGTGCAGCGCAGATCCATCCCTTCAAGCACTGCCCACTAGTGGATGGGAAGCGGTGAAATGGATTTTGGAGGTGTGGAATGAAAAGTACTTTTACATGGACAAAAGCACACACAGAAAAAATTTGAATCTGTGGGACCCACATGTGCATTAATGCTGCATTACGGACACATCCTAGCTAGGTATGACTGATAAGAAAGTGAAGGGCACAACAGCACTCCTGCCTTGCTAGCTTCACATGACAAGGTCTGCCCAAGAGATCAGAGACTCACCATCTCCACTGATATTAATTTTTTAAAAAGAGGGCAAATGGACAAGTCTGACATATAAGCTCACAGCCAATGACCCAGCAAGGTGGATCTGACAAGTGTGAAGAACTGCAAATCTCATGTTTGGCAATCTTCCTTTCAAGAAGAATCTCCAAGGAATGCATTGATGAATTTTTAAAGTGGCACATTGGTGCTAAGAGGTCAGATGCTGAATGAAGGAATTTCATTTCCATTTGCTGATGCACTTTGCTGTCAGAGTGGGTGGTGGCTGATCAAGCATGGTTAGAAATTCTCAGTAGTTGTGTTGTGCCGAAATCAAAAATTCATTTCTTATTTGGCAGATATCCATCCTACCACATGCCTCTACCAAGACTGATCCTACATTCCACTACCACAACCCCTCATCACCCATCATAGGTTGCTATAGTAATTGTAGCCTTTAGTTGAGTGGCCTGCCCTGCCCTGCTCTCTTCTCTGCCATTTCCCCGACACACAAACCCCACTGTTCCCTTGGATCAAAGGAGAAGATAAACAGCTTTCATTGTATCACCACCTCTTTCTGATGCTTCACACAACTGAGCATCTTCACAAATCTGCCACTTGAGACTTAAATGCAAAATGAAGTTGCTGATTCAAAAGCAGAAGCTTTTGAGACACATGAGTGGGAGAGCATTCAGAAGACAGAGGAAAGGAAGGAAATGAACAGTGCATACTTAACATTGAACAACAGTGGGCCTTACTTCCAAGTGAATGTGCCCAGGATCGCATTGTAATTCTCACTGATTTATCTGCAGGAGTTGTTAGAATTAAGCAAAATAGTTTTTGCCATTATTTTCTCTCACACATTTGTTTTTGTTTGGTTTTTTGGTGTGTGTGTTTTTTTGCAGACCTGTGAAAATGACAATAACCAACCCATGCCAACACATCCTAGGGAAAATTGAAGCATCTGGAAATAAGCCAGCTTTACAGAGAGATGTTCCTAGGTTTTGTTGAATTGCATCAGAGGTGGATATTCTCTGATGCAGATCTGTGGTCCACACTGAACCTGCGAAAAAATGACTTTCCAATTCTAGAAAATTAGGCGTGTTTCCAGACTGCCACTATTTTCAAGGGCATGCTGGAAACTTAGCATTGCACATTTAAAGTGGATTAAAGCTCTCTGTCATCCTAACAAATCCACTTTTTAAAAGGACTTTTCGCAGTAAGGAAAGGCACTGAAGAGTGTGGGATGAATGAATATTTTATGGGAAGATGCATAAACACCCTGCAAACAGATCAAGATCAATGCTCATGGCTATATAACTGTCCCACAAACAAATCAGAATGAACGCTCAATAAAAAAAACCTGGATATAATCTAACATCCGCGTAAGCTTTGTGCAAGCAAATCAGGATGAATGCTCAATAAACAGGTCATTTGGACAAGCCCTAGGATCCAGTGATCTGCTGGGGCACGCTGATCTGAAAGAGCCACCAGTCACTACCAGCCATAAGTGAATCCAAGCAACATTTTCTAAAAAATAGCAGCACCATAGACTGCAGTACGGACTGACAAGATATTTGTTCTGCATTTGCAGTGGGGAATCCACAGAGGGAAGAAATGAGTGCCTTGGTTGTGGCTTAAATACAGTTCTCCTGAGCTGGAAAGCCAAAGCAATTAAATTACTTTATTTCCTCATTCCATTTTATTCCAGTGCCTCTAGCCAAATCCATGTCTGGCTCAACTCCTAGGGTTTCCCACAGGGGTTGAATTTGGATCAGTAGGGCATCAAAAAGCCAGCTGATGAAGTTATTGAAATAGCTTTTGCCAAGACATTTTATGTGATTATTGATTATGTCATAGGGATTGCATTCAGCAGGCAATTTTTTTAACACGGTGCCCTAGCCTTCAGATGATGCTGTGGTGATGAAGAAGAGGCATTGTTTATTTTATAGGGTCTACATTTCCTTTATGTGCACAGTCGACTTTCATTGGTTTTATGCATTTCCACCACTAGTTTAAAGAAGGAGCCATCCAAATGAGCAAATGCGACCCCTGAAATCGTGCTATTTCAGCACTAAGAATAAAGCCCAGGTTTTGTACAATCTGGAAAGGATTATCTTCCAAATGGATTTCAGACTTGATTTGAAAGGAGACTAAATATGGGTGTGCTTTCTTCTGTAGAAACCCTCCTTGACTTGTGTGTGCGGTCAGACTGGTTCTGCTGCTTCAAAGGCACTGCAAATTGTAAAATGAGAAAACAATTGTATATTTATCTTTAATTAGGGGGGAACGGGCCGGGAGGCCACAAGCACAGGTTCTCTAAAAGCTGCATATATTTTAAGGTTTAAGGTGGGTTTTTCCCTCCCACTGAAGCTATGGGGAATAGAAACTCAGGGCGTTATCAAAATAATGCATCCTGTCAGTGCAAGGATTTATGTTTGCACAATGGAACTTTCCACAGGTCACTCCTGGACAGGGGGGAAGTAACAGAGCTCTCAGGTGTCCTCCAAAGACACCAGCACCTTGATGTTTGAAGAACTTTTTCTTGATGAATTCCAACTGATCTGATCCACACCACCCAGATTAATGCATAATTTTCCTTGACTGTCACGCTTCCCAGATGTTCAGGTGGATTTCTCAGCCCCCCACAAAAAAATGCTATGTGTAAAACAGCAGCAGCAGCAGCAACAACAACAACAGAAGAGTGAAAACACTTAGAAAAGCATGTTTTAAATTTGTATTAAATATGGAGTATTGTGTGCAATTTGCATGCAGATTAATGGGGAAACAGGAAAAAAAAGGATTTACGGGTAGCAAATCCTTTTATGGAAGCAAAATAAAATAGACTTCCCAAAGGTGTTTTAAAATGGAAAGCCAACACAGAACTATCTCCTCCCCATGACTTGCAAACACACTTTAATGTTACTACTTAGAGCCAGGAGAAGAGCAAAAGTTGAGAAAGAGATATGGATTGGGAATAGATGGGAGGGACCCCTGGACTGATTCGCTGTAAGGCGGCTTCCTGTGCTCCTTCTGATGTGACCTGCTTTGGGCAGAGTTCGCTGTGCAAAAGTGGCATATAAATAAACTGACCTTGTATATCCATGTGCGGATTCATCCCCCAGAACAAGCACACTCTCTTCAAGGTGTGAGGAAGGCAACACGTGAGTAGGAGTGAGAGAGCGGGGCTTCCATTGCCTTCCAACCTAGGGCAGGTGAGTGGGTGAAGCAGGCAGTCTTTCTTAGCAGGGCTCCAAACCACACGGGGAGCCCCTAACTAACAGAAATACCCCTGCCCAATCACTGAGGTCTTCAAGGCAGTCATGGTTGGGATTGATGGTTTGGATCCATCAGGAGCCATGTGTTTAGACTTGGGAGCCCAATTTAAGGAAACTCCCCTTCCAGGGAGTTCGATTTTAAAGTTTTAACTTATTTTTATTTTTTGTATCATATCTTAATAAACTGCTCAGAGGCTGTTGTAGTTAAGTGGCATATAAATCATTTCAGTAATTAGCAATAATAAAAAAGGCAGGAGGTAGAGTTAACACAGTCATCCTTGCTGCCCCCCACATGTGTTTCTTTCTATGTATTACCTGGAGAGGGTTTCCATCTCCTCATCTTTTTAGGCAACTCTGTTGTGTTATTAAATCAGGGAGTCCCCAGCTCTGCCTGGGCATTTGCAGAAACCATAAAATATTACGATTTTTTAAAAAATATAGTGTGGTGTACTCGTTTGGGCCTGTCACACCAAAAGCCAGACAATGTCATGTTTTGGTCCACCATATTGATTCCAAAGGGCACCCGGCATCCAAACATGAACACTTGGGAAGTGTTTTGCCAAGCTAGATGACAATATCTCAAGAGGTGGACAAGCCAACGGAGAACAGACTGACAAACAGACAAACCTATTTCCAAAATATATAGTAGCTACAGAGGGAAAGGTTCCTAACATTTGGAAGAGGCACCGAAATGAACATAGGACAGTTGTGGCACACTCCCAATCACCGACCCCGTTAGCTAAGCTGCTTGCAGATAGGTAAAGTGTGTGTGGTTAGAACTGTGCTGCATCATTGCTTTGCAACATTCAGCTGATACTGGGCTTATTTCCCTTTGTTCTCTATCTGAAGCTGAATTGCTGGATTAGTTCCACTCTGTAAGTTCAATGCATAACTAAGCATACCTAGCATGGCTTGAGGATATCCACTCAGTGGGGAAGTTTGAAACCTAATAGTGGAACGGGGATTTTTTTTTAAAAAAAAGGAACTCCCCTGTGACTACGGTGCACCCGCGTGTGAAATCCTGAGCTGTCATTTCAGCAGCCTGTCAGTGTGTGAGCAGCAGATTGTCACTGGGCGAGCTGGGAAGGCAGAATGAGCTGCAGTTCTAACAGGAGAGTTTTGAACAATGCTGTAGCTGGCTGGAATTGCCAGTCAGTAATTCCCCCACCCTGCTGGGTAAGCTGCCTTACACTCAGTGAGGGCTAGTGCCTGTTGAGACTGGTAGGGCAGAAGGCAAGGAGGCCCACAGTAGGTGGAGAGTCAAAGGTAGAGCTTCTGGCTGACAGGTTGTAAGAAGGCAGGTGGATGGGGGCTGGCTGAGGGCAGACAGAGGGTGGTGGGGCACCACCCATTGTGCCCTCAAGAACCAGCCTTCACTGGCCTATCTAGCTCAGCATTGTCTGCCCTGACTGGCAGCAGCTGTCCAGCATTTCAGGCAAGAGTCTTTCCCAGCACTACCTATGGAGTTGAACCAGGCATCTTCTGGGTGCTCCAGCACTGAGCTATGGTCCTTCCAACGTTATTGGCATCTGTCTGTCTCGAGAGAAAATGAAGTCAGCCTCTGGGATCGAAGTCAAATCGCTGCCTTAGCAGCACCGAAGTGACTTCCCTGGGGCACAAGCCTGGGCAGTGTGTGTGGAGGTCCTGGGCTTCCCAGACAGCAAGACCCCTCTTGGCCTCGGTGATGTGGTCCAAGGGACAGCAGAACAATATGTTTGGCGGCAGCTTGGTTGCAGGGATTGCCAGAGGGAGGCGTACAAGGCACCATCCAACTCTCTTTGAGACTCCACTCTAGATTTGTGTGAGGTTTACTCCTTAGCCTTTTCTTCTCCTGGAGATATCGCGCAAGGCAGCAGAGGTTTGGATGAGAGTTTTCCTTCTCCTAATTGGGCTACCTTCCCAGACTGACAAGCCCCGCCTGCCCCTCGCTTCCCTCTACGGCACATGCAGAAGCCACCTTCTTGACTGTTGGTCTTGTCTGCTCAGTCTGCCAGGGCCTGTCTTCTCATGCAGGGGAAATCCCTAATGCAACAAGGTTGGGTTGGGTTCTTCCTAATGAGGTCAGTAGAATTTGCCTTCATTGAGTTAATGGAAGATCACAGGCTTCCTTGATAAGAATGCTTGTTTCAGCAAGGACAAAATTCAGGCCTGCTTAACTGCAAACTTCCCACAGCTGGGCTTTCATCTTTTGGAGGAAGAGCCAAAGGGGAAGGTTTTACCGCAGCCTTAGCAGAGAGATGGAACAGGACAGAGGACTACACTGTCTGCTCGGCACATCACCCTTTCCGCCTGACCTTTATTTTATAGCCTGAAGAGATAAAGAGATAATAGCTGGGTTTTATGTGACACAGGGGTGGGGGACAAATTCAGCTCAGTTTGCATCTAAAGACAAGCCTACCTGGTTTGCAATTTCTGGAACAGTGCATTCTGGGCAATTCAAACTTCTCTGAATGTTGCAATGCAGCTCTCCAGCCAAGTAATGTGTACAAAAATGCATATGCTAAAGCAGTATTCATGAGAATAATGTTTAAAAATGCATTGTATTATGGGAAATTGCTTTGCAAAAATGTGTGTATTGGGAGAAATTCATGCAAAAATGCTGATGAACTTTCATGAAGACTTTAAAAATAAATAAAGCATAAAATGGGATGTGGAAAACTGAACTTCAGATTAGGAAAACGCAAAACTGAGAGAAACCAAAATCAATATAGCAACATAGGAAGCTGCTTTATACTGAGTCAGACCTCTGGTTCATCTAGCTCAGTATTGTCTACTCTGACTGGCAGCAGCTCTGCAAGATTTCAGGGAGGAGTTTCTCCCAATCCTACTGGAGATGCTGGGGATTGAACCTGGTAACCTGGGACCTCCTGCTTGCAAGGCAGGTGCTCTACCACTGAGCTATGGCCTTGGCCCTTCTCCCTCCTTAATGACGGATTCCCCCATCCTTAAAGTGATGCTGTCATGTTGTTCATGGCACTGGTGTTGGTACCCTGTTATCATCAGCAACCCTTGTTTGCTATACTGACAGACATACCATACTTTCATTTTCAATCAAATCCTCTTTCTGTGGGAAGAGAACAAAGCAGATCCATTACATCTGGCCTTTTTGCCATTCTTGAAATTACTGAAAAGTGCCCTCTGTGTAGGTCATGATCCAGAACCAGTGTGGTGTAGTAGTTAAGAGCGGTAGACTCGTAATCTGGTGAACCGGGTTCGCGTCTCCGCTCCTCCACATGCAGCTGCTGGGTGACCTTGGGCTAGCCACACTTCTCTGAAGTCTCTCAGCCTCACTCACCTCACAGAGTGTTTGTTGTGGGGGAGGAAGGGAAAGGAGAATGTTAGCCGCTTTGAGACTCCTTCAGGTAGTGATAAAGCGGGATATCAAATCCAAATTCTTCTTCTTCTTTTGTGGTAAATAGTGTGTCAGGGCAGTGTTAAGGCAATCATGCTAGTGCTGAGAGTAGATATCAGGGGTGGGGAACCTGTAGCCCTGCCATCATTCCCAGCCCAGGCGGCCAGTGATCAGGAATACAGTGGAACCTCGGTTTATGAACACCTCGGTTTATGAATTTTCGGTTTACGAACGCCGTGGACCCATCTGGAATGGATTAATTCACTTTCCATTACTTTCAATGGGAAAGTTCGCTTCAGTTTATGAACAGACTTCCAGAACCAATTGTGTTCATGAACCGAGGTACCACTGTAATAGAAGTTCTCCAGCAACATGTGGAGCCCTGGAAGAAACGGCTTGAGTTTGATTGTGAGGACTGACAAAATGTAATTTCTTTTAAAATAAATTTTATTGCTTTTCAAATGAGTCGACAGAGAATTTAAAAGAAGAACAGAAAACTCCCAAGGCAAGAAGGGACGATTAAAGGACGTTTAATGTATTTTTCAGTGTCGTCATAAAGGCACATAGTGGTAGAATGAATCATTGGCATTACGTAGAAGGGATGTTCCCAGTAATCCTAAAACAACTGTAATGGGGATGGGGAGAGGATTTGTTGTGCCAGAGCAACAGAGCATATTAATTCATTTTAATCGTATGCATCCCTCCCACTAAATGTTGACAGCCAACAGGCAGCTCCTCTGTGTTTTCCTTTTTTAGAAAGGAGAACCAAAAATCTTGAACAACTTTTTTAAAAAAATAAATAAATAAAGGATCGTTCACCTTGTAATTTTTCAGCTATTAAGATTTTAAGGCTAAGAAGCATGCTTCTCACAAAGTAAACCTCAATTGAAAACAGTGAGACTTGCTTCAAAGTTCCCAGCATAGAGCTGTATTGTAAAAAAAATCATTCTGTCTGTAATCTCCCGGCTCAGTTGTCAACATGGCCTTGGTGCAGAAGTGGCTCAGACTTGGTTGACCAAACACCTGCAGATTCAGCTCACTGTACACCACATGCCCCAGAAGACAAAACCTCTGTTTGGATCATGCCCTGAGCTCAAAAGCTCTTTGGCTGTGTCTGATGTTTTGGCCTAAAGAAACTTTTGGACTGGGGGAAAAACATTCTTCTGACATTTTGTATAGTCTTAGCTCTGAGATATGGTGAGCAGCAATATAGTCACTGAAAGTACACTTTTTCAGTGCCTGAGGGTGCCTTCAGACATGGGAAATATTGCATTCATTTCCCTGATGATAATGCTAGGGCTTCTGTCCTGTTGTCTAACATTCATTTCACGCTGCAGTACCTATTACGTCATGTGGCTTTTTGACTGATAATACCAGCACACAGGGATGGGTTAAACCACAGAGCCTAGGGCTTTCCAATCAGAAGGTCGGCGGTTCGAATCCCCGCAATGGGGTGAGCTCCCATTGCTCAGTCCCTGCTTCTGCAGTTCGAAAGCGCGCCAAAGTGCAAGTAGATAAATAGGTATCGCTACAGCGGGAAGGTAAACAGCCTTTCCGTGTGCTGCTCTGCTTCACCAGAAGCGGCTTAGTCATGCTGGCCACATGACCCGGAAGCTGTATGCTGGCTCCCTCGGCCAATAAAGTGAGATGAGCGCCACAACCCCAGAGTTGTCCGCAACTGGACCTAATGGTCAGGGGCCCCTTTACCTTTACCAGCACATCAGGCTAAATTTCATTCACAGCAGTGGGCATGGTGTGACGCAATACAAATGTCAACAACGAACATCATTGGACAAGGGTGCTTCTATTACCCCATGATTCTACCATGAAAATGACAGGAAATACCACCCCAAATTTGGTCACTTTGCTCTTAAGATTTTCTGTGTTAGCAAGGTCACAAACAGATTTTTTTCTAGAAGCAATTAACACCTAAATGAGTGCTAGATATATATATATATACCGGTATATATATATATATACCCACACATGGTATGAAGATAATGGATTAAGAAAAGTGCCCACCACGTGCATCTCATAACACTAAAACTTGAGGCTGTCCAATGAAGCTGAACAATGAAGATTCAGGACAAAGTACTTTTTCAAACAGTGATAGTTAAACTATGGCATTCACTCTCAGAAGGGCCATTGATGCCCAGCAACCTGGACTGGGCATCAATGTTATTATGTTATTATTTCTTATTATGTTATTATTTCTTATTAGCGGGTCGCACTGTGTTCTAAACCACTGAGCCTCTTGGGCTTGCCAATCAGAAGGTCGGCAGTTTAAATCCCCATGACGGGGTGAGCTCCCGTTGCTCTGTCCCAGTTCTTGCCAACCTAGAAATTCGAAAGCACACAAGTGCAAGTAGATAAATAGGTAGCACTGTGGCAGGAAGGTAAACAGTGCTTCCATGCACTCATGGTGTTCCGTTGTGCCAGAAGCAGTTTAGTCATGGCCACATGACCCAGAAAGCTGTCTGTGGGCAAACACCGGTTCCCTCGGCCTGAGAGCAAGATGAGTGCCGCAAATACCATAGTCGCCTTTGACTGCACCTCCTGGCAAATAGAAGGGGTAGAAATGGAGGCAGTGAGAGATTTTACTTTCTTGGGCTCCTTGATCACTGCAGATGGTGACAGCAGTCACGAAATTAAAAGACGCCTGCTTCTCGGGAGAAAAGCAATGACAAACCTAGACAGCATCTTAAAAAGCAGAGACATCACCCTGCCGACAAAGGTCCGTATAGTTAAAGCTATGGTTTTTTATGGAAGTGAGAGCTGGACCATAAAGAAGGCTGATCGCCGAAGAATTAATGCTTTTGAATTATGATGCTGGAGGAGACTCTTGAGAGTCCCATGGACTGCAAGAAGATCAAACCTATCCATTCTGAAGGAAATCAGCCCTGAGTACTCACTGGAAGGACAGATCGTGAAGCTGAGGCTCCAATACTTTGGCCACCTAATGAGAAGAGAAGACTCCCTGGAAAAGACCCTGATGTTGAGAAAGATGGAGGGCAGAAGGAGAAGGGGACAGCAGAGGATGAGATAGTTGGACAGTGTTCTTGAAGCTATGAACATGAGTTTGACCACACTGTGGGAGGTAGTGGAAGACAGGAGTGCCTGGCGTGCTATGGTCCATGGGGTCACGAAGAGTCGGACACGACTAAACGACTATCCAGGGGTCCTTTACCTTTACCTTTTACTTAGATATAATGTTCTATAACATTTACTGCAGTTTCCCTTTGCCAGTGGCTCGCTGCTCTGCAGTGCCCTCTAGTATCACATTTCAACAACACATTTTTAACATTATAAACCATGAGTGTAGATCTGCCTTTGGATGGGTTTGAAAGAGGATCAGACTTATTCACGGAGGATACGGCTATCTATGGCTACTAGCCATGATGGCTATTCTCTGCTGTCACAGTTGAAGGCAGCAATACTTCTGGATAGCAGTTGCTGGAACACACAGGAGGCAGAGAGGCTCTCTTCTGCTCAGATCCTGCTTGTGCACTTCCCATAGGCATCAGCAAGAAGCGGATCCAGTAACCATTTCTTATGTCCTACTCAAAAGTAGGCCCTGCTGAGTTCATTGAAATATGCTCTGAAATGAGTGTGTCTTGGATTGCAGCCTAAATCCTATAATGGAAACTGAACCACATAGTTTAAAAGGGCTCTTTACAAATTGGGAAATATCTTCCTGGGTGGGTGTTGTGTGTGTGTGTGTGTGTGTGTGTGTGTGTGTGTGTGTTTAAGCACTCACCATTTAGCAGAAAGCTCTTGAACTTTGTGGGCTTCAGAACAAGCAATGAGGCTTTTTCCAAAGGCCAAATCAAACCACAAAGGGGGAGAAAAAAGAAACGCAAACCGAATCCAGAGTCAAAATAGTGGAAATACATCTTAGAAGCACTGGGAATTGTTTTTTAAAAAACACCCTTTGATTAGGAAAGCAACAAAAATGCTAATCTGCGATTTAAGAGGGAGGCTTTTAAAGTGTCTCACAAACAGCATGAATTATTCAAGGGCAGGTTATTGTTTCTTTTTGGTTATTTTGCATATGATTGAAGCTTCAAACTTGGCGCAAATACACAGATTCCAGTTAGAGCTGAAGTGGGAAGAGAGACATGCAAGGGTCCCCCAACATGGATTTTCAATTCTCTTTACTCCTGAAAACCTAGGATAGCTTGGCCTCTTACAAGCAGCTCCAATCCTGCTCTAATTGGCACTTGCTTTGATTTGTACAGTTGTAGCACAAGTTCAGCACTGAAGACGCTCTTTGTGTTTCAGATGAAGAAAGCGAGGAGCGGTAAAAGTTGATAATGGGGGACAGAACCGAATGCCAACTTCAAGACTCTCTATCCCCACCACACTCAGTTATAAGGTTGCATAAGGCACCAAGGAGCAGAGCCTCCCAGCCTGGTCCTTAGCACAGAGGTGCCTAACCTGTGGCCTTCCAGATGTTATGGGACTCCAACTCCTATCAGCGCCAGCCAGCATGACCACTGGTCAGGGATGATGGGAGCTGCCGTCCCGCAACATATGAACAGCACCACATTAACCATACTGCCACCAGCAGTAAGTTAAAGTTAGTTCTCATACACAGAAAAGTGGTTATCAGAATAGGATTGTCTTGTGACAAGCTCCCCAGCAGATCACAAGGTTCTGCTCATTGTATCGGTAGCATGGCTATTTAAACAACCTGTGCTGACCTTCCACATTTTGCCTGTCAATTCTGCGATGATATTTGGGCACTGAAAACCCTCCGCTGTCGCTCTAGATTATGATCTGCTGGAAACCACTAAGTGAGTTAAGCCTTTGGACTGTCCACATCTTACTTCCCTGTCTTTAAATTGGAGGGGAAGCTAGCTTATCGGCAGGACAGCAAGTGAGGATTTGCTTCTTTTGAACGGGGCTCGCTCTTGAAAAAGGGAATGTGCCTGTGTGTGCGTTTGGTGATAAGGGGGAGCTCTGTGGCAAAGGATCCCTTGGTAAAGCTTCTGATTAAACACACAACAGTCAAGCCAAAATTATAGGTGACAATTACTGTAACTCGATTAGGAGCAGCAGCAACGGCACTTTCCCTAAATCACTTTTCCGAGTCTCCTAGGAGGCCCCAAAGATGTAGCAGCATATGAGGTTCATTTAATCTCTAATGTCGTAATTATCGCTACCGACTAAAGAAAACTGTGACAAAGCAAGGAAATAAATTTAACACTTGAGATTTTAATGAAAATTTTATAGATAACCCAGTCGGCTAAGACGTGTTTAATCAGTCTCGTTGGTTTTTCGAATGGCTTTGCTGGGCTGTTTGCTCCACGTGACTTGGTGGCAGAATGCCATCCCACCACCACCACTGGGAACTGTGGCAAATGCCACAATTATGTGAGTCATGCACGGAGGCACATGTGCTTTGCAACACGTGTGTCTAGGCTTGTATCATTTCTCTCAGCAGTTGGGATTGGCTTCCAGGCACTTATAGCATGTGTCCATCTGTACATTACTAATAACATGTTAACTCTGTTGGATCAATCCATCAACTTCTGGTGGATGATTTAAAAGGATTGGATCCTGCATCACTTTTGCTGCACGTGTGTCCTAGTATCCGTACACAGCAGAGTTACATCTCAGCACAGCTCCTTCCTTGGAAGCTTCTTCAGGGTTGAAGGTACACACAACCCCGTGTATAAGGCAAGAAACACTCATGGATGCCATAAAGATTCAGTCAAGTGTAGAGGTTTACTTGACAGGCATAAAAGCATATTGGTAGCAAATACATACAGACATTCACCACTGCCATTGTCAAGGCATGCTTAGAGTCCGACAAGAGTCCAAGACTCTCTCTCTCTCTGCTTCTCTCAACGCAAGGCGTAAGCAAGAGACTCACAACAAGTTACACAGAACTATTGTTATCAGTACTTCCTGTCATACTGCACATGTCCAAAGAACAGTTCCCACAGAAAATGTCCTTGCATAGACAAAACAATCTCAGCCTTCTGCTTCTCTGTTTCTGGAACAAATGATTCTCACACGCCCAGAGAACATCCAACAAACTCATGTGTAAGGATTGGTATCATCAACAAAACTGTCATGTGAGAAGCAGACCTGTGTACTGACTAAACGACAGGGCAGTTTTGCTGGCCAGTGAGATCAAATAGAGAGAGATGGTAGCTAATATCCTCAAGTGAATTTCCTGTGTGGATATTGCTTCCATGCAGGAGATGGTATGTGCAGTTTCACATATGGAAAAAGTACTCATTTTTATATCCAAATGGCTTGAAACTCCAGTATTTTATTTGTACTTTCTAATGCTGTACAGTGGTACCTCGGTTTAAGTACACAATTGGTTCTGGAAGTCTGTACTTAACCTGAAGCAAACTTTCCCACTGAAAGTAATGGAAAGGGGATTAATCCGTTCCAGACAGGTCGGCAGAGTACTTAAACTGAAGCGTACCTAACCTGAAGCGAACTTTCCCATTGAAAGTAATGGAAAGGGGATTAATCCGTTCCAGACGGGTCCGCGGAGTACTCAACCTGAAGCATACTTAACCCGAAGTATGAGTGTAATTGGTTCTGGAAGTCCGTACTTAACCTGCAGCGTACCTAACCTGAAGCGAACTTTCCCATTGAAAGTAATGGAAAGGGGATTAATCCGTTCCAGACAGGTCGGCAGAGTACTTAAACTGAAAGTACTCAAACCGAAGCATACTTAAACCGAGGTATGACTGTACTCTGATTTTTCTCTGCTCACAGAGGCCATATAGCAAGAAGCCCCAACTGGTACTGCAAATTTGCAATATTTCTTTTGTTTTTCTTAAATAATTAACAAAACTTAATTTTAAAAAATATTTTATAACTACAAAAAACACCCTTCTTATTTTTAAAACATAACAAGTACATGGTTAGCCCATTCTGCAAAAAAGTATGATACATGTGTTAGTTGTGGTTTGTGCGCTATGGCTTATCGAAACTACCAAGGTAGAAAATTACTAAAATTCACTTTGAAAGATCAGTGACCCTTTTCTAATACCTTATTTTGAAAGAGACCAAAATTAGCTTTATTTTGATACCCAAATAAGCCCAATTAGTTGAAAAATAAGCGGAACAGGAGGTTTTCTGTAACAGATGCAGAAATAGAAAAAAAAAATTCAATTTCATGAATCATGAAAAAATCGAAATTTTTTAAAAATTCTCCTGCACCCAATTTTGGACCAAAAAATCTTAAAAAATTAATTTGAGGTTATCTCATAAATGTGTGTGTGTGTGTGTGTGTGTGTGTGTGTGTATATATATATATATATATATATATATATATATATATATATATATATAATTGCGTTTAAGCATATACATACATCTATGCCCTTCTTCTTTCTTCTTCTTCTTCTTCTTCTTCTTCTTCTTCTTCTTCTTCTTCTTCTTCTTCTTCTTCTTCTTCTTCTTCTTCTTCTTCTTCTGTACATTTGTATACCACCCTTTATCTGGAGATCACAGGGTTCACCAAAAAATCCCAAAATGAAAAATCCCAAAATGAGTACAGTACACAAAATACAAGAATGAAAACAACCAATAACCTACCTCCCAGAAACACTTTGCTTCCACACAAGGTGTGGTCCCTATTACACAGACTTCCAGCTCCTGCAGGAGCCTACACTTACACACACACACACACACACACACACACACACACACACACACACACACACCTATTTATTTAAAGTGCAGAATTAACTATTTGGTGCTCTTTTTAATAAGTTGCATCTTTAAGTGTTAGGGTTAGGCTGTCTTTGCAGTCTACCATGAGAATCTTTATTGCATTTTGCTCATGCCTCTTATGCTAATGGTTTTTGAACTGACCCAGTAAGTAGCAGGTAAAATTGACTGCCTCCTATAATCAGTGTGAAAGCTAATAAATATTTAGGGAGTGTCATAAACACAATGAAAAGCAGAAACAAAATGGTAATAGAAGCCAGTCAATGAACTGCTGACAAGAGACTGAAGGTAAGTTTCTCCTGCTGATTTGGTTTGAAAGGAATACAATGGAGCAATATTTTATCCACCAGCACATAACATACTGGCCTGCCAATCTTTCATAACATTGCCAGCCAAATTAAATAACTTTTATGGGAATTCCCTGGATTGGATTTTATCTTTAAATTGTTCCCCCTTGAGACCATCCTTGCTAGAACAGTAAGACAATTGATTTTACCACCTCCATTATTGTCCGCCCCCCCCCCAATAACATTGTTTGCTACTAACCGTATGTAAGGTGTCGGACAGGCCAGAGACATATAAGGTGATCACCAACTTAAGTCATATTCAGAGTAGACCTATTGAAATGAATGGGTAAGTCGCTGAAGTTCATTAACATCAGTGGAACTCTTCTGAGTATGACAAACATTGGCAAGATCACCTCTAGTCTTAGAGGTGACCAGCCTTAAAATAGGATTGGGGTGACTGACACAGAAAATATGGTCTAAACCTTGGGGGGGGGAGTAGGGGAGGATGTAACATTTTGCAAGGTCCAAAGCCTTGCTGCTTGACTATATATTTAAATACAGTGTTACCTCTGGATGTGAACGGGATCTGTTCCAGAGCCCCGTTCGCAACCTGAGCAGTGCGCAACCTGAAGCGCTGAATCTGCGCATGCTCACCGCACAATTCGGCACTTCTGCGCATGTGCGTGACATCATTCAGCGCTTCTGTGCATGCGCAAATCGCCGAACTCAGAAGTAACCCGTTCCGGTACTTCCAGGTTCCTGCGCGTTCGTATCCCATGGTGTACGCACCCCGCAGCAAACGTAACCAGAGGTATGACTGTATGTGTTGTGGGAAAGCATATTTTAAGAGCATTTGTTTGTTGTGATCATTTTTCTTCTTCTTACACCTTACTGTAACTACAGCAATGTTATCAGCACAGGGAGACAGGCACAGGAAAGCTAAGGAATGAAGCAAAGGAATGTGCGTTCACCTGGGCCAGTTTACCTGTCAATATCCATAGCTGTTCAGGCCCATTTCACATGTTACACAGCAGCAAATCTGAACATAGAGCTTGGTCAGTTTGGGATGCCTGAGAAGCTCAACATCCCTGTAGAATTCATATGTTCTCATTAGTTTTTCACATTTACATGTTAAGATTTCTAGCTGTGTGCATAAAACATTCTTTAAAAGTTATATGAAAAGTGGCCCTCTACTTGTAGAACCAATGATCTAACTAGTGATAGATGTGCTCCTGATGAAATAACTGTGGTCTGAAATGCCGGGCAGGGGGGTGCCCCTTCCACTCTCAGAATGGCACCCATGCTTGAAAGAAGATAGAGAGCCATAGAAGGCAACTGTAAAACACACTGTCTCTTCCACAGAAACATAGGAAGTTGCCTAATACTGAGTTGGACCATTGGTCCATCTGGTTCAGTCTTATCTACACTATTAACTACATCACATGAGGATCCTTTGGCCTTCCAGATGTTGCTGAACTACAACTCCCGTCATCCCTGGCCATTGACCATGCTTGTTGGAGCTGATGGGAGTTGTTGTTCAGCAACACCTGGAGTTCTAATTGATCCCCACCCCTGATGCCCTGGACAACTGCTTTGCAAATTTCAGAGACGTGTGACTGTCAAAGGATGGCTGCGTTTCAGTTCTCTCATTGTTTTGAAAAGTGCAAATTAGGAAGGCGTTCCTTTAAATACAAACTGAATTGGATATCTTCCCCCATCTCTTGGTCAGTTCTACAGTGAGAGATCTTGAATCCTCAGCCAAAGAAGCTCAAGCTTCTGGACTTGAAATAAATTAGGCAAATCAATTAAAAATGATGGAAGTTTCTTTATTTTGCTTAAATCTCAGTAATAGGCATAATTTGAGATTTAAGGTTTCTTTCTTTCACATTTGTTTGTTTCTTTTGTTGTACAGTATTTATATTTTATTTCTCTGGGCAGTTTGCAAAAGAAAAAATATCAGCTTTTTTTTGAATGCCACAATGACTTTGCATAATTATATTTTAAAAGTGAGGAAATCAGAGATGTGTTGGAAGTTGTTTGGGGAAACCTTGAGGGTTTTACAAGGAAAACATTTGTAATCATTGTATGCATCAAGGTGAGTTTGAATGAAAAGTGCTCTGCTGCCATCTTCTGGGAGCTTGTGTTCAAAAGAGCCAAAGTGTTGCAGTTGGGTGAGAAAACGTTTCTCCATCTTCTCCTCCAGCTTCAAAACAGAGGCACTCTCGGGCACAGAATGAATGAAAACCGGCATGCATCACTTACTGTTTTTTCCTCACCAGATGAAAGCATGTTCCTGATGTATTTTCCCCACAGGGTAGCTTTAGAACTGCCATGTGTTGGCTACTGCAAGCTGTTATTTCCTTCCCATCTTTTTAAATGTAAATCTTAACAAATGCTACAATCCCACCTGCCTACATGTGAATTTAATCCCAGCTGATAGATGAGCATCACAAAGCATGCAGGCACAAATATTCTCCTATCCTTTTCTTCCCAGACGTGCTTTTCTGTCACACTTGGAAGGTCAGTTTTGTAGAAATCATCCATGAAGCTCATCACAGGCCAGTAGTCATGTATGAGGGCCCACCAGGAGCTCAGGATACTGAGGTGGGGAACCTTTAGCCCATGAGAATATTTGACCTAGTAAAATGATGGGCAACCTTTTGAGCTTAGTGTGTCAAAATTCACCCAAAAACCGAGCATAACTCGGGTGGTATATCACTTCGAGAAAAAAACCATAATTTTGTGATATTTATAGTTTAAATAACAAAAATGTATAATTGTAATATATAACTGTATTTAATAGACCAAAAACTAATTATTTAACCAAACTAAACCAAAAACCCCTTATTTGTCACAAAGTGCCCAGAGTTGTTGAGCTTTTTGGGGGGAGCTGCTGACCAAAGTTTTGGAGGGTTTTTTTTGGGGGGGGTGCAAAAGTTGCTTTGCTTTTTTGGGGGGGATGCCCCAAAGCTGCTGCGCTTTTTGGGGGTGGGTAAGAGAACAGAAATAAATGACGAATAATATCTCCACTGGAACTAACACGCAGCACCGACATAGTCTGCCAAAGCACCAAAAAACCCAACACAGAACGGGTTAAAAAACGAACGCTGTTACATCCAATCATAGTCTGCCAAAGCGCCAGAAAAAACAGCACATAAAGGGTTAAAAACCAATCTCTGGCTACCAGCAACAACAACAAAAAAAGGACCTGGGTTTTTAACAGCGGAGACAAGCTCTAGCGGAGACAAGCTGTAGGAGGAGTGGGAGAACAAATGGGGGGAAAACAACAGTGTGAATGGGCCGATGGGGCGCGTGCCAGCAGTGAGGGCTCTGCGTGTCACATCTGACACGCGTGTCATAGGTTCGCCATCACTGACCTAGTAGGTCATTTTGGCCAAGCCACGACCAGATACCTTACACCTGATGTACCGTATAACATTAGGCCATCCCAGCCCATGGATGAGGCAGGGTGAGGCACCCGCCTCTAGCGGCAGAAGCCCACGAGGTCGCACCTACCTTTCCTCTTCTGCCCACCCTGCTGCCAGCAAAGAAGCAACACCGGTTTCCAGTGTGCTCTCAGATCTCAGAAAAATCTTGTGAGAACTCGGGGAGCACATGAGATCTCACGAGACTTCGGTGAGATCTCACAAGGAAAGAGAGGTGTGGCTGCAGCTGTGGGTGGCAGCTTGTTCCCATTTCGTCTCAAGTGGCGAAACAGGACACGCCACCCTTGGCACCAGGTGTGGGGCAGATGAAAACATGGCACATTCTGTAGGCCTGTCCTAGCCACACCAAACATTTGTTTTTCTTATTAATGTCATTAAAGGTTGGGATAAAAACAGAGATAAATGGCAACAGCAAGAATGGCCTAGCACCTCACCCACAACTACCAAACAGAGGACAAGAGAAGAGCTGTTTGCATCCATGGAAGCCCCACCACCACCACCACTGAGAAGGCTCCCCTTTATTTTCAACACGAATGTCCTGTGACTCTATACACACAGGACCTCGTTGTACTTGTGTTGCTTCTTCCCTCTGGCAATAACCTGAATAGGGCTAGTATGTATCACTCACAATGAAAAGTATCCTCTCAGGTTGTCAAACATAACACCCCACAATTTAATGTCGGAGTGGGAGGCCTTGGGCTCTCCAGAGGTGGTGGTGGTGGTTATTTTTAATTGAATTTATATACCGTCCTATACCCAGAGGTGGGACCCAGGTGGCGCTGTGGGTTAAACCACAGAGTCTAGGGCTTGCTGATCAGAAGGTTGGCGGTTGGAATCCCTGCAATGGGGTGAGCTCCCGTTGCTCGGTCCCAGCTCCTGCCCACCTAGCAGTTCGAAAGCACATCAAAGTGCAAGTAGATAAATATGGACCGCTCTGGCAGGAAGGTAAACGGCGTTTCCTTGCGCTGCTCTAGTTCGCCAGAAGCAGCTTTGTCATGCTGGCCACATGACCCAGAAGCTGTCTGCGGACAAACACCGGCTCCCTCGGCCTATAGAGCGAGATTAGCGCTGCAACCCCAGAGTTGGACACGACTGGACCTGATGGTCAGGGGGCCCTTTACCTTTACCTTATACCCAGAGGTGCAACTTCCATCATCCCCAGCAGGGGCAAAAGCCCTCCATCCCTGCTTTAATGTTTCATCTCTCCCCTTTGTGCAAGAGGAAGTTTCCATTGTGCAAGAAAAAATCCTGGCATTGACAGAACCCTCACTTCGCAACGCATTATATTCCAACCTTCCCCCGGCACGCCCCCCATCCCGTTTTGCTGAATATCCTGTCCCTCTGGCCCTTTCACATCCCGCAAGCTGCCTGAGAGTTAAGAATGAAATGAAGCCACAAATAAAATAATGATAATTATTTTATCAGTTCCCAGGGTATCGTCTCGTAGTAAACTGAGCTTCAGTTAATAAGCAGGCAATCTTCAGAAGCACTGAGCTGCTGCACTTTCAAAGCTAATTTAACTACTCCATTAAAAATGAAAACACATTCAAATTAAAACACCCATAAGATATGAAAAGAGGGTAGGCAGGGAGAAGGGTGAGGATGAGTAGAAACACACACACACACACCCCCCTACCTTCCTGGAGAAGACATGAATCACATCAGTAATTCTCCATCAAAATGCAGTTCCTCTAACTGACCATGGCACTTTAAAAAAATGAAATAGAAATGTCAGTATCAAATAGAAACACAAAAGAGAGGATGACCTTTGATCAGGTGTCTGCCTGTACCTTTGACAGGGAGATTTGCATCCAGAGAGCAGTTTATGCCGGACAATGACAAGGAAAGTTAAAGGAAGGATGAGGTTGGCTCTTTTTAAATAGCCTGGCAGATGAAAGCCATGTTCCTGAGGTTCATTTTCAAGCTGTTGAGATTTCTTTGGGGAAGGGCTTTTCTCATGCCCTGAAACTGATGTTCAGTCACCTGTTTTGCCCGACTCTCCAAGCCAAAGCTTCCATAGAAGAGATTTGGGTTGAGTAGGGGGTAGCAGTGGGGTTGGAACAGAGCTGTTACCCTCGCCAGTGCACCAAATTATCTGGGCTGCAATCTGCAGAAAACCACCACAGGGCCCTTTTCAAAACATATTGAGATACTGTTGATACTCAGGCACAAATAGACGAGTCCAAAATCCATACACCTAATGCCAGTGTTGAAGGGGGCAAACCTGCTAGGGTTGCTGGTTTCCTTGCCAAAATGCAAGAAAGTTGTGAAATGGAGCCTTGTCAGACCCAAGAAGGGCACATACACACATTCCATGATGTCAGAGCAGCCCAACCAATAGCTTGAGGGGGACAATCTTGGTAACAGGAAACGTTTGCTGTTAAGATATGTAACTGAAATTGTGCCTTTGCAAGGTAGAAGCCAACTCAATCAGACGTACTCGAGGACAAAGCTGAAACACATTGCGTTGCTACAGTCCCTGACCAATGAATGCTTCACACACAAGTATCTTAATCCCCAGAAGCCTAGCAACTCAGGTTTTAAGGCTTGTGGTGTACTAGAGGCCATACACAAACCAGTCATTCACTATTGTTTGCCAAGTCCTGTGATCATAAGAATTTGGCCCTTTTCTAAAATAAAAAAAAGCTAAAATACCAGGAGCAGGAAATTGGGTGGCGATAAAAACTGCTTGGATTTATTCCAGGTTCCTTTCAAACAATGACATGCAGGCTAACAAAACGAAATGATTCGGAACGTGACATTAAGCAAAATGTAGGGCAAACGGCAAGCATTTTGTCTCCGCAGATAAATGGAGTTCTAGGGAGCAGGTTTCAGCGTTAGAGGACACCATCTGCAGCCTTCAATGTCAGAAGCATTAGGGGTTAGTAGCAATTGTGTCAAGCATAAACATTTTACCAAAGCTCCAGAACCGAATATATTATGCAGGTGTTAATAGCAGAATAGACTGCCTGCCAATCTCATAAATATCCAGATGTTCACATAACTTGGCCACATGTGCAGTAGCTTAAGCCCACGGCACTGGAAATTCAAGCATGATCTAATGCAAAATCCATGTCAGTAATATTTGGTTCAAAACGGGAAGCAATATTCCTTAAACAATGAGCTCGTGTTGGGGTTTTCATTGACAGAAAGATAGCAAAGGTGAGAGAGTGCCCTCTTGTGCTCCAGATATGGCAGAAAAGCTGATGCGGAGGGATTTCTATGCAGGAAAGAATGCAGGAAATGGGGTTCGGTTTTCTCATACTTGGACAAAGAGCTCTAAGGTGAACAGTGATTGCAGAATCCAGCCAAGACAAGCATTTTAATGTCCTGATACTATGGTGGAACCTCGGTTTATGAACACCTTGGTTTACGAATTTTCGGTTTACGAATGCCGCGGACCCATCTAGAATGGATTGATTCACTTTCCATTACTTTCAATGGGAAAGTTCGCTTCAGTTTATGAATGCTTCAGTTTATGAACAGACTTCTGGAACCAATTACACCCATGCTTCAGGTTAAGTACGCTGCAGGTTGAGTACTCCGCGGACCCGTCTGGAACGGATTAATCCACTTTCCATTACTTTCAATGGGAAAGTTCGCTTCAGTTTATGAACGCTTCAGTTTATGTACTCTGTGGACCGTCTGGAACAGATTAATCCACTTTCCATTACTTTCAATGGGAAAGTTCGCTTAAGTTTATGAATGCTTCAGTTTATGAACAGACATCCGGAACCAATTGTGTTCATAAACCAAGGTACCACTGTACTGCAGTGCCTTCAAGCAGATCTATAGTGCAGCCATACTTGGAGTACGGTGTATATTTCTGGTGGATGCCTCTCAAAAAGGATATTGTAGAACTAGAAACTATGGAGAGAAAGGCAAATAAAACGATCAAGGCACTGGAGCAACTCGCATATGAGGAAAAGTTGTAAGATTTAGATTTAGACTGTACTCTACAACAGTGCTGTGTGGATGAATGAGTAAACTATTGTAAGGACAACTGTACAAGTTAAGTAAAAAAAAATGGCTAGCAGATACCTAGATCATGTGATTTACCAGACCTAATCCCACAACGTCCAACAGATCCTTCCAGAAAGCCAGTCAGGTATAGTGAACAGTGAATCAAAGAGGGATCAAATCCCTGCTCTGCATGAAGCTCACTAGCTGACCTTGAGCCAGGCCCCACCTCTCAACTTTAAGCTACAAGGCAGGATAGTCGTGAAAAAGGAATGGAGCAATCCTACGTACGCCATCCTGATATCCTCACAGGAATGATGAAATACAAATTTTGTACGTAATTATTATTGTTGCTGTTCCTTCCAAAAGGGGTGGAAATATGTCAGAAGTAGTCAGGGATAGATCTAACTGTGTCCCCGAGAAAACAACAGTGGCTTCTCTATTAAATAAATCACATATGGTTAATCCTCTTGCGGCTACTATTTAATCACGGGCTATGCTGCTTTTTGACAGCGACGTTGCATCGCACTTCTACCAATCAAGCCAACACGTCCTCGCCAGTCAGTAGATGTGTTGGCTTGCTCTTTTCTCGTGCTAATTCCTTGGAGCGAGAGCAGCCTCCAATATTACCCTTCCTGAGATAGGTCATTGCGGAGGGTGCATTGCGATGGTGATGCAGAGCCTCATCATCAGAAAAAAAAGATGCTTAATTTCATCTGGCATCTTATACCCCAAGCCAGCTTGGCTGGAAATTAGAAACCTGGCGCAGCAGCTGTCAGTACCAATGTCTGTTGCAGAAATACCCTACACCTGGCAAATGCCGAGCTGCAGTCTCAAACAAGGAGGAATTATCGCTTTGACAAAAGGGGAGAGGATGAAGCACGACAACAGGAAGCCCA